>NC_091196.1:16613697-16653697 GCF_040958095.1 Procambarus clarkii
CCCCGCCCACACCCCACCCACACCCCCACCCACACCCCACCCACACCCCACCCCCACCCCCACCCACACCCCACCCACACCCCCACCCACATCCCCGCCAGTCTGATGTGTCCAGTCAGTGAGGAGGTTAGGTGGCGTCAGTATTGGTGTTGCAGTGCTGGGTACACCACTGTAGACTGTTGACTGTCTACAGTGTACCATGTCTAGTCAGTCTACAATAGTGTACAATGTGTTAGATCATCCGCATGTGTTCAGAGGTGAGCCGGGGCCAGTGGTCGGCATAGCGGCTGACAAAGTGGTGAAGAGGGACGCTCTTAGCATGCTGCCTCGAGGGAGCGAACATGCTGATTGAGATATCTGACATGACACCTTCTATGCTGACCTTGGAGATGCTGTTTAAAATTAGGATTGTAGCCATCATAGTGATACTTCTTGTATGCCAAGCCGTAGAAGCTTGAGTATACTCGGTGTATGCCAAGCCGTGGAAGCTTGACTACAGAAGGCTCTGGTGAGGACTGCCGTCAAAGTACGGTTTGAGGCCAAGGCAGAGGTCAATAGACAATTTACTGATATGAATACAGGAGCATACTTCGTGTTCAAGGCAATATGATCAAGGGTGGAACATTGCCGTCTGAAGCCTGCTTGGAAAAGCGTCAACAGGGCGTTGAGTTCAAGGTACCACTAGAAACAGGGGAATACCAGTCATTCCACCACTTTAGCAGGCATGATACTAATGAGGCGTGATAGTATTGAGGCATGATAGTAATGGGGCATGATAGTAATGAGGCATGATAGTATTGAGGTGTGATAGTAACGAGGCATGATAGTAATGAGGCGTGATAGTAATGAGGCATGATAGTAATGAGGCATGATAGTAATGGGGCATGATAGTAATGAGGCATGATAGTAATGAGGCATGATAGTAATGAGGCATGATAGTAATGACGTATGATAGTAATGAGGCATGATAGTAATGAGGCGTGATAGTAATGAGGCATGATAGTAACGAGGCATGATAGTAATGAGGCGTGATAGTAACGAGGCATGATAGTAATGGAGCATGATAGTAATGAGGCATGATAGTAATGAGGCATGATAGTAATGGAGCATGATAGTAATGAGGCATGATAGTAATGAGGCATGATAGTAATGAGGCATGATAGTAATGGGGCATGATAGTAATGGGGCATGATAGTAATGAGGCATGATAGTAATGAGGCATGATAGTAATGAGGCATGATAGTAATGACGTATGATAGTAATGAGGCATGATAGTAATGGGGCATGATAGTAATGGGGCATGATAGTAATGAGGTATGATAGTAACGAGGCATGATAGTAATGAGGCATGATAGTAATGAGGCATGATAGTAATGAGGCATGATAGTAATGAGGCATGATAGTAATGAGGCATGATAGTAATGAGGCATGATAGTAATGAGGTATGATAGTAACGAGGCATGATAGTAATGAGGCATGATAGTAATGAGGCATGATAGTAACGAGGCATGATAGTAATGAGGCATGATAGTAATGAGGCATGATAGTAACGAGGCATGATAGTAATGAGGCATGATAGTAATGGGGCATGATAGTAATGAGGCATGATAGTAATGAGGCATGATAGTAATGAGGCATGATAGTAATGAGGCAAGATAGTAATGAGGCGTGATAGTAATGAGGCGTGATAGTAATGAGGTATGATAGTAATGAGGCATGATATTAATGAGGTATGATAGTAATGAGGCATGATAGTAATGAGGCATGATAGTAATGAGGCGTGATAGTAATGAGGCGTGATAGTAATGAGGTATGATAGTAATGAGGCATGATAGTAATGAGGCATGATAGTAACGAGGCATGATAGTAATGAGGCGTGATAGTAATGAGGTATGATAGTAATGAGGCATGATATTAATGAGGTATGATAGTAATGAGGCATGATAGTAATGAGGCATGATAGTAATGAGGCATGATAGTAATGAGGTATGATAATAACGAGGCAAAATAGTAATGAGGCATGATAGTAATGAGGCATAATAGTAACGAGGCATGATAGTAATGAGGCATGATAGTAATGGGGCATGATAGTAATGAGGCATGATAGTAATGAGGCATGATAGTAACGAGGCATGATAGTAATGAGGCATGATAGTAATGGGGCATGATAGTAATGAGGCATGATAGTAATGAGGCATGATAGTAATGACGTATGATAGTAATGATGCATGATAGTAATGGGGCATGATAGTAATGGGGCATGATAGTAATGAGGTATGATAGTAATGAGGCATGATAGTAATGAGGCATGATAGTAATGAGGCATGATAGTAATGAGGCATGATAGTAATGAGGCATGATAGTAATGAGGCATGATAGTAATGAGGTATGATAGTAACGAGGCATGATAGTAATGAGGCATGATAGTAATGAGGCATGATAGTAACGAGGCATGATAGTAATGAGGCATGATAGTAACGAGGTATGATAGTAAGGAGGCATGATAGTAATGAGGTATGATAGTAACGAGGCATGATAGTAATGAGGCGTGATAGTAATGAGGCATGATAGTAATGAGGCATGATAGTAATGAGGCATGATAGTAATGAGGCATGATAGTAATGAGGCATGATAGTAATGAGGCATGATAGTAATGGGGCATGATAATAATGGGGCATGATAGCAATGAGGCATGATAGTAACGAGGCATGATAGTAATGAGGCGTGATAGTAATGAGGCATGATAGTAATGAGGCATGATAGTAATGAGGCATGATAGTAATGGGGCATGATAGTAATGGGGCATGATAGTAATGAGGCATGATAGTAATGAGGCATGATAGTAATGAGGCATGATAGTAATGAGGCATGATAGTAATGAGGCATGATAGTAATGAGGTATGATAGTAATGAGGCATGATAGTAATGAGGCATGATAGTAATGAGGCATGATAGTAATGAGGCATGATAGTAATGAGGCATGATAGTAATGAGACATGATAGTAATGAGGCATGATAGTAATGAGGCATGATAGTAATGAGGCATGATAGTAATGAGGCATGATAGTAATGAGGCATGATAGCAATGAGGCATGATAGTAATGAGGCATGATAGTAATGGGGCATGATAGTAATGGGGCATGATAGCAATGAGGCATGATAGTAACGAGGCATGATAGTAATGAGGCGTGATAGTAATGAGGTATGATAGTAATGAGGCAGAGTGGTCGTCTCCTGGTTTGAGGGAAAATGAGGCAAAACTTAAAGAGGATCTGGAGGATTTAATGAGCAGTTGGAAGGATATATCTGATGAGTTCACAGAATACACAGAGATCAATTGTCTACCTTTCTCAGACTGCCGTTAGAGTCTGTATTGTAGAGTTGCCTTTATTGACCGGCTCTCTCGGCCTTTTGTCCACACACAATCCACCCACACAACACGTAGCCTGCCACCCACACACACCACCTAGCCTGCCACCCACACACACCACCTAACCTCCCACCCACACACACCACCTAGCCTCCCACCCACACACACCACCTAGCCCCCCACCCACACACACCACCTAGCCTCCCACCCACACACCATTTAGCCTCCCACCCACACACCACCTAGCCACCCACACACACACACACCACCTAGCCACCCACCCACACACACCACCTAGCCTCCCATCCACACATCACTTTGCCCCCCACCCACACACACCACCTAGCCCTCCACCCACACACCACCTAGCCACCCACCCACACACACCACCTAGCCACCCACCCACACACCACCTAGCCCCCCACCCACACACCAACTAGCCCCCACCCACACCCCACCTAGTCCCCCCCACCCACACACACCACCTAGCCCCCCACCCACACACACACCACCTAGCCCCCCACACACACACCACCTAGCTCCCCACCCACACACACCACCTAGCCCCCCCATACACACCACCTAGCCTCCCAACCACACACCACCTAGCCTCCCACCCACACACCACCTAGCCTCCCACCCACACACCACCCAGCCCCCCCCCACACACACCACCTAGCCCCCCACACACACACCACCTAGCCTCCCAACCACACACCACCTAGCCTCCCACCCACACACACCACCTAGCCTCCCACACACACACACCACCTAGCCTCCCACCCACACACACCACCTAGCCCCCCACCCCACACACACCACCTAGCCTCCCACCCACACACCACCTAGCCTCCCACCCACACACCACCTAGCCCCCCACCCACACACCACCTAGCCTGCCACCCACACACACCACCTAGCTTCCCACCCCACAAAAACCACCTAGCTTCCCACCCCACACACACACCACCTAGCCTCCCACCCACACACACCACCTAACCCCCCCACCCCACACACACCACCTAGCTTCCCACCCACAGACCACCTAGCCCCCCACCCACACACACCACCCAGCCTCCCACACACACACCACCTAGCCCCCCACCCACACACCACCTAGCTTCCCACCCATACACCACCTAGCCTCCCACCCACACACCACGTAGCCTCTCACCCACACACCACCTAGCCCCCCACCCACACACACCACCCAGCCTCCCACACACACACCACCTAGCCCCCCACCCACACACCACCTAGCCCCCCACCCACACACCACCTAGCCTCCCACCCACACACCACCTAGCCCCCACCCACACACCACCCAGCCTCCCACCCACACACCACCTAGCCTCCCACCCACACACCACCTAGCCCCCACCAACACACCACCTAGCCCCCACTAACACACCCCACCTAGCCCCCCACCCACACACCACCTAGCCTGCCACCCACACACACCACCCAGCCTCCCACACACAAACCACCTAGCCTCCCACCCACACACACCACCTAGCCCCCCACACACACACTACCTAGCCTCCCAACCACACACCACCTAGCCTCCCACCCACACACCACCCATCCCCCCATTCCACACACCACCTAGCCCCCCCCCCCACACACCACCTAGCCTCCCACCCATACACCACCTAGCCTCCCACACACACACACCACCTAGCCTCCCACCCACACACACCACCTAGCCCCCCACCCCACACACACCACCTAGCCTCCCACCCACACACCACCTAGCCTCCCACCCACACACCACCTAGCCCCCTACCCACACACCACACACCCACCACAGTAAGATGAGCAGCAGCATCACCCACCACAGCAAGATGAACAGCAACATCACCCACCACAGCAGCAGCAGCATCACCCACCACAGCAGCAGCAGCATCACCCACCACAGCAGCAGCAGCATCACCCACAACAGCAGCAGCGGCATCACCCACCACAGCAGCAGCAGCATCACCCACCACAGCAGCAGCAGCATCACCCACCACAGCAGCAGCAGCATCACCCACCACAGCAGCAGCAGCATCACACACCACAGCAGCAGCGGCATCACCCACCACAGCAGCAGCAGCATCACCCACCACAGCAGCAGCGGCATCACCCACCACAGCAGCAGCAGCATCACCCACCACAGCAGCAGCGGCATCACCCACCACAGCAGCAGCAGCATCACCCACCACAGCAGCAGCAGCATCACCCACCACAGCAGCAGCGGCATCACCCACCACAGCAGCAGCAGCATCACCCACCACAGCAGCAGCAGCATCACCCACCACAGCAGCAGCAGCAACACCCACCACAGCAGCAGCAGCATCACCCACCACAGCAGCAGCAGCATCACCCACCACAGCAGCAGCAGCATCACCCACCACAGCAGCAGCATCACCCACCACAGCAGCAGCGGCATCACCCACCACAGCAGCAGCAGCATCACCCACCACAGCAGCAGCAGCATCACCCACCACAGCAGCAGCAGCATCATCCACCACAGCAGCAGCAGCATCATCCACCACAGCAGCAGCAGCATCACCCACCACAGAAGCAGCAGCATCACCCACAACAGCAGCAGCAGCATCACCCACCACAGCAGCAGCAGCATCACCCACCACAGCAGCAGCAGCATCACCCACCACAGCAGCAGCAGCATCACCCACCACAGCAGCAGCAGCATCACCCACCACAGCAGCAAGTGGTGGAGGTATTATTATGGGGGCGACTGTACTCTGATACTACTCATCCTGGGAGAGTACCAACTCCTGGAGGGGGGGAGGGAGGGGGAGAAGGGGGAGGGAAGGAGAGAGAGAGAGAGAGAGAGAG
Source organism: Procambarus clarkii (assembly GCF_040958095.1). Lineage (NCBI taxonomy): Eukaryota > Metazoa > Arthropoda > Malacostraca > Decapoda > Cambaridae > Procambarus > Procambarus clarkii. Next base: position 16,619,909 of record NC_091196.1, read on the forward strand.
AGAGAGAGAGAGAGAGGGAGAGAGAGAGAGAGAGAGAGAGAGAGAGAGAGAGAGAGAGAGAGAGAGAGAGAGAGAGAGAGAGAGAGAGAGAGAGAGAGAGAGAGAGAGAGAGAGACAGAGAGAGAGAGAGAGAGAGACAGAGAGAGAGAGAGAGAGAGAGAGAGAGAGAGAGAGAGAGAGAGAGAGAGAGAGAGAGAGAGAGAGAGAGAGAGAGAGAGAGAGAGAGAGAGAGAGAGAGAGAGAGAGAGAGAGAGGGAGAGAGACTGATGAGCGGCTTTGTCACTCTGGAAACTTTATTCTTGCGAGATTAGTGGCTCTATCACTTCCCTTCGCTAGAGCTACGACTGGGGGGGGGGAGGGGAGAGCAACGGCTGGGGGGGGAGGTAGAGCTACGGCTGAGGGGGGAGGTAGAGCAACGGCTGGGGGGGGGTAGAGCTACGGCTGGGGGGGGAGGTAGAGCTACGGCTGGGGGGGGGAGAGGTAGAGCTACGGCTGGGGGGGAGAGGTAGAGCTACGGCTGGGGGGGAGGTAGAGCTACGGCTGGGGGGGGGAGGTAGAGCTACGGCTGGGGGGGAGAGGTAGAGCTACGGCTGGGGGGGAGGTAGAGCTACGGCTGGGGGGGGGAGGTAGAGCTACGGCTGGGGGGGAGAGGTAGAGCTACGGCTGGGGGGGAGGTAGAGCTACGGCTGGGGGGGGGGAGGTAGAGCTACGGCTGGGGGGGAGAGGTAGAGCTACGGCTGGGGGGGAGGTAGAGCTACGGCTGGGGGGGGGAGGTAGAGCTACGGCTGGGGGGGGGAGGTAGAGCTACGGCTGGGGGGGGAGGTAGAGCTACGGCTGGGGGGGGGAGGTAGAGCTACGGCTGGGGGGGAGAGGTAGAGCTACGGCTGGGGGGGGAGGTAGAGCTACGGCTGGGGGGGGGGAGGTAGAGCTACGGCTGGGGGGGGGAGGTAGAGCTACGGCTGGGGGGGAGAGGTAGAGCTACGGCTGGGGGGGAGGTAGAGCTACGGCTGGGGGGGAGGTAGAGCTACGGCTGGGGGGGAGAGGTAGAGCTACGGCTGGGGGGGGGAGGTAGAGCTACGGCTGGGGGGGGGGGTAGAGCTACGGCTGGGGGGGGAGGTAGAGCTACGGCTGGGGGGGGGAGGTAGAGCTACGGCTGGGGGGGGAGGTAGAGCTACGGCTGGGGGGGGGAGGTAGAGCTACGGCTGGGGGGGAGAGGTAGAGCAACGGCTGGGGGGGGGTAGAGCTACGGCTGGGGGGGGAGGTAGAGCTACGGCTGGGGGGGAGAGGTAGAGCTACGGCTGGGGGGGGGGAGGTAGAGCTACGGCTGGGGGGGGAGGTAGAGCTACGGCTGGGGGGGAGAGGTAGAGCTACGGCTGGGGGGGGGAGGAAGAGCTACGGCTGGGGGGGGAGGTAGAGCTACGACTGGGGGAGGGAGGTAGAGCTACGGCTGGGGGGGGGAGGTAGAGCTACGGCTGGGGGGGGGTAGAGCTACGGCTGGGGGGGGGAGGTAGAGCTACGGCTGGGGGGGGAGGTAGAGCTACGGCTGGGGGGGAGGTAGAGCTACGGCTGGGGGGGGGGGAGGTAGAGCTACGGCTGGGGGGGGAGGTAGAGCTACGGCTGGGGGGGGGGAGGTAGAGCTACGGCTCGGGGGGGGGAGGTAGAGCTACGGCTGGGGGGGAGGTAGAGCTACGGCTGGGGGGGAGGTAGAGCTACGACTGGGGGAGGGAGGTAGAGCTACGGCTGGGGGGGGAGGTAGAGCTACGGCTGGGGGGGGAGGTAGAGCTACGGCTGGGGGGGGTAGAGCTACGGCTGGGGGGGAGGTAGAGCTACGACTGGGGGAGGGAGGTAGAGCTACGGCTGGGGGGGGGGAGGTAGAGCTATGGCTGGGGGGGGTAGAGCTACGGCTGGGGGGGAGGTAGAGCTACGGCTGGGGGGGGGATAGAGCTACGGCTGGGGGGGGAGGTAGAGCTACGGCTGGGGGGGGATAGAGCTACGGCTGGGGGGGGAGGTAGAGCTACGGCTGGGGGGGGAGGTAGAGCTACGGCTGGGGGGGGGGTAGAGCTACGGCTGGGGGGGGGATAGAGCTACGGCTGGGGGGGGGAGGTAGAGCTACGGCTGGGGGGGGTAGAGCTACGGCTGGGGGGGGGTAGAGCTACGGCTGGGGGGGGGGATAGAGCTACGGCTGGGGGGGGAGGTAGAGCTACGGCTGGGGGGGGAGGTAGAGCTACGGCTGGGGGGGGGTAGAGCTACGGCTGGGGGGGGATAGAGCTACGGCTGGGGGGGGAGGTAGAGCTACGGCTGGGGGGGGTAGAGCTACGGCTGGGGGGGGGTAGAGCTACGGCTGGGGGGGGGGATAGAGCTACGGCTGTGGGGGGCTAAGGGAGTAAAGGAGAACAGGAGAGAGAGACAGAGTAGAGCAGTGTACACTACAATACCCTCACTGTTGCCAACAAGAGCAGTGTACACAACAATACCCTCACTGTTGCCAACAAGAGCAGTGTACACTACAATACCCTCACTGTTGCCAACAAGAGCAGTGTACACTGTTGCCAGCAAGAGCAGTGTACACTGTTGCCAGCAAGAGCAGTGTACACTGTTGCCAGCAAGAGCAGTGTACACTGTTGCCAGCAAGAGCAGTGTACACTACAACACCCTCACTGTTGCCAACAAGAGCAGTGTACACTACAACACTCTCACTGTTGCCAGCAAGAGCAGTGTACACTACAACACCCTCACTGTTGCCAGCAAGAGCAGTGTACACTACAACACTCTCACTGTTGCCAGCAAGAGCAGTGTACACTGTTGCCAGCAAGAGCAGTGTACACTACAACACCCTCACTGTTGCCAGCAAGAGCAGTGTACACTGTTGCCAGCAAGAGCAGTGTACACTACAACACCCTCACTGTTGCCAGCAAGAGCAGTGTACACTGTTGCCAGCAAGAGCAGTGTACACTGTTGCCAGCAAGAGCAGTGTACAATGTTGCCAGCAAGAGCAGTGTACACTGTTGCCAGCAAGAGCAGTGTACACTGTTGCCAGCAAGAGCAGTGTACACTACAACACCCTCACTGTTGCCAGCAAGAGCAGTGTACACTGTTGCCAGCAAGAGCAGTGTACACTGTTGCCAGCAAGAGCAGTGTACACTACAACACCCTCACTGTTGCCAGCAAGAGCAGTGTACACTGTTGCCAGCAAGAGCAGTGTACACTACAACACCCTCACTGTTGCCAGCAAGAGCAGTGTACACTGTTGCCAGCAAGAGCAGTGTACACTACAACACCCTCACTGTTGCCAGCAAGAGCAGTGTACACTACAACACCCTCACTGTTGCCAGCAAGAGCAGTGTACACTGTTGCCAGCAAGAGCAGTGTACACTGTTGCCAGCAAGAGCAGTGTACACTGTTGCCAGCAAGAGCAGTGTACACTGTTGCCAGCAAGAGCAGTGTACATTACAACAACAGGTCACAATAACAACACTACAAGCGACACATCACAAGAGGTGTATCAGCTACCAGGGGTCTGGTAGCTGACTGGACAGCGCGCAGGACTCGTAATCCCGTGACCCGGGTTCGATTCTCGGAAAAGGTAAAAATAAATGGGCAAAGTTTCTTTCACCCTGATGGCCCTGTTACCTAATTTTTTTAATTTAAATTTTTGCCCCGAGGGGCGAGTTTATTGGGCAGCGCCACTCATCTTGTGAGTGAACATACCGCCATAGCAGAATGTACAACACTCCCCAATAGGAAGAAAACCCGCTGGGTTGTTCATCCTGTCACTTGTACCCAGACACAGCTGGGACTTGCTTAACTGTCTCAAGTGAACAGCTCCTCAAACAAGAAGATTAACATTTATCAACCCTTAAAAGCTTACGTTATCTTGCGGGTGTAAAATGGGGAATCTTTTAAGAACAGTATCAATATTTGACAAATAGTGTTTTCCTAACTCAAACAATGTGGGGTTTATTATTCTACACATATTCCTAATGTCTCTCAGGTGTTCACATTCACGTTGATAGTGGTCAAGGCGGTGTCCATCACTCTCACCACAGATTCTGCAACTTCGCTGATCAACTGTTGTTTCCATTCCAAATCTCCATGGATATTTATATCCAAGACGGATTCTCGCTATTACTGATTCTCTCTCTCGTCCTCCTCCTCCTCGGCCATAATGATTGGGATTGCCACCTGCAACCATGTTGTACCATCGCACAGATTCACTGGTTTGTGCTTCTATCCTCCTTTGCTCAGTTACCGTGTCACGGTGATGTTGCCTGATAATACCTCTAAATTGGAGGAATCGACCGGGTAAACAAGGATAAACTATTCAACACTGGCGGGACGCGAACAAAGGGACACAGGTGGAAACTGAGTACCCACATGAGACACAGAGACGTTAAAGGAACTTTTTCAGTGTCAGAGTAGTTAACGGATGGAATGCATTAGGAAGTGATGTGGTGGAGGCTGACTCCATACACAGTTTCAAGTGTAGATATGATAGAGCCCAGTAGGCTCAGGAACCTGTACACCTGTTGATTGACAGTTGAGAGGCGGGACCAAAGAGCCAGAGCTCAACCCTCACATGTACAACTAGGTGAGTATAAGAGCCACACCACAAGAGCCACACCACAAGAGCCACACCACAAGAGCCACACCAGAGGCCAACAGTGAGGTCTGTGACCAGCTTCCTGAGATGATCATCTCCCGAGGATGCTTGTGTGGCAGCATCTCCGAGTGCTGGCAGATCATCGCGTCAGACAAACGCTCTATTATTAACGCGCCGCCAACATCTATACTTCAAAGATGAAAATGAACGCAGAGAACATTTTAAAACATTAATATTTAATGAACTTTGACTGCCAGTAATAATTCTAGGTTCATCTTTTATTTAGAGAGAGAGAGAGTTTGACGATTGCTGGAAAGAACATAATACAAATGCTTTATAGAGAGAGAGAGAGAGAGAGAGAGAGAGAGAGAGAGAGAGAGAGAGAGAGAGAGAGAGAGAGAGAGAGAGAGAGAGAGAGAGAGAGAGAGAGAGAGAGAGAGAGAGAGAGAGAGAGAGAGAGAGAGAGAGAGAGAGAGAGAGAGAGAGAGAGAGAGAGAGAGAGAGAGAGAGAGAGAGAGAGAGAGAGAGAGAGAGAGAGAGAGAGAGAGAGAGAGAGAGAGAGAGAGAGAGAGAAAGAGAGAGAGAGACAGTGACAGAGAGAGAGAGAGAGAGAGAGAAAGAGAGAGAGAGACAGTGACAGAGAGAGAGAGAGAGAGAGAGAAAGAGAGAGAGAGACAGTGACAGAGAGAGAGAGAGAGAGAGAGAGAGAAGAGAGAGAAAGGGGGGTGGGAGAGAATTTCCTGTTTATACCAGCCACAGAATCCCCCACCAAGTGAAACTACACCAGACCACAAGTGTTGCACGGGACCTCTGCAAGGCTGCCATAACCCAGCCTTTCACCGTCCCAGGGTAGACTTCACTAGCTGTCACCAGCCATTACACAACAAGAAAGTTTCCCTCTGTGATTATCATTACTGCCAAAGTCCACGACGAAGATAAGGCGCGCACGTCGTCAGAGGAAAGGTACAACCCCAAAGGTAATCTGGACATGGACAGGGACTGAAAAAGAAAAAAATTAGATGTCGTGGATTTCCAGAAGTTATATTGGGTGTGTGTGGTGTAGCGGGGCTCGAGGGGGTTCAGTGGGGCAGGGACGGACTTGTCAACAAGATTCCCAGAGGAAGATAAGGAAGTTTGTGAGGAGTTGGTAGATTAAAAGCATGAGACTGGTAATTTCCCCCCTTGAAGGCGCCACTCTGGATTCTTACCGTCATCTTCTGGAGAATGTCAGACGTAGTGAGTGAAGTCTTAACATGACTTACTGCAAGTCTAACATTGTCAGGTGTATTTGTGTGAACTTTTGCTTCTTAGTTCTTGTGAGGTTAACAAGACAAGAGCAGGGAGGTGCTCTTGTGTTGAACAGGTGCTGACCTGGCTTGTGTTGAACAGGTGCTGACCTGGCTTGTGTTGAACAGGTGCTGACCTGGCTTGTGTTGAACATGTGCTGACCTGGCTTGTGTTGAACATGTGCTGACCTGGCTTGTGTTGAACATGTGCTGACCTGGCTTGTGTTGAACATGTGCTGACCTGGCTTGTGTTGAACATGTGCTGACCTGGCTTGTGTTGAACATGTGCTGACCTGGCTTGTGTTGAACAGGTGCTGACCTGGCTTGTGTTGAACATGTGCTGACCTGGCTTGTGTTGAACATGTGCTGACCTGGCTTGTGTTGAACATGTGCTGACCTGGCTTGTGTTGAACAGGTGCTGACCTGGCTTGTGTTGAACATGTGCTGACCTGGCTTGTGTTGAACAGGTGCTGACCTGGCTTGTGTTGAACAGGTGCTGACCTGGCTTGTGGTGAACAGGTGCTGACCTGGCTTGTGTTGAACAGGTGCTGACCTGGCTTGTGTTGAACAGGTGCTGACCTGGCTTGTGTTGAACATGTGCTGACCTGGCTTGTAGTGAACAGGTGCTGACCTGGCTTGTGGTGAACAGGTGCTGACCTGGCTTGTGGTGAACAGGTGCTGACCTGGCTTGTGTTAAACAGGTGCTGATCTGGCTTGTGGTGAACAGGTGCTGACCTGGCTTGTGGTGAACAGGTGCTGACCTGGCTTGTGTTGAACAGGTGCTGACCTGGCTTGTGATGAACAGGTGCTGACCTGGCTTGTGGTGAACAGGTGCTGACCTGGCTTGTGATGAACAGGTGCTGACCTGGCTTGTGGTGAACAGGTGCTGACCTGGCTTGTGGTGAACAGGTGCTGACCTGGCTTGTGGTGAACAGGTGCTGACCTGGCTTGTGTTGAACAGGTGCTGACCTGGCTTGTGGTGAACAGGTGCTGATCTGGCTTGTGGTGAACAGGTGCTGACCTGGCTTGTGGTGAACAGGTGCTGACCTGGCTTGTATTGAACAGGTGCTGACCTGGCTTGTGGTGAACAGGTGCTGATCTGGCTTGTGGTGAACAGGTGCTGAAATGGCTTGTGGTGAACAGGTGCTGACCTGGCTTGTGATGAACAGGTGCTGACCTGGCTTGTGTTGAACATGTGCTGACCTGGCTTGTGTTGAACAGGTGCTGACCTGGCTTGTGTTGAACAGGTGCTGACCTGGCTTGTAGTGAACAGGTGCTGACCTGGCTTGTGGTCAACAGGTGCTGACCTGGCTTGTGGTCAACAGGTGCTGACCTGGCTTGTGGTCAACAGGTGCTGACCTGGCTTGTGGTCAACAGGTGCTGACCTGGCTTGTGGTCAACAGGTGCTGACCTGGCTTGTGGTCAACAGGTGCTGACCTGGCTTGTGGTCAACAGGTGCTGACGTGAATGCACGTCTCTCTGCGTCTCTCAGAGGTGGTGCTGCTTGCCACAAAAGAGTCTGGGATAAAAATGACAAGAGCTCTCTGCGGCACTTGGGTTCTGGGTTCATTGAAGCAACAAAACATCCAAGAGTTCCCATCTAATTTATTTTCCAGCATCTCTGTGACAATGCAAAAGTGGAATGCACAATGCATTTTCTATGCCTACCCAGCACCAGAAGAGTGCATCTCTGGGTAGGCAGAGGATGCTGGGTAGGCATTTTCTATGCCTACCCAGCATCCTGTGACGATTTAATGTCCACCTTCTACATAAGACATCTTGAAAATTTATATTCCTGGAAGTGGTAGAAAATGTACAAACGCTTGCAGTAACCTGGTAAAGCAACCCAGCCTCTTAATACGTCTCATTTTGTACATTATGGTCCTCTGATGTACAAAGTACAAAATACTATGAAAAACAGAGGTTGTCATAAATGCGACGAGTGCCACTTGGCACGACGGCAAAGCAACCCCCACGACAAATCTTGCAAATATCATATTAACTTCTCATAATATTTTAAACTCTACTCTCCCATGTCACAATTTACAAAAATTCTATGATGCTTTTGAATATAGTAGAGACATGTGTTGTATAGATAGATTAAAGTAGAGATATGTGCTATACAGATAGATTATAGTAAAGATATGAGTTATATACATAGATTATAGTAGAGACATGTGTTATATAAATAGATTATAGTTGAAATGTGTTATATAGATAGATTATAGTAAATATGTGTGAAATAGAAGAAATAAAGTCTAGATATAGAGAGTGTCAGCTGGTGACTCTGTTTACTGATGTAAACAGAGGTAATAATACGTAGAGGTGTAGGCCCCCTCTCACTCCGGGTCACCCACTCCTCTCCTTACTCATATCTGAAGAGATAGAGAAAGTTGGATTGAAAGAGAGATATATAGAGGGAGAGAATGACAGGATAGACAGTCAAGCCCTCCCTCCCTCCCTCCCTCCCTCCTTCTCTCTCTCTCTCTCTCTCTCTCTCTCTCTCTCTCTCTCTCTCTCTCTCTCCCCTTCTCTCTCTCTCTCTCTCTCTCTCTCTCTCTCTCTCTCTCTCTCTCTCTCTCTCTCTCTCTCTCTCTCTCTCTCTCTCTCTCTCTCTCTCACTCTCTCTCTCTCTCTCTCTCTCTCTCTCTCTCTCTCTCTCTCTCTCTCTCTCTCTCTCTCTCTCTCTCTCTCTCTCTCTCTCTCTCTCTCTCTCTCTCTCTTTTGTGTTTTAAATTTTGTTTGAATGTTATTTATATATTTTCTTCGTGTCTTAATTCCTTTCCTTCTCTTTTTCCATCTCTCCTCTTCTCTTCGTCCTTCCCTTCTCCCTCCATGTTGCTTCTCCCTCTACCTCCTCTCCTCACTGATCAACCTCTAACCCTCTCACCACTCCTCGGTCAGTCCCTCTCTATCCCTTCTTCAACTAAGACCTCCCATCCATCCACTCCTCTCAGTCATTCCTTTTTCCCCACCCAACATCGGTTGATCCCCCTCTCTCATTCCCTCCTTCTATCCCTCAGTATGCGTCCTCAGGATAGATCTCCCTTTTTCCTTGCGTCCCTTCATCCTTCTACCTCCTATTCTTTATCCCTCTCCTGCGTCCTCCTGTGTGGGCGGAGGGTCGAGGGGGTCGTCAGTGGGGGGGACGGAGGTGGTAGAGGCAATAGTGTATTATATATTGATGTCTGGCTGTGACGAGGTCTTTTTCCTGTGGTCTGAGTGGGCAGAGTGGAGGAGGGGGGGGTCTGGTCCCCCGTGTGGGGGGTCTAGAGTGGGGGGTCTAGAGTGGGGGGGGGGGGAGGTGCTGCTCCAGCTCTCTCTCTCTCTCTCTCTCTCTCTCTCTCTCTCTCTCTCTCTCTCTCTCTCTCTCTCTCTCTCTCTCTCTCTCTTTTAACATTAGCACTTAATAAATTATTTAACGGGTATTATGAACTGATTTTTTCTACTTTTGGGATGATCAGTACCTAGTACTTTACAATATAGTATTATATACATATATATCAGAGTAAGCCAAAATGCAGTAGCAAGACTCGGCAAGGGGGGGGGGGGGGGGGAGTTGCTTTGGCTTCATGCCAAATGGTACTAGTGTCAATGATGCTAAACCTGACCCCATCCATGTTGGGCTAGAACCCAACAACAATTACTGTGCAAAATTGTCTGAGACTAGCTCCAAGCACTTAACCTCCAACCTTAGACAGACAGACAGACTAGATGTACTACCCTATAGTGTCAGTGTCTACCTGGTCCCTTTGCCTGTCTATTTCTGTCTACCTGTCAATGTTGGCTGATGTCAGCGGAGGTGGAGGAGAGAAGCATCAGCGGTGTGTGAGACGGTGCTGTCTGCTGGGAGCGGTTCTGTCTGCTGGGGACGGTTCTGTCTGCTGAGGACGGTGCTGTCTGCTGGGGACGGTTCTGTCTGCTGGGGACGGTTCTGTCTGCTGGGGACGGTTCTGTCTGCTGGGGACGGTGCTGTCTGCTGGGGACGGTTCTGTCTGCTGAGGACGGTTCTGTCTGCTGAGGACGGTTCTGTCTGCTGAGGACGGTTCTGTCTGCTGAGGACGGTTCTGTCTGCTGGGGACGGTGCTGTCTGCTGGGGACGGTGCTGTCTGCTGGGGACGGTGCTGTCTGCTGGGGACGGTGCTGTCTGCTGGGGACGGTGCTGTCTGCTGGGGACGGTGCTGTCTGCTGGGGACGGTGCTGTCTGCTGGGGACGGTTCTGTCTGCTGGTGACGGTGCTGTCTGCTGGGGACGGTTCTGTCTGCTGGGGACGGTTCTGTCTGCTGGGGACGGTTCTGTCTGCTGGGGACGGTTCTGTCTGCTGGGGACGGTTCTGTCTGCTGGGGACGGTTCTGTCTGCTGGGGACGGTGCTGTCTGCTGGTGAACAGGAGGGTCGTACTCGTCCCTAGAGGTGAACGGAAGGGGTCGTACTCGTCCCTAGAGGTGAACGGAAGGGTCGTACTCGTCCCTAGAGGTGAACGGAAGGGTCGTACTCGTCTCTAGAGGAGAACGGAAGGGTCGTACTCGTCCCTAGAGGCGAACGGAGGGGTCGTACTCCTCCCTAGAGGTGAACGGAAGGATCGTACTCGTCCCAAGAGGTGAACAGAAGGGTCGTACTCGTCCCTAGAGGTGAACGGAAGGGTCGTACTCCTCCCTAGAGGTGAATGGAAGGGTCGTACACGTCCCTAGAGGTGAACGGAAGGGTCGTACTCGTCCCAAGAAATGAACGGAAGGGTCATGCTCGTCCCTAGAGGTGAACAGAAGGGTCGTACTCGTCCCTAGAGGTGAACAGAAGGGTCGTACTCGTCCCTAGAGGTGAACGGAAGGGTCGTACTCGTCCCAAGAAATGAACGAAAGGGTCATGCTCGTCCCTAGAGGTGAACGGAAGGGTCGTACTCGTCCCTAGAGGTGAACGGAAGGGTCGTACTCGTCCCTAGAGGTGAACGGAAGGGGTCGTACTCCTCCCTAGAGGTGAACGGAAGGGTCGTACTCGTCCCTAGAGGTGAACGGATGGGTTGTACTCGTCCCTAGAGGTGAACGAAAGGGTCGTACTCGTCCCTAGAGGTGAACGTAAGGGTCGTACTCGTCCCTAGAGGTGAACGGAAGGGTCGTACTCCTCCCTAGAGGTGAACGGAAGGGTCGTACTCCTCCCTAGAGGTGAACGGAAGGGTCGTACTCCTCCCTAGAGGTGAACGGAAGGGTCGTACTCCTCCCTAGAGGTGAACGGAAGGGGTCGTACTCCTCCCTAGAGGTGAACGGAAGGGGTCGTACTTGAAATACGGAGCGACAATCGTCCCCTTCCCGCCCTTCAAGCGTCGTTCTTGAAGCTACAAGAGAACGGTCGCCCTTGGAAGTCTTTGAAAGGATCGTGTCTGAAGGTGGAGGATGGTAGAGTGTCTCCTGAAGAAGAGAGGGGGGCCTCGCCCCCTCCTCTTCCACCAACCGACCCCTCTTACTCCTTCTAGCGGAAATTCTCATATGCTCGACCCCTTTGTACCGGAGGTGACAAGGGAGAGAAGGAAGAGGAGGAGGAGCAGAGAGAGAGGAAGAAATAAAATGGAAGAGTGTAGGAGTTTAGAAGGATGGGAGAGAGAAAAATGGGAGGGGTGGAAGGATAGGAGAGAAACGAGGCTCGAGAAAAGTGGGACACAGAAATGGGAAAGAGAAGGGAAGGGGAGGTTGAGGGGAGAGGAATGATGGAAAGGGAGAAGGAAGGTGGTGCTTTCCCCCTGAATTATCAGGGGGAAAGCACCAAGCCATTATGACTATATAGCACTGGGAAGGGGTCAGGATAAGGATTTGGGATGGGACGGGGGGAAAGGAATGGTGTCCATAACCACTTGGACGGTCGGGGATTGAACGTCGACCTGCATGAAGCGAGACCGTCGCTCTACCGTCCACCCCAAGTGGTTGTGGAGAAAGGTCGGGGAGAGGATGGGAGAAAGTGATGGTTGTGGAGGAGATTAGTGGAGGGTTCGGTGTTCTTGTGATATCTTTATGGTTCGGTGTTCTTGTGATATCTTTATGGTTCGGTGTTCTTGTGATATCTTTATGGTTCGGTGTTCTTGTGATATCTTTATGGTTCGGTGTTCTTGTGATATCTTTATGGTTTGGTGTTCTTGTGATATCTTTATGGTTTGGTGTTCTTGTGATATCTTTATGGTTCGGTGTTCTTGTGATATCATTATGGTTTGGTGTTCTTGTGATATCTTTATGGTTCGGTGTTCTTGTGATATCTTTATGGTTTGGTGTTGGGTTGAAGCACCCGGTTGAAGGACCTCCTGCAATACTGATTGGGAACAGGGTCGTCATACCAATTGTGATTGGTAGTGTGACAGGGGGAAGATTGGCGGCGTGACAGGGGGAAGATTGGCGGCGTGACAGGGAGGAAGATTGGCGGCGTGACAGGGAGGAAGATTGGCGGCGTGACAGGGAGGAAGATTGGCGGCGTGACAGGGAGGAAGATTGGCGGCGTGACAGGGGGAAGATTGGCGGCGTGACAGGGGGAAGATTGGCGGCGTGACAGTGGGAAGATTGGCAGCGTGACAGGGAGGAAGATTGGCGGCGTGACAGGGGGAAGATTGGCGGCGTGACAGTGGGAAGATTGGCAGCGTGACAGGGAGGAAGATTGGCGGCGTGACAGTGGGAAGATTGGCAGCGTGACAGGGAGGAAGATTGGCGGCGTGACAGGGGGAAGATTGGCAGCGTGACAGGGAGGAAGATTGGCGGCGTGACAGGGAGGAAGATTGGCGGCGTGACAGGGAGGAAGATTGGCGGCGTGACAGGGAGGAAGATTGGCGGCGTGACAGGGGGAAGATTGGCGGCGTGACAGGGGGAAGATTGGCAGCGTGACAGGGGGGAAGATTGGCGGCGTGACAGGGGGAAGATTGGCGGCGTGACAGGGGGAAGATTGGCGGCGTTACAGGGAGGAAGATTGGCGGCGTGACAGGGGGAAGATTGGCGGCGTGACAGTGGGAAGATTGGCAGCGTGACAGGGAGGAAGATTGGCGGCGTGACAGTGGGAAGATTGGCAGCGTGACAGGGAGGAAGATTGGCGGCGTGACAGGGGGAAGATTGGCAGCGTGACAGGGAGGAAGATTGGCGGCGTGACAGGGAGGAAGATTGGCGGCGTGACAGGGAGGAAGATTGGCGGCGTGACAGGGAGGAAGATTGGCGGCGTGACAGGGGGAAGATTGGCGGCGTGACAGGGGGAAGATTGGCAGCGTGACAGGGGGGAAGATTGGCGGCGTGACAGGGGGAAGATTGGCGGCGTGACAGGGGGAAGATTGGCGGCGTGACAGGGGGGAAGATTGGCGGCGTGACAGGGAGGAAGATTGGCGGTGTGACAGGGGGAAGATTGGCGGCGTGACAGGGGGAAGATTGGCAGCGTGACAGGGAGGAAGATTCGCAGCGTGACAGGGGGAAGATTGGCGGCGTGACAGGGGGAAGATTGGCAGCGTGACAGGGGGGAAGATTGGCGGCGTGACAGGGGGAAGATTGGCGGCGTGACAGGGGGAAGATTGGCGGCGTGACAGGGGGGAAGATTGGCGGCGTGACAGAGGAAGATTGGCGGCGTGACAGGGGGGAAGATTGGCGGCGTGACAGGGGGAAGATTGGCGGCGTGACAGAGGAAGATTGGCGGCGTGACAGGGGGGAAGATTGGCGGCGTGACAGGGGGAAGATTGGTGGCGTGACAGGGGGAAGATTAGCGACGTGACAGGTGGGAAGATTGGCGGCGTGACAGGGAGGAAGATTGGCGGCGTGACAGGGGGAAGATTGGCGGCGTGACAGGGGGGAAGATTGGCGGCGTGACAGGGAGGAAGATTGGCGGCGTGACAGGGAGGAAGATTGGCGGCGTGACAGGGAGGAAGATTGGCGGCGTGACAGGGGGAAGATTGGCGGCGTGACAGGGGGAAGATTGGCAGCGTGACAGGGAGGAAGATTGGCAGCGTGACAGGGAGGAAGATTGGCGGCGTGACAGGGAGGAAGATTGGCGGCGTGACAGGGAGGAAGATTGGCGGCGTGACAGGGGGAAGATTGGCGGCGTGACAGGGGGAAGATTGGCGGCGTGACAGGGAGGAAGATTGGCGGCGTGACAGGGGGAAGATTGGCGGCGTGACAGGGGGAAGATTGGCAGCGTGACAGGGGAGAAGATTGGCGGCGTGACAGGGGGAAGATTGGCGGCGTGACAGGGGGAAGATTGGCGGCGTGACAGGGGGGAAGATTGGCGGCGTGACAGAGGAAGATTGGCGGCGTGACAGAGGAAGATTGGCGGTGTGACAGGGGGGAAGATTGGCGGCGTGACAGAGGAAGATTGGCGGCGTGACAGGGGGAAGATTGGTGGCGTGACAGGGGGAAGATTAGCGGCGTGACAGGTGGGAAGATTGGCGGCGTGACAGGGAGGAAGATTGGCGGCGTGACAGGGGGGGGAAAGATTGGCGGCGTGACAGGGGGGAAGATTGGCGGCGTGACAGGGGGGAAGATTGGCGGCGTGACAGGGGGAAGATTGGCGGCGTGACAGGGGGGAAGATTGGCGACGTGACAGAGGAAGATTGGCGGCGTGACAGGGGGAAGATTGGCGGCGTGACAGGGGGAAGATTGGCGGCGTGACAGAGGAAGATTGGCGGCGTGACAGGGGGAAGATTGGCGGCGTGACAGGGGGAAGATTGGCGGCGTGACGGGGAAGATTGGCGGCGTGACAGGGGGGAAAGATTGGCGGCGTGACAGGGGGAAGATTGGCGGCGTGACAGGGGGAAGATTAACGGCGTGACAGGGAGGAAGATTGGCGGCGTGACAGGGGGGAAAATTAACGGCGTGACAGGGAGGAAGATTGGCGGCGTGACAGGGGGAAGATTGGCGGCGTGACAGGGGGAAGATTAACGGCATGACAGGGGGAAGATTGGCGGCGTGACAGGGGGGGAAGATTAACGGCGTGACAGGGGAAGATTGGCGGCGTGACAGGGGGAAGATTGGCGGCGTGACAGGGGGGGAAGATTAACGGCGTGACAGGGGGAAGATTGGCGGCGTGACAGGGGGAAGATTGGCGGCGTGACAGGGGGAAGATTGGCGGCGTGACAGGGGGAAGATTGGCGGCGTGACAGGGGGAAGATTGGCGGCGTGACAGGTAGACTCAGGGTTATGTCAAAGGATCATGTCTAAACGAACACCTTAATATGAGAGGCCATGCCAAAATGAACACGATAACACAAGGGGGTCACATCTAAACTAGCACGATAACACAAGGGGGTCACATCTAAACTAGCACGATAGCACAAGGGGGTCACATCTAAACTTGCACGATAGCACAAGGGGGTCACATCTAAACTTGCACGATAGCACAAGGGGGTCACATCTAAACTAGCACGATAACACAAGGGGGTCACATCTAAACTAGCACGATAGCACAAGGGGGTCACATCTAAACTAGCACGATAACACAAGGAGTCCTGTGTAACCAAGAGGCCTACCTAGAGTGGTAGAAGACCCTTACGTCAATAGTCACCAAGAATTCAAAGGAATTAACTGAAGTTAAAAGACTGAGAAAAACTCCTCGGCACTTGCAGAGGGTGCCAAGAGGCGCCATGAGTGGCACTCGACCTCTAGTCCCCTTGGGATGAGTGCCGCGGCTTCAGGCACTCTCACTCTCTTTGGCTCTCACAGAAAATTTAATACGAGTTAAAGGGTGGAATATTGGAATATTTAAGTGGATAATTCTTGCACCCAAAAGGCCCACTGGAGTAGACCTGAGGCACGGAGGTGGTTGGGCGGTCAGCAGCCTAGGGGAGGGGAAAGGGGGAGGATGGTGGATGTCCAAGGATGGAGACCAGATGCTTCCGGCTGGCCTCACCCAACTTTGCAGGGGACACGGTGTGGGGTTCAGGACGAACATAGGCTTGGTCAGGGTCAGCCTAATGAATTATTGTACTAAATATTAACATTAATGAAGGCACCCCCCCCCCCTCCCCTCACAAGCAATTTTCATGGAGACAAGTGTGAAATATTTGGTGTGTTTTCCAAAGAGTTTTTCAGTGTTAAATAAGAATACATTTCCTGAGAGACCCGCAGAATGGTTTCGCTGTTTCTTAATAATATATTTTCTGAGAGAAGAGGAAGTGAAGGGTATGTGGGGGGGTAGAGAGGAGGGGGTAGAAGAGTGAAGGATGAGAGGAGGACGTGGGTAGGGACGAAGTAGGGGAGCAAGGGGAGGGAGACGAGAGGGGGAAGGGGAAGGCAGGGGTGGGCTGTAGAGGGGAATAGAGAGGGAAGAAATATGGGGACAACTGGGTACCCATGCGGCACTAATATTAACCGACAATGTCTCTCGATGGTTGCAGACGTGAAAGTAATGACCAGTGTTGTGACGGATGAGGACTGTAAGACACTCCAGGATGACTTGAACAAGCTTCAAAGCTGGTCCGAGAAATGGCTGCGAGAGCTCATCACCAGCAAGTGTAAGGTGATGGAAATGGGATCAGGAGCCAGGAGACCAAAAGACTAATACACGATGAAGGGAAACTTGCTATGAGGACTAGAGTGGACCTGGGAGCGGACATAACAACAAACCCAACTCCAGACGCTCACATAACTTGAACGAGACTGGTCCCAGAGCCGCGAGGGATGAGGTAGGAAGAGAGACTGATGGAACTAAACCTGACGACGTTAGAAAGGAGGAGAGAGAGAGGAGGACATGACACAGACGTACAAAATACTTAAAGGGATTTACATGGTTGAAACAGAGGAAGTGTTCACAATATCAACAGAACAACGGGCCGAGGATGGAGGCTTGAGACTCAGGTGTGGCATAGAGATGGTTTCATTTAGCTTAAGGGAAGTGAGTAAATGGAGTGACCTACAGGAGCAGACACACAGATATCACAATAGCGTGATGCATCACATGTAAGTTGTACCTAACAAACCAAGCAAGTTAGGTACAACTTCTGGTTTCAACTCTTTTGACCATGTCGTAGCTCACTCGATTAAGGCAGCGTCTGGGATGATCTCAGATGTAGGTTCGAATCCTCGTCACGGCTCTTGTGGATTTGTTGTAAAGGAGCAGGTTCTAGAGGCAAACCGATTTCACAACTTTAAAAGCCGTTATGATAAGGAAACAGGTCAGGAATCATTGTATTAGACAACTGGCGGATAGAAAAGCGGGGTCGAGGAGCTAGAGCTCGATCCCGCAGGAACAAATAAGTTAATACATACAAAGCAGACAGGTAAATATTTTAAGCAAGAAAATTAAAAAAAAATTCTTGCAGTGATACACAATATTATCTGCTGATTTTGGGAAAATAAACATAAATTTTCAGCTATTCAAACATGAGCCGTACTACCATGAACACAATACTGCCGCCTCTCCTCCCTCTGTCGCACCACACACATTAATGATCCTCCAACTTCCCACAATGAGTAAGTAAAGGCATAATAACTCTTTAATTTGAGAGAGAGAGAGAGAGAGAGACAGAGAGAGAGAGAGAGATAGAGAGAGAGAGAGAGAGAGAAGGAGAGAGAGAGAGAGAGAGAGAGAGAGAGAGAGAGAGAGAGAGAGAGAGAGAGAGAGAGAGAGAGAGAGAGAGAGAGAGAGAGAGAGAGAGAGAGAGAGAGAGAGGAGAGAGAGAGAGAGAGATAGAGAGAGAGAGAGAGAGAGAGAGAGAGAGAGAGAGAGAGAGAGAGAGAGAGAGAGAGAGAGAGAGAGAGAAGGAGATAGAGAGAGAGAAGGAGAGAGAGAGAGAGGAGGAAGGGGAAAGTAAGATAGAAATGGAAGCAGGAATTAAGGAAGATAGAGGAAGCGACTGAGGAAATATCAGCGCAGACTGACACTGTCTCTCTGACCCTTCCTACATCAGCAGGAGGCTGACTGGGGGAGGCTTCCTTCAAGGTGATAACACAGATATCCTGCAGCCTTATCTGTGAGCAAGGATATGATATCCAATGTAAAAAAGTAAGTTGCATTGCTCAGGCAGGGTAAAACATGTGCACTGCAGTAAAAACTGCACAAGAACCCCACACTGAGCACATGAAACCCACGACATATGACACCTTTAGCACAATACTGCTCAGGATAAACCCTGTAGCATCACTACACAGGACGCACTGTGCAGCACGGCACAGGACATAATCGGGACAATCACTCACTGCACAGGACACAATGAAGGACATTGCATTGGCCATACAATGTACAGCACTTCACAGGACGCACAGTGCATTATACTGCACAAGACACAGTACACAACACTGCCCAGTACACACACACTGCACATCACTGCACAGCGGGAGAGACACAGACGTAGAAGAGAGCAGAGAGACACAGACATAGAAGAGAGCGGGAGAGACACAGACATAGAAGAGAGCGGGAGAGACACAGACATAGAAGAGAGCGGGAGAAACACAGACATAGAAGAGAGCGGGAGAGACACAGACATAGAAGAGAGCGGGAGAAACACAGACATAGAAGAGAGCGGGAGAGACACAGACATAGAAGAGAGCGGGAGAAACACAGACACAGAAGAGAGCAGAGAGACACAGACATAGAAGAGAGCGGGAGAGACACAGACATAGAAGAGAGCGGGAGAAACACAGACACAGAAGAGAGCAGAGAGACACAGACACAGAAGAGAGCAGAGAGACACAGACATAGAAGAGAGCGGGAGAGACACAGACATAGAAGAGAGCGGGAGAGACACAGACATAGAAGAGAGCGGGAGAAACACAGACACAGAAGAGAGCAGAGAGACACAGACACAGAAGAGAGCAGAGAGACACAGACATAGAAGAGAGCGGGAGAAACACAGACACAGAAGAGAGCAGAGAGACACAGACACAGAAGAGAGCGGGAGAGACACAGACATAGAAGAGAGCGGGAGAAACACAGACATAGAAGAGAGCGGGAGAGACACAGACATAGAAGAGAGCGGGAGAAACACAGACACAGAAGAGAGCAGAGAGACACAGACATAGAAGAGAGCGGGAGAGACACAGACATAGAAGAGAGCGGGAGAAACACAGACACAGAAGAGAGCAGAGAGACACAGACATAGAAGAGAGCAGAGAGACACAGACATAGAAGAGAGCGGAAGAAACACAGACACAGAAGAGAGCAGAGAGACACAGACACAGAAGAGAGCAGAGAGACACAGACATAGAAGAGAGCGGGAGAAACACAGACACAGAAGAGAGCAGAGAGACACAGACATAGAAGAGAGCGGGAGAGACACAGACATAGAAGAGAGCGGGAGAGACACAGACATAGAAGAGAGCGGGAGAGACACAGACATAGAAGAGAGCAGAGAGACACAGACATAGAAGAGAGCGGGAGAGACACAGACATAGAAGAGAGCGGGAGAGACACAGACATAGAAGAGAGCAGAGAGACACAGACACAGAAGAGAGCAGAGAGACACAGACATAGAAGAGAGCGGGAGAGACACAGACATAGAAGAGAGCGGGAGAGACACAGACATAGAAGAGAGCAGAGAGACACAGACATAGAAGAGAGCGGGAGAGACACAGACATAGAAGAGAGCAGAGAGACACAGACATAGAAGAGAGCGGGAGAAACACAGACATAGAAGAGAGCGGGAGAGACACAGACATAGAAGAGAGCAGAAAGACACAGACATAGAAGAGAGCAGAGAGACACAGACATAGAAGAGAGTGGGAGAAACACAGACATAGAAGAGAGCGGGAGAGATACAGACACAGAAGAGAGCAGAGAGACACAGACATAGAAGAGAGCGGGAGAAACACAGACATAGAAGAGAGCGGGAGAAACACAGACATAGAAGAGAGCAGAGAGACACAGACATAGAAGAGAGCGGGAGAAACACAGACATAGAAGAGAGCGGGAGAAACACAGACACAGAAGAGAGCAGAGAGACACAGACATAGAAGAGAGCAGAGAGACACAGACACAGAAGAGAGCAGAGAGACACAGACATAGAAGAGAGCAGAGAGACACAGACATAGAAGAGAGCGGGAGAAACACAGACATAGAAGAGAGCAGAGAGACACAGACATAGAAGAGAGCAGAGAGACACAGACATAGAAGAGAGCGGGAGAAACACAGACATAGAAGAGAGCGGGAGAAACACAGACATAGAAGAGAGCGGGAGAAACACAGACACAGAAGAGAGCAGAGAGACACAGACACAGAAGAGAGCAGAGAGACACAGACACAGAAGAGAGCAGAGAGACACAGACACAGAAGAGAGCAGAGAGACACAGACACAGAAGAGAGCAGAGAGACACAGACACAGAAGAGAGGAAGGAAGGAATGAACGAGGTGAAGAAGGGAGAGGAGAACCTGTTTGTGGGAGAGGAGCTGCGTCATAGGGAGAGGGGAGAGGGCACAGAGAGAGAGAGGGGACATGGAATAGGAAGACAGGACAAGCAAGAGGTATAAGGGGAAAAAGAGTAGGGAGAGATGGAGGAGGGGACAGGGAATAGGGTGAGACAAAGGGGAAGGGATAAATGACTGCGTGACACAATCTACAGAGAAGGGGACGCTGGTGGGGGCCCACACGGCTCCCCTCCACCGCCCTGTGTACCATAAGCTGGGGTGAGGGGACCTGCCCACACCAGGGGAGAAGGAGGGGAGAAATAGGGAGAGATAGAGAAGGAAACATGAGCCGGATAGGGACGTTTAAGGGGGCACTGACCTATATGACAAGTGGGTAACTTCATGGTAGACTAGATTATAAAGGGTCATAAGCCCAGTCGTGTTGATTCCTCCGTGTTGATTCTACTGTGTAATGGGTTTTCACCTCGGGATCAAACCAATCAGGTACAGGATCAGAACCTTACAATGTGTTGTCGTAAGTCACACATTCGTGTTAGAGATCCTGTCTGATGGTCTCTCTCTCTCTATCTTGAGCTTCGTTTTGTCCTTGACGGTTTAGGGGTTCCATGGTGACGCTGCATGCTCTAGAACTGGTCTAACGTATGTCATGCACACCGTTTTTCAATGACTCCACTTTCTGACCTCCAGAGACAGTCCTAGATACTTTGTTTTGGCCCTCACATGTCGGCACAGACTCTCCAGGATGGTGGTGTGTATCCACGCTGTTTCCCCCGGCGCCCTTCTTGATTACTGTGCACGTGCAGGAGTTGAAGTCTAGCAGCCAGTTGACAGGATGCGATTATACTGAATCATATCTTGTGCAGTTTATCTTTGATGTTTGTGGATACTCTGGATCCATAGACATGGAGTAGTGTGTGTTCTGCGCGAGGTTCACATAGGTCAGTAATGGGTCAGGTCGGAGTACTGACACGTGGGAGAGCCAACTGGTAACATCTCGTCCCTTGGGGGTCATTATCTCTCTTTGTGAGACTCTTTGCCTCCACTGAGGTATTATTACCCCGGACTGTTTCTTAATTGTGTGTGTGTGTGTGTGTGTGTGTGTGTGTGTGTGTGTGTGTGTGTGTACTCACCTATATGTACTCACCTATATGTGCTTGCAGGATCGAGCATTGACTCTTGGATCCCGCCTTTCTAGCTATCGGTTGTTTACAGCAATGACTCCTGTCCCATTTCCCTATCATACCTAGTTTTAAAAGTATGAATAGTATTTGCTTCCACAACCTGTTCCCCAAGTGCATTCCATTTTTCTACTACTCTCACGCTAAAAGAAAACTTCCTAACATCTCTGTGACTCATCTGAGTTTCCAGTTTCCACCCATGTCCCCTCGTTCTGTTATTATTACGTGTGAACATTTGATCTATTTCCACTTTGTCAATTCCCCTGAGTATTTTATATGTCCCTATCATATCTCCTCTCTCCCTTCTTTTCTCTAGTGTCGTAAGGTTCAGTTCCTTCAGCCGCTCTTCATATCCCATCCCTCGTAGCTCTGGGACAAGCCTCGTCGCAAACCTCTGAACCTTCTCCAGTTTCTTTATGTGTTTCTTCAGGTGGGGGCTCCATGATGGCGCGGCATACTCTAAGACGGGTCTCACGTAGGCAGTGTAAAGCGCCCTAAAAGCTTCCTCATTTAGGTTTCTGAATGAAGTTCTAATTTTCGCCAGTGTAGAGTACGCTGCTGTCGTTATCCTATTTATATGTGCCTCAGGAGTTAGATTAGGTGTCACATCCACTCCCAGGTCTCTTTCTCGAATCGTTACAGGTAGGCTGTTCCCCTTCATTGTGTACTGTCCCTTTGGTCTCCTGTCACCTGATCCCATTTCCATAACTTTACATTTACTGGTGTTAAACTCCAGTAGCCATTTCTCTGACCATCTCTGCAGCCTGTTTAAGTCCTCTTGGAGGATCCTACAATCCTCGTCTGTCACAACTCTTCTCATTAATTTTGCGTCATCTGCAAACATCGACATGTATGATTCCACTCCTGTAAACATATCATTTACGTAAATTAGAAAGAGGATTGGTCCCAGCACCGATCCTTGAGGTACTCCACTTGTTACTGTTCGCCAGTCCGACTTTTCGCCCCTTACCATTACCCTCTGGCTCCTTCCTGTTAGGTAGTTCTTCACCCATACTAGGGCCTTTCCGCTTACTCCTGCCTGCCTCTCAAGTTTGTATAGCAGTCTCATGTGCGGTACCGTATCAAAGGCCTTTTGGCAGTCAAGAAATATGCAGTCTGCCCAGCCTTCTCTGTCCTGCCTTATCCTTGTTACTTTATCATAGAATTCTAAAAGGTTTGTTAGGCATGATTTCCCTGTCCAGAACCCATGTTGGTGCTTGTTTACAAACCCAATGCTCTCCAGGTGCTCAACAAGTCTTAGCCTAATTATTCTTTCAAGTATTTTGCAGGGGATGCTTGTCAGTGATACGGGTCTGTAGTTAAGTGCCTCCTCCCTATCCCCCTTTTTGAAAATCGGTACGACATTTGCCTCCTTCCAGCAACTGGGCAATTCTCCCGACATAAGTGACTCATTGAAGATCATTGCCAGAGGCACGCTGAGAGCCTGCGCTGCCTCTTTAAGTATCCACGGTGATACTTTGTCTGGTCCAACAGCTTTATTTGCATCCAGTGTTGTCAACTGTGTGTGTGTGTGTGTGTGTGTGTGTGTGTGTGTGTGTGTGTGTGTGTGTGTGTGTGTGTGTGTGTGTGTGTGTGTGTGTGTGTGTGTATGTGTATGTGTGTGTGTGTGTGTGTGTGTGTGTGTGTGTGTACACCTAGACACTGTCGTTCAACATCAGCAGCAGCTCTCACTGGTGCTTCAATGCCTTCCTCAACTGGCAGCTTTCTAAGGTGTGTCCACCTGCCTGTAGAGGAGGCATATACACTCTTCTCACGAGGACACACAAACACGCTTTCTGAAAAGAGACGCTCTCCTCCTCCTTCTCCTCCTCCTCCTCCTTCTTCTCAACAAATACCTTCCTTCCTCCTCCCTCTCTCCACGTATTTCTTCACACGACAAAGAACGTTTCCTTGTCTTTGTCTGTGTTCTTGACCGTTCTTCCGTCTGTGCCTCGGTTCTAAGAGGTGTGTGTGTCCTCGTTCTTAGCGACGGTCGTCCTGGCTCCTGTCTTATATTGTCTTACACTCTAAGTCTTTGTCTTCCTGTCTTACTGCTCTGTTGAGTGTCTTCTTGATTTCTTGTTTATGTGTAAACAAGTTGGTGTGGGCGAGGGGGTGTTATTTCTGCTTGCTGTTGTGATTAAATTGTTCAACAGTTTTACATAAAGAAGTGAAGAGATATCTTTCTTGTTTGGAAATCTCTCTCTCTTTCTCTCTCTCTCTCTCTCTCTCTCTCTCTCTCTCTCTCTCTCTCTCTCTCTCTCTCTCTCTCTCTCTCTCTCTCTCTCTCTCTCTCTCTCTCTCTCTCTCTCCCTCCCTCTCCCCACCCCATTAATTTCCTGTTCCATATCATATATCCATACACCTCTTCCACCAACATGCCCTTCCCATTACCAATAACCACCAATACCTCACTACCCTCCCCTCCCAAGCTCTCTTCCACAACCATCCCACAACCCCCCCCCCCCACATGAACCAGCCCAGTGACCCCACCCCAGGAGGTACGCTCCCCATATAGACAACAGAGTATCAATGAAAAGACTAACAATTTGGTACACAAATGCCGATGGCATGTCAAACAAAGTAACTGAAATGAATAATAATGCAATAGTCCCCCAGACAGAGGAGAGTAGGGGTTGGGGCACTGCTTTCAAGTGTGGCTTCCTCCACTTCCATATATATTTAGTCTTACGTCTTCACTTGATGTTAAATTATACATCAAAAAATGTCCTTACGGCGGACAAATTGCACATATACCATTTTCATGCCAATTTTAAAGCAGGCTGGATTACTGCCTGTCTGGTATTACCTGTAATGTTTCCGTTGCCTGTCCCGTGTCGCCGTCCACCAGACGAGGCGACAGTGTCGTCCACTGCCCGTCTATACTGTCTCCGGAACGGCCCGTCGTGACGATACCACCAAGTTTTTCAATAGACATTGACGATCTATTTACGACGACTGACAATATCTGCCGTCTGGCGCCTGGCGATGCTTCCTGTATCACTTTGTAAGCACTCTGTATTACTTTGTATCACTCTGTAGCGCTTTGTAACACTTTGTATCTCTTTGTAACACTTTGTATCTCTTTGTAACACTTTGTACTACTTTGTAACACTTTGTAACACTTTGTAACACTTTGTATCTCTTTGTAACACTTTATATCTCTTTGTAACACTTTGTATCACTCTGTAGCGCTTTGTAACACTTTGTAACACTTTGTAACACTTTGTATCTCTTTGTAACACTTTGTATCTCTTTGTAACACTTTGTACTACTTTGTAACACTTTGTAACACTTTGTATCTCTTTGTAACACTTTGTATCTCTTTGTAACACTTTGTACTACTTTGTAACACTTTGTAACACTTTGTATCTCTTTGTAACACTTTGTATCTCTTTGTAACACTTTGTAACACTTTGTATCTCTTTGTAACACTTTGTATCTCTTTGTAACACTTTGTATCTCTTTGTAACACTTTGTATCTCTTTGTAACACTTTGTACTACTTTGTAACACTTTGTAACACTTTGTATCTCTTTGTAACACTTTGTATCTCTTTGTAACACTTTGTACTACTTTGTAACACTTTGTAACACTTTGTAACACTTTGTATCTCTTTGTAACACTTTGTAACACGTTGTAACACTTTGTATCTCTTTGTAACACTTTGTACTACTTTGTAACACTTTGCATCACTTTGCAACACTTTGTATCAGTTTGTAAGACTTTATATCACATTGTAAGACTTTCTAACACTCTGTAACACTTTCTAACACTTTGTAACACTTGGTATCACTTTGTAACACTTTCTATCACTTTGTATCTTCTGGATCACTTTGTGCCACTTATATCATACATGTTATGTCCACATGTGGGGCGTCAGACGATGCTGTACTCACCTATTTGTGCCCCCGGAGGGTTGAGCTTCGGCTCTTTGGTCCCGCCTCTCGAGTATATTAGACATGTAAGTAGTCAAGTTGTTTCGGTATTAACGGAGGCAAGAAGGATTGGCCGCGCCTGTCTGTTACAAGAACGTTACAACGTTATCCGTTACGTTAACGTAACGTAACGTAACGTTAACGTAACGTTATCCGTTACAAGAACATCAATACCTACACAACATCAATAACTTCCGGGTGACACCGGCCACTGTCCGGGTGACACGGGCCACTGTCCGGGTGACACCAGCCACTGTCCGGGTGACACGGGCCACTGTCCGGGTGACACCAGCCACTGTCCGGGTGACACCGGCCACTGTCCGGGTGACACCGGCCACTGTCCGGGTGACACCAGCCACTGTCCGGGTGACACGGGCCACTGTCCGGGTGACACCAGCCACTGTCCGGGTGACACCGGCCACTGTCCGGGTGACACGGGCCACTGTCCGGGTGACACCGGCCACTGTCCGGGTGACACCGGCCACTGTCCGGGTGACACCGGCCACTGTCCGGGTGACACCCAGCCACTGTCCGGGTGACACCCAGCCACTGTCCGGGTGACACCAGCCACTGTCCGGGTGACACCAGCCACTGTCCGGGTGACACGGGCCACTGTCCGGGTGACACCAGCCACTGTCCGGGTGACACCAGCCACTGTCCGGGTGACACCCAGCCACTGTCCGGGTGACACCGGCCACTGTCCGGGTGACACCAGCCACTGTCCGGGTGACACCCAGCCACTGTCCGGGTGACACCAGCCACTGTCTGGGTGACACCGGCCACTGTCCGGGTGACACCCAGCCACTGTCCAGGTGACACCAGCCATTGTCCGGGTGACACCGGCCACTGTCCGGGTGACACCCAGCCACTGTCCGGGTGACACCGGTCACTGTCCGGGTGACACCAGCCACTGTCCGGGTGACACCGGCCACTGTCCGGGTGACACCAGCCACTGTCCGGGTGACACCAGCCACTGTCCGGGTGACACCAGCCACTGTCCGGGTGACACCAGCCACTGTCCGGGTGACACCAGCCACTGTCCGGGTGACACCCAGCCACTGTCCGGGTGACACCGGCCACTGTCCGGGTGACACCAGCCACTGTCCGGGTGACACCGGCCACTGTCCGGGTGACACCAGCCACTGTCCGGGTGACACCAGCCACTGTCTGGGTGACACCAGCCACTGTCCGGGTGACACCAGCCACTGTCCGGGTGACACCGGCCACTGTCCGGGTGACACCCAGCCACTGTCTGGGTGACACCAGCCACTGTCCGGGTGACACCAGCCACTGTCCGGGTGACACCAGCCACTGTCCGGGTGACACCAGCCACTGTCCGGGTGACACCGGCCACTGTCCGGGTGACACCCAGCCACTGTCCAGGTGACACCAGCCACTGTCCGGGTGACACCGGCCACTGTCCGGGTGACACCCAGCCACTGTCCGGGTGACACCCAGCCACTGTCCGGGTGTCACCGGCCACTGTCCGGGTGACACCAGCCACTGTCCGGGTGACACCGGCCACTGTCCGGGTGACACCGGCCACTGTCCGGGTGACACCAGCCACTGTCCGGGTGACACCGGCCACTGTCCGGGTGACACCGGCCACTGTCCGGGTGACACCGGCCACTGTCCGGGTGACACCGGCCACTGACCGGGGTGACTATATAGACATAATGGTTAAGTATGCCCAAACGTTACCGAATCGTCCAATTTCCGAACAAGAAAGGTTAAGCCCCATTGGACGACAGCACGTCCCAAACGCTTTGGCTTCGACCCTAAAAATTGTTGTATCGTTTGGAATCGTCGACGCTTCCGGTAATGTGCCCGACTCTAATGATATATTAAACATGCAAGACAAGAGCGCTCTAAGCTCTTTAATCCTCCCGGCAACAACTTTATCTGGCTCTGTGGCCAATAACCTCCTGCCTGGTAACAGCTCAACTAGGCCCTTCACACGCTAGCCGTCAACCCAAGGTCTGTGGTAAGTCTTTAAAGACTTAAGAAGGCTTTTCACCTAAAGTCGATTTCGGTCCAGGACGGACCGAAACGTCGTCGTCTCATCTTCTGGTGTGTGATTTAGTCATCACGAGGGGGCCTCGTAGCCTGGTGGATAGCGCGCAGGATTCGTAATTCTGTGGCGCGGGTTCGATTCCCGCACGAGGCAGAAGCAAATGGGCAAAGTTTCTTTCACCCTGAATGCCCCTGTTACCTAGCAGTAAATAGGTACCTGGGAGTTAGTCAGCTGTCACGGGCTGCTTCCTGGGGGTGGAGGCCTGGTCGAGGACCGGGCCGCGGGGACACTAAAAAAAAGCCCCGAAATCATCTCAAGATAACCTCTCAAGATAACCTCACCATAACGGGGCTGAAGACGCTCTCTTCTGTCATCTTAGGGACTCTTAATCATCCTATAGAATGGTTTGTAAACTAATCATCCCTGCCCCTACTCTACACACACGCCACCTTGATGACTCTTGGCTTTGTTGCTCTTGACTCTTCCCTTTCACAGTCCATACCTGAATGCTCCAAACTTCTTATCATCGGTTATCATGGGTATAGTTATCTATGTATTAAGTTGTAATGTGCGCGACCCACATCTGCGAACATACCTGCATCGTCCACACCTGCATTATTGTCTTCCATGTCACAGTTATAAGGGGGTCCACCTCACAGTTATAAGGGGTCCCACCTCACAGTTATAAGGGGTCCACCTCACAGTTATAAGGGGTCCCACCTCACAGTTATAAGGGGTCCCACCTCACAGTTATAAGGGGTCCCACCTCACAGTTATAAGGGGGGTCCCACCTCACAGTTATAAGGGGTCCCACCTCACAGTTATAAGGGGTCCCACCTCACAGTTATAAGGGGTCCCACCTCACAGTTATAAGGGGTCCCACCTCACAGTTATAAGGGGTCCCACCTCACAGTTATAAGGGGGTCCCACCTCACAGTTATAAGGGGGTCCACCTCACAGTTATAAGGGGTCCCACCTTACAGTTATAAGGGGGTCCCACCTCACAGTTATAAGGGGTCCACCTCACAGTTATAAGGGGGTCCACCTCACAGTTATAAGGGGTCCCACCTTACAGTTATAAGGGGTCCACCTCACAGTTATAAGGGGTCCCACCTCACAGTTATAAGGGGGGTCCCACCTCACAGTTATAAGGGGTCCCACCTCACAGTTATAAGGGGTCCCACCTCACAGTTATAAGGGGTCCCACCTTACAGTTATAAGGGGTCCCACCTCACAGTTATAAGGGGTCCACCTCACAGTTATAAGGGGTCCCACCTCACAGTTATAAGGGGGTCCACCTTACAGTTATAAGGGGTCCACCTCACAGTTATAAGGGGTCCCACCTTACAGTTATAAGGGGTCCCACCTTACAGTTATAAGGGGGTCCACCTCACAGTTATAAGGGGTCCCACCTCACAGTTATAAGGGGGGTCCCACCTCACAGTTATAAGGGGTCCCACCTCACAGTTATAAGGGGTCCCACCTCACAGTTATAAGGGGTCCCACCTCACAGTTATAAGGGGGTCCACCTTACAGTTATAAGGGGTCCACCTCACAGTTATAAGGGGTCCCACCTTACAGTTATAAGGGGTCCCACCTCACAGTTATAAGGGGTCCCACCTTACAGTTATAAGGGGTCCCACCTTACAGTTATAAGGGGTCCCACCTCACAGTTATAAGGGGTCCCACATCACAGTTTAAGGGGGGTCCCACCTCACAGTTATAAGGGGGGTCCCAACTCACAGTTATAAGGGGTCCAACCTCACAGTTATAAGGGGTCCCACCTCACAGTTATAAGGGGTCCCACCTCACAGTTATAAGGGGTCCCACCTCACAGTTATAAGGGGTCCCACCTCACAGTTATAAGGGGTCCCACCTCACAGTTATACGGGGGTCCCACCTCACAGTTATAAGGGGGTCCACCTCACAGTTATAAGGGGTCCACCTCACAGTTATAAGGGGTCCCACCTCACAGTTATAAGGGGTCCACCTCACAGTTATAAGGGGTCCCAGCTCACAGTTATAAGGGGGTCCTACCTCCATCAAATTTGTTTTATTTCTGATGTAAACAGAGAAACATCGTTACAAATATTACCTACTATGAAAAGTAACAGCTCACAAATATCTACATCCCTATGCATTAGACTCAATAGGTCAAGAGGGCTGGTCCTTCGGATCGAACTGCTGTGGTTGTGCCGAAAGGTTGTAATTCTTACGGAGTGGCGAGCTCAGGGAACGCCAGGGACTTGTCCTATTGCAACAAGTCTTTGCTGCTCATCCCCGATGATGAGCCCTGTACTCACCTAATTGTGTGCACTGGGGTTGAGCTTCGGCTCTTGGGTCCGAAGAGTGACTTTGGAATGGAAGAGAGACACAGCCCCGTGGAGTAGTCATCAGACAGTTCCCATACATACAAGAATTACCCATTTGGAAGCTTTTAGTAGATAATTCGTAGAAAATATTATTAGAGTGAGTTGAGGAAGGCCAGGATGTCTGCCAGGATGTCTGCCAGGATGTCTGCCAGGTTGTCTGCGGCCACTTGGCTGACATTTAAATGTCAAGAAAATTGTATTAACATTTCCAGGAGGAGAAGTGAGAATTATCTAGTATCATCTTGATTGACTGGCCTGTTATTTGGCCTCTCATGTGTGTGCAACTTTACTTACCACTCTGAACAATTTCTTATATTCCTTAAAACTTGGCTAACTCGCAGTGGACATTCAATTCTGAGCTGCTTTCTTAAGGTAATGTTCTCAGGTTAGTGAGCAATGTGGCTCATCTGAGCACTTACTGACCTTTCTGGCTATTGTAAATCATGTGCTAAAGAATGAGCAGCGACTGTGGTTATTAGTTCTTGTTAACTGGCTAGTTGTACATGGTTAGGAACTTGAGAGCTGTGGTGAAATTGTTCTCTGTTATGTCCTAAGTGTTCATTGCTGTTCACTATCAGTCTATTTTCTTGTTCAGTTCTTCATATTCAACATTCTTCACTTTCCTTGTCTCATTATCTTTCACTAGTTCCTTGATGTGTTCCTTCTGTATCCTTATCTTGTCCCCTCCTGTATCCTTACCTTGTGTCTCCTGTATCCTTACCTTGTGTCTCCTGTATCCTTACCTTGTGTCTCCTGTATCCTTACCTTGTCCCTCCTGTATCCTTACCTTGTGTGTCCTGTATCCTTACCTTGTGTGTCCTGTATCCTTACCTTGTCCCTACTGTATCCTTACCTTGTCCCGCCTGTATCCTTACCTTGTCCCGCCTGTATCCTTACCTTGTCCCGCCTGTATCCTTACCTTGTGTGTCCTGTATCCTTACCTTGTGTGTCCTGTATCCTTACCTTGTCCCGCCTGTATCCTTACCTTGTCCCTACTGTATCCTTACCTTGTGTGTCCTGTATCCTTACCTTGTCCCGCCTGTATCCTTACCTTGTCCCTACTGTATCCTTACCTTGTGTGTCCTGTATCCTTACCTTGTCCCGCCTGTATCCTTACCTTGTCCCTACTGTATCCTTACCTTGTGTGTCCTGTATCCTTACCTTGTCCCGCCTGTATCCTTACCTTGTCCCGCCTGTATCCTTACCTTGTCCCGCCTGTATCCTTACCTTGTCCCGCCTGTATCCTTACCTTGTGTGTCCTGTATCCTTACCTTAACAGTTAAGTTGGTCATTTCTTTTCCTTGCAGGAAAATACTTCCTTTTAAATTACAAAACACCATCTTGAGACCTTCATGTTCTTGTTCTAATTTAATTACCTTTTCTTCATAATTCTTTTACAGGTGTTCACTAACCTGGCGAGGAAACCTCCTTGACCTTATGTCTGGTGCTGAGAAGTCTTCAAAACATTGTCGGTGTGTTGTCCTCGTCCCTAGTGGTGGCGGCCATCTTTGTTGTCCTACCCTGTGGTGGCGGCCATCTTTGTTGTCCTACCCTGTGGTGGCGGCCATCTTTGTTGTCCTACCCTGTGGTGGCGGCCATCTTTGTTGTCCTCCCATGTGGTGGCGGCCATCTTTGTTGTCCTCGTCCTCTGTGGTGGCGGCCATCTTTGTTGTCCTCGTCCTCTGTGGTGGCGGCCATCTTTGTTGTCCTCCCATGTGGTGGCGGCCATATTTGTTGTCCTCGTCCTCTGTGGTGGCGGCCATCTTTGTTGTCCTCCACTGTGGTGGCGGCCATCTTTGTTGTCCTCCACTGTGGTGGCGGCCATCTTTGTTGTCCTCCCATGTGGTGGCGGCCATCTTTGTTGTCCTCCCCTGTGGTGGCGGCCATCTTTGTTGTCCTCCCATGTGGTGGCGGCCATCTTTGTTGTCCTCGTCCTCTGTGGTGGCGGCCATCTTTGTTGTCCTCCCCTGTAGTGGCGGCCATCTTTGTTGTCCTCCCCTGTGGTGGCGGCCATATTTGTTGTCCTCGTCCTCTGTGGTGGCGGCCATCTTTGTTGTCCTCCCATGTGGTGGCGGCCATCTTTGTTGTCCTCCCCTGTAGTGGCGGCCATCTTTGTTGTCCTCCACTGTGGTGGCGGCCATCTTTGTTGTCCTCCCATGTGGTGGCGGCCATCTTTGTTGTCCTCCCATGTGGTGGCGGCCATCTTTGTTGTCCTCCACTGTGGTGGCGGCCATCTTTGTTGTCCTCCACTGTGGTGGCGGCCATCTTTGTTGTCCTCCACTGTGGTGGCGGCCATCTTTGTTGTCCTCCACTGTGGTGGCGGCCATCTTTGTTGTCCTCCACTGTGGTGGCGGCCATCTTTGTTGTCCTTCTCTGTGGTGGCGGCCATCTTTGTTGTCCTCCCCTGTGATGGCGGCCATCTTTGTTGTCCTCCCCTGTGATGGCGGCCATCTTTGTTGTCCTACTCTGTGGTGGCGGCCATCCTTGTTGTCCTCCCCTGTGATGGCGGCCATCTTTGTTGTCCTACTCTGTGGTGGCGGCCATCTTTGTTGTCCTCCCCTGTGATGGCGGCCATCTTTGTTGTCCTACTCTGTGGTGGCGGCCATCCTTGTTGTCCTCCCCTGTGATGGCGGCCATCTTTGTTGTCCTCCCCTGTGATGGCGGCCATCTTTGTTGTCCTACTCTGTGGTGGCGGCCATCTTTGTTGTCCTCCCCTGTGGTGGCGGCCATCTTTGTTGTCCTCCCCTGTGATGGCGGCCATCTTTGTTGTCCTCCCCTGTGATGGCGGCCATCTTTGTTGTCCTACTCTGTGGTGGCGGCCATCCTTGTTGTCCTCCCATGTGGTGGCGGCCATCTTTGTTGTCCTCCCCTGTGGTGGCGGCCATCCTTGTTGTCCTCCCATGTGGTGGCGGCCATCCTTGTTGTCCTACTCTGTGGTGGCGGCCATCTTTGTTGTCCTACTCTGTGGTGGCGGCCATCTTTGTTGTCCTCCCCTGTGATGGCGGCCATCTTTGTTGTCCTCCCCTGTGGTGGCGGCCATCCTTGTTGTCCTCCCATGTGGTGGCGGCCATCCTTGTTGTCCTACTCTGTGGTGGCGGCCATCTTTGTTGTCCTACTCTGTGGTGGCGGCCATCTTTGTTGTCCTCCCCTGTGATGGCGGCCATCTTTGTTGTCCTCCCATGTGGTGGCGGCCATCCTTGTTGTCCTCCCCTGTGGTGGCGGCCATCCTTGTTGTCCTTCTCTGTGGTGGCGGCCATCTTTGTTGTCCTCCCATGTGGTGGCGGCCATCTTTGTTGTCCTCCCATGTGGTGGCGGCCATCTTTGTTGTCCTCCCATGTGGTGGCGGCCATCTTTGTTGTCCTCCCATGTGGTGGCGGCCATCTTTGTTGTCCTCCCATGTGGTGGCGGCCATCCTTGTTGTCCTCCCCTGTGATGGCGGCCATCTTTGTTGTCCTCCCATGTGGTGGCGGCCATCTTTGTTGTCCTTCTCTGTGGTGGCGGCCATCTTTGTTGTCCTTCTCTGTGGTGGCGGCCATCTTTGTTGTCCTTCTCTGTGGTGGCGGCCATCTTTGTTGTCCTCCACTGTGGTGGCGGCCATCTTTGTTGTCCTCCCATGTGGTGGCGGCCATCTTTGTTGTCCTCCACTGTGGTGGCGGCCATCTTTGTTGTCCTCCCATGTGGTGGCGGCCATCTTTGTTGTCCTCCACTGTGGTGGCGGCCATCTTTGTTGTCCTCCCATGTGGTGGCGGCCATCTTTGTTGTCCTCCACTGTGGTGGCGGCCATCTTTGTTGTCCTCCCATGTGGTGGCGGCCATCCTTGTTGTCCTCCCCTGTGATGGCGGCCATCTTTGTTGTCCTCCCATGTGGTGGCGGCCATCTTTGTTGTCCTCCACTGTGGTGGCGGCCATCTTTGTTGTCCTTCTCTGTGGTGGCGGCCATCTTTGTTGTCCTTCTCTGTGGTGGCGGCCATCTTTGTTGTCCTCCCATGTGGTGGCGGCCATCTTTGTTGTCCTCCCCTGTGATGGCGGCCATCTTTGTTGTCCTCCCATGTGATGGCGGCCATCTTTGTTGTCCTCCCATGTGATGGCGGCCATCTTTGTTG
>NC_091196.1:16658697-16723697 GCF_040958095.1 Procambarus clarkii
TTATATATGCTCAGTGGTTAAGAAAGACGCCCTCGTTTGCCCATGCTCCTTGAGCCCTCCCCCTTCCCCCCTCGCCTCACACAAACCACTTGATTTCCCTGAGACGTCAAACAAAGACCTTTGTTTAATCTGGCTCTCCTCTGCCCCCGGGGGAATGACCAAATGAGGTGGTTGGCGTTGTTTACGACCCGTCTCAAGCGAGTCACTTAGTTTGGTGAGTCTCTTCAGTTCACACAACTTAGTTCTCAGTCCTGTCAGCTGAGTATTGTCTTAGCCACAGTTGAGTAGTTGAATATGACCGCTTTACTGCCATTCGTGTTTGATGGACTTGTCTGTGGGTCTCTGGTCTCTGAGAAAACTGTGAGGCACTATGAGGCACTCTGAGGCATTACGAGGCACTCGTAAGGTACTATGAGGCACTGTGAGGCATTGTGAGGCACTCGTGAGGCACTATGAGGCACTGTGAGGCCCTCGTGAGGCACTGTGAGGCACTGTGAGGCACTATGAGGCACTGTGAGGCACTATAAGGCACTGTGAGGCACTCTGAGGCACTAGTGAGGCACTCGTGAGGAACTGATGAGTGCCTCACCTCAGAGACACTCTGGAGCCATTCCCTCCCGCTGGTGAGGTCTCATTTATGAGGCTTGTGGACCTAAAATTGACAGTTATCACTACGATAACTACCCTCTCAACTGTCAGAAAATCAACACACAAGATAACTATAGTTACACATCAAACATCAGAGAATGGGATTTCGTGACGTCATCAACAACATGTAAATACATTAACTCACATTTCTTTTAAAACTTCATTCTAGTGTTTAAACTTAATACAATAGTGTTCAATAGGACTGAATATAATTAAATACACCAGGAATATAGCTTGACTCTCTATTCCTTAAGACTTAAATAGAACCAGCAAATATTATTGGACGCCAACCACCACTACCACTACCACTATCACCACAGTCAACATCACTATCACCACCACCACCACATGATTACAAAATGGGGAGTTTGGCCTGTTTTTCATTTTGGAATTGTGGAACTTGTTTTCAATAGAGTTGAGCAAAGATCTTGGGGCCACCAGCTGAGGGAGTGGGGCGTCTCATCTTGGGCCACCAGCTGTGGGAGTGGGGCGTCTCATCTTGGGCCACCAGCTGTGGGAGTGGGGCGTCTCATCTTGGGCCACCAGCTGTGGGAGTGGGGCGTCTCATCTTGGGCCACCAGCTGTGGGAGTGGGGCGTCTCATCTTGGGCCACCAGCTGTGGGAGTGGGGCGTCTCATCTTGGACCACCAGCTGTGGGAGTGGGGCGTCTCATCTTGGGCCACCAGCTGTGAGAGTGGGGCGTCTCATCTTGGGCCACCAGCTGTGGGAGTGGGGCGTCTCATCTTGGGCCACCAGCTGTGGGAGTGGGGCGTCTCATCTTGGACCACCAGCTGTGGGAGTGGGGCGTCTCATCTTGGACCACCAGCTGTGGGAGTGGGGCGTCTCATCTTGGGCCACCAGCTGTGGGAGTGGGGCGTCTCATCTTGGGCCACCAGCTGTGGGAGTGGGGCGTCTCATCTTGGACCACCAGCTGTGTGAGTGGGGCGTCTCATCTTGGGCCACCAGCTGTGGGAGTGGGGCGACTCATCTTGGGCTACGAGCAGCTGGTGTGACTATCCCCCCCCCTCCACCAGCAGCTGGTGTGGGGTAGCCACACCAGCTGCCTCATACCACCACACCATGTGGTGGTATGAGGCAGGGTGAGGGGCTGGGGGGGGAAGTGATGGAAGGAGCCTTGTAGCTCCTGGGTGTTAATAAACCATGTAACAAAGGCAGCTGCACCACCCCGGACTGATAAGATCAACAGGCTTCGCAAGTGAGGCCGTAATACTGTTACAATTGTTATGGTCAGGTGAGATGCCCTACAGACTCACCTGCCCAGGTGTACACAAAGCTTAATTAAGGTGAATGGAGTTGAGTCTTCCAAATTATTCAGTTGCAGGTCGTGTCTGTCGCTTGCCTTGTAACCAGACCTGTAACACAACGCCTGGTACACGTTGACACAGCGGTGGCAGACTAGATATACAAGGCTAATTGACTAGACACATAAGATACATAGTGAAGAGACTGGAAAGAATAGGTTTGCATGACTGCACTTATCATGCCCATGTCATGTTGCAAGCCGTCTCTTGATATTGGCTTCAAGTTATTTTCATAGCATTGTTGCATTCCCGTTTTCCTGTTAGCTTTAAGTTACATTTAAGTTCTTTGGTTACCAGGCAGTTCCTTGTGTCTGTGTTCTTCTGTTATTGTTCATTTACAGCTAATGAATGTTTCCTTAATTCATAATTCTCCTCTAAATGAATTATTTAATGTATATTGATTATTGCTTTATTCAGCCGTTATCCTGCTGATGGTTATCCGCCAGCAACCCGTTCTCGCACTTGCTTATAGTCAATATCTTGCTTATGAATAAATGCATGTGTGACATATTAATTTATTGTGAATATTTGAGTTTACCTTGAAAAGCTGAATAGAAAACCACGACCTAACCTTCTTAGTACGTTAAGTTATTACAATTAGTACTGAACCTTTACCTATACTGATATTACAGTTTTATATAAATAATAAAACAAAACTAAAATATTTAAATAAATTGTAAAGTAACTCAGGATATTGTCAAATTTTGTATAAAATCTCCATTGTTTAATAAAACTGAGAGGAAAAGGTAGTGCCTTGAAAAAATATATAGATTGGAATATGTCACAAATATACTTATTGATAAGCGAAATAGTAACTATAAGCAATAAGTCATATATGTGCTGTCTTGTGCGAGAGGAGGTGGCCTCCAGGGCCAAGCACAGGACTGAGGAACAACGAGTGTGTGAAGCAAGCTGTACAGGTCTCCTGAGTGAAGATGTAACAACTTAGTGAATCCCCCAACCCACCAACCCGTCCGTCTAATAGCTCGTCGTATTTTGACGTAGAGTCTACCTAAGGCCAAAAATTGTCGTACTAGAAAATGGAAGCGGCTGGCGAAAGTGACATACTGTCCCGTTTTCTGTTTTGGGTCCTCTGGTAGGATAGGATAAATGCACTTTAGTGCGACGTGTCTTGACGTTGTGGCACCTTAGGAGGCCGGGCTGGTGTGTACCAAAAGCTGGAGTCTCAGAGCGGGAGTTTCTGTTTAATCTTGACATGGAGCCTCAGGCTCCCGGGGGAGGCGGCCCGGTCTCCGCCAGCCGCGTCTGCCAGAACGAAAAATTATTTAAAAAAAAAAGGCGCATTTTAGTCCTGTTTCTAAGGTTCAGAACTCTTTTGAAGAGCAGTTGACTTGACCCTTATAAGGTTATCATCATGATTCATCTCCCTGACCCCTCCCTCACCCCCCCCTCCCTCTCCTGAACACCCACATCTCCCTCTAGTTCTCCTTTCCATCCTATTCCAGACGTCGAAGGAGTCACTGGGAGGCGGTACACGAGCTGATCTTCCATAAAGAGAAGCAATGGGGTCGACCCCATCCCCACTATGGCCCCCCCCCCATGCAATCACAAGTCATCATTCAGAGTGCCATGAGACAACCCACAAGCATCTGCTCTCATACCTTTATATATATATATATATATATATATATATATATATATATATATATATATATATATATATATATATATATATATATATATATATATATATATATATATATATATATATATATATATATATATATATATATATTATTAAATATGATCGAAAAAGTAAGATTAATAATTCTAACACGAATTTTCTCAATATTTCTTACGTTTCTTTTCACTGTTGATGGTAATTGAAAAATCAATTCTCCAAAATTCCTTTTTATTTCTAGTCTGAAGTGACACTTGAGCGCGTTTTGTAAAACTTATTACATTTTCAAAGACTTTAGCTTACACAAACACACACAACTTTAACTGAATAGAGCTTAAACACCTTTCGAGTTTTTATACCTACATTTGGGTGAAGTGACATGTTACAATAGTTTTGGATGAGGTGAAAATAAACTTTTAACACAAGACAGAACATGAAACAATGAAATACAAACAGGTATTAAAGGTAGGTAACTGCAGAAGGTCTATTTTTATTGGCCCATATTTCTTGATGCTTCTATATTGGAGCGGAGTCTTGAAGTGGGTAGAATATAGTTGTGCATTAATTGGCTGTTGATTGCTGGTGTTGACTTCTTGATGTGTAGTGCCTCGCAGACGTCGAGCCGCCTGCTATCGCTGTATCTGTCGATGATTTCTGTGTTGTTTGCTAAGATTTCTCTGGTGATGGTTTGTTTGTGGGTAGAGATTATATGTTCCTTAATGGAGCCCTGTTGCTTATGCATCGTTAAACGCCTGGAAAGAGATGTTGTTGTCTTGCCTATATACTGAGTTTTTTGAGGCTTACAATCCCCAAGAGGGCATTTGAAGGCATAGACGACAATGGTCTCTTTTAAAGCGTTCTGCTTTGTGTCTGGAGAGTTTCTCATGAGTAGGTTGGCCGTTTTTTTGGTTTTATAGTAAATTGTCAGTTGTATCTTCTGATTTTTGTCTGTAGGGATAACGTTTCTACTGACAATATCTTTCAGGACCCTTTCCTCCGTTTTATGAGCTGTGGAAAAGAAGTTCCTGTAAAATAGTCTAATAGGGGGTATAGGTGTTGTGTTAGTTGTCTCTTCAGAGGGTGCAAGGCGTTTCACTTTCCTTCTTATGATGTCTTCAACGAAACCATTGGAGAAGCCGTTGTTGACTAGGACCTGCCTTACCCTACAGAGTTCTTCATCGACTTGCTTCCATTCTGTGCTGTGGCTGAGAGCACGGTCGACATAAGCGTTAACAACACTCCTCTTGTACCGTAAACGCTTATGTCCTCCTCATGTTGTATCTAGTAGCCAGAACGCACTTCTCAGCCTACTATGCAAGGCCTGATTTGCCTAATAAGCCAAGTTTTCCTGAATTAATATATTTCCTCTATTTTTTTCTTATGAAATGATAAAGCTGCCCATTTCATAATTTATGAGGTCAATTTTTTTTATTTGAGTTAAAATTAACGTAGATATATGACCGAACTTAACCAACCCTACCTAACCTAACCTAACCTAACCTAACCTAACCTATCTAAACTTAACCTAACCTAACCTAACCTAACCTAACCTAACCTAACCTAACCTAACCTATCTAAACTTAACCTAACCTAACCTAACCTGACCTAACCTAACCTATCTAAACTTAACCTAACCTAACCTAACCTAACCTAACCTAACCTAACCTAACCTAACCTAACCTATCTAAACTTAACCTAACCTAACCTAACCTAACCTATCTAAACTTAACCTAACCTAACCTAACCTAACCTAACCTAACCTAACCTAACCTAACCTATCTAAACTTAACCTAACCTAACCTAACCTAACCTATCTAAACTTAACCTAACCTAACCTAACCTAACCTAACCTAACCTAACCTAACCTAACCTATCTAAACTTAACCTAACCTAACCTAACCTAACCTAACCTAACCTAACCTAACCTAACCTATCTAAACTTAACCTAAACTAAAACAACTACGTCAGTAATTTATGTTCTTAATATAATATAATAATAATAATTCATATAAAGTGATTGGAAACAATTTATTAAAAATCAAGAAAATCATTCGGCCTATTAGGCAAAACGAGCGTTGCATAGTAGGCCGAGAAGTGCGTTCTGGCTACTAGGTACGATATATATATATATATATATATATATATATATATATATATATATATATGTCGTACCTAATAGCCAGAACGCACTTCTCAGCCTACTATTCAAGGCCTGATTTGCCTAATAAGCCAAGTTTTCATGAATTAATGTTTTTTCGTCTACCTAACCTACCTAACCTAACCTAACCTAGCTTTTTTGGCTACCTAACCTAACCTTACCTATAAATATAGGTTAGGTTAGGTTAGGTAGGGTTGGTTAGGTTCGGTCATATATCTACGTTAATTTTAACTCCAATAAAAAAAAATTGACCTCATACATAGAGAAAAGGGTTGGTTTATCATTTCATAAGAAAAAAATTATAGTAAATATATTAATTCAGGAAAACTTGGCTTATTAGGCAAATCAGGCCTTGAATAGTAGGCTGAGAAGTGAGTTCTGGCTACTAGGTACGACATATATATATATATATATATATATATATATATATATATATATATATATCGTACCTAGTAGCCAGAACGCACTTCTCGGCCTACTATGCAGGGTCCGATTTGCTTAATAAGCCAAGTTTTCCTGAATTATTATATTTTCTCTAATTTTTTTCTTATGAAATGATAAAGCTACCCATTTCATTATATATGAGGTTAATTTTTTTTATTGGAGTTAAAATTAACGTAGATATATGACCAAACCTA
Source organism: Procambarus clarkii (assembly GCF_040958095.1). Taxonomy (NCBI): domain Eukaryota; kingdom Metazoa; phylum Arthropoda; class Malacostraca; order Decapoda; family Cambaridae; genus Procambarus; species Procambarus clarkii. Next base: position 16,665,106 of record NC_091196.1, read on the forward strand.
ACCAACCCTACCTAACCTAACCTAACCTATCTTTATAGGTTAGGTTCGGTTAGGTAGCCGAAAAAGTTAGGTTAGGTTAGGTTAGGTAGGTTAGGTAGTCGAAAAACAATTAATTCATGAAAACTTGGCTTATTAGGCAAATTTGGCCTTGCATAGTAGGCTGAGAAGTGCGTTCTGGCTACTAGGTACGACATATATATATATATATATATATATATATATATATATATATATATATATATATATATATATATGTCGTACCTAGTAGCCAGAACTCACTTCTCAGCCTACTATGCGAGGCCCGATTTGCCTAATAAGCCAAGTTTTACTGAATTAATATATTTTCTCTAATTTTTTTCTTATGAAATGATAAAGCTACCCATTTCATTATGTATGAGGTCAATTTATTTTTATTAGAGTTAAAATTAACGTAGATATATGACCGAACCTAACCAACCCTACCTAACCTAACCTAACCTATCTTTATAGGTTAGGTTAGGTTAGGTAGCCGAAAACGTTAGGTTAGGTTAGGTTAGGTAGGTTAGGTTGTCGAAAAAACATTAATTCATGAAAACTAGGCTTATTAGGCAAATCAGGCCTTGCATAGTAGGCTCAGAAGTGAGTTCTGGCTACTAGGTACGACATATATATATATATATATATATATATATATATATATATATATATATATATATATATATATATATATATATATATATATATGTCGTACCTAGTAGCCAGAACGCACTTCTCTGCCTACTATGCAAGGCCCGATTTGCCTAATAAGCCAAGTTTTCGTGAATTAATATATTTTCTCAATTTTTTTTCTTATGAAATGATAAAGCTACCCATTTCATTATGTATGAGGTCAATTTTTTTTTATTGGAGTTAAAATTAACGTAGATATATGACCGAATCTAAACAACCCTACCTAACCTAACCTAACCTATCTTTATAGGTTAGGTTAGGTTAGGTAGCCGAAAAAGTTAGGTTAGGTTAGGTTAGGTAGGTTAGGTAATCGAAAAACAATTAATTCATGAAAACTTGGCTTATTAGGCAAATCGGGCCTTGCATAGTAGGCAGAGAAGTGCGTTCTGGCTATTAGGTACGACATATATATATATATATATATATATATATATATATATATATATATATATATATATATATATATATATGTCGTACCTAGTAGCCAGAACTCACTTCTCAGCCTACTATTCAAGGCCCGATTTGCCTAATAAGCCAAGTTTTCCTGAATTAATATATTTACTATAATTTTTTTCTTATGAAATGATAAAGCAACCCTTTTCTCTATGTATGAGGTCAATTTTTTTTTATTGGAGTTAAAATTAACGTAGATATATGACCGAACCTAACCAACCCTACCTAACCTAACCTAACCTATATTTATAGGTAAGGTTAGGTTAGGTAGCCAAAAAAAGCTAGGTTAGGTTAGGTTAGGTAGGTTAGGTAGACGAAAAAACATTAATTCATGAAAACTTGGCTTATTAGGCAAATCGGGCCTTGAATAGTAGGCTGAGAAGTGCGTTCTGGCTATTAGGTACGACATATATATATATATATATATATATATATATATATATATATATATATATATATATATATATATACAGTGAGGGCATAAATATGCAAGGCAGTGACCCTCATTAGGAAGGTAAACACAAAACTAATTCTTTCAGGATTTTCTCGTTCGCTGCTATTCAATCTTGGCGGAAATTAATTACACCCGACACCCGCCCCTTCACCCCCCCCCCCCGTGCTCTTTACTACCTGCTTCTTCACTCTCCCCCCTCTCACTCACTCCCCCTCTCGTGTTCTCTCACTCCCCCTCTCGTGTTCTCTCACTCCCCCCTCTCGTGTTCTCTCCCTCCCCCTCTCGTGTTCTCTCACTCACTCCCCCTCTCGTGTTCTCTCACTCCCCCTCTCGTATTCTCTCACTCACTCCCCCTCTCGTGTTCTCTCACTCCCCCTCTCGTGTTCTCTCACTCACTACCAATCTCGTGTTCTCTCACTCCCCCCCCCTCTCGTGTTCTCTCACTCCCCCTCTCGTGTTCTCTCACTCCCCCTCTCGTGTTCTCTCACTCACTCCCCCCCTCTCGTGTTTTCTCACTCCCCCCCTCTCGTGTTCTCTCACGCCCCCCCCCTTCTCGTGCTCTCTCACTCCCCCTCTCGTGTTCTCTCACACCCCCTCTCGTGTTCTCTCACTCACTCCCCCCCTCTCGTGTTCTCTCACTCCCCCCCCTCTCGTGTTCTCTCACTCCCCCCCCCTCTCGTGTTCTCTCACTTCCCCCTCTCGTGTTCTCTCACTCCCCCCCCCTCTCGTGTTCGCTCACCCCCCCCCTCTCGTGTTCTCTCACTCCCCTCTTTCGTGTTCTCTCACTCCCCCCCCCTCTCGTGTTCTCTCACTCCCCCTCTCGTGTTCTCTCACACCCCCTCTCGTGTTCTCTCACTCACTCCCCCCCTCTCGTGTTCTCTCACTCCCCCCCCTCTCGTGTTCTCTCACTCCCCCTCTCGTGTTCTCTCACTCCCCCCTCTCGTGTTCTCTCACTCCCCCCCCTCTCGTGTTCTCTCACTCCCCCTCTCGTGTTCTCTCACTCCCCCCCCCTCTCGTGTTCTCTCACTCCCCCTCTCGTGTTCTCTCACTCCCCCCCCCCTCTCGTGTTCTCTCACTCCCCCCCCCCTCTCGTGTTCTCTCACTCCCCCTCTCGTGTTCTCTCACTCCCCCTCTCGTGTTCTCTCACTCCCCCTCTCGTGTTCTCTCACTCCCCCCCCCCCCTCTCGTGTTCTCTCACTCCCCCCCCCACCTCTCGTGTTCTCTCACTCCCCCCCCCCTCTCGTGTTCTCTCACTCCCCCCCCCTCTCGTGTTCTCTCACTCCCCCTCTCGTGTTCTCTCACTCCCCCCCTCTCGTGTTCTCTCACTCCCCCTCTCGTGTTCTCTCACTCCCCCCCCCTCTCGTGTTCTCTCACACCCCCTCTCGTGTTCTCTCACTCACTCCCCCCCTCTCGTGTTCTCTCACTCCCCCCCTCTCGTGTTCTCTCACTCACTCCCCCCCTCTCGTGTTCTCTCACTCCCCCCCCTCTCGTGTTCTCTCACTCCCCCTCTCGTGTTCTCTCACTCCCCCCCTCTCGTGTTCTCTCACTCCCCCTCTCGTGTTCTCTCACTCCCTCCTCTCGTGTTCTCTCACTCCCCCCCTCTCGTGTTCTCTCACTCCCCCCCCCTCTCGTGTTCTCTCACTCCCCCCCCTCTCGTGTTCTCTCACTCCCCCCCCCCTCTCGTGTTCTCTCACTCCCCCCTCTCGTGTTCTCTCACTCCCCCCCCTCTCGTGTTCTCTCACTCCCCCCCCCTCTCGTGTTCTCTCACTCCCCCCCCCTCTCGTGTTCTCTCACTCCCCCTCTCGTGTTCTCTCACTCCCCCCCCCTCTCGTGTTCTCTCACTCCCCCTCTCGTGTTCTCTCACTCCCCCCTCTCGTGTTCTCTCACTCCCCCCCCCTCTCGTGTTCTCTCACTCCCCCTCTCGTGTTCTCTCACTCCCCCCCCCTCTCGTGTTCTCTCACTCCCCCCTCTCGTGTTCTCTCACTCCCCCCTCTCGTGTTCTCTCACTCCCCCCCTCTCGTGTTCTCTCACTCCCCCCCTCTCGTGTTCTCTCACTCCCCCTCTCGTGTTCTCTCACTCCCCCCTCTCGTGTTCTCTCACTCCCCCCCTCTCGTGTTCTCTCACTCCCCCCCTCTCGTGTTCTCTCACTCCCCCCCCTCTCGTGTTCTCTCACTCCCCCCCCTCTCGTGTTCTCTCACTCCCCCCCCTCTCGTGTTCTCTCACTCCCCCTCTCGTGTTCTCTCACTCCCCCCCTCTCGTGTTCTCTCACTCCCCACTCCGTGTTCTCTCACTCCCCCCCTCTCGTGTTCTCTCACTCCCCCCCCCCTCCCGTGTTCTCTCACTCCCCCCCCCTCCGTGTTCTCTCACTCCCCCCCCCTCCCGTGTTCTCTCACTCCCCCCTCGTGTTCTCTCACTCCCCCCCCCTCTCGTGTTCTCTCACTCCCCCTCTCGTGTTCTCTCACTCCCCCCTCCCGTGTTCTCTCACTCCCCCTCTCGTGTTCTCTCACTCCCCCTCTCGTGTTCTCTCACTCCCCCTCCCGTGTTCTCTCACTCCCCCCCTCGTGTTCTCTCACTCCCCCCCCCTCTCGTGTTCTCTCACTCCCCCTCTCGTGTTCTCTCACTCCCCCTCTCGTGTTCTCTCACTCCCTCCTCTCGTGTTCTCTCACTCCCCCCTCTCGTGTTCTCTCACTCCCCCCCTCTCGTGTTCTCTCACTCCCCCTCTCGTGTTCGCTCACCCCCCCCCCCCCCTCTCGTGTTCGCTCACTCCCCCCCTCTCGTGTTCTCTCACTCCCCCCCTCTCGTGTTCTCTCACTCCCCCCCTCTCGTGTTCTCTCACTCCCCCTCTCGTGTTCGCTCACCCCCCCCCCCCTCTCGTGTTCGCTCACTCCCCCCCCTCTCGTGTTCTCTCACTCCCCCTCTCGTGTTCTCTCACTCCCCCCTCTCGTGTTCTCTCACTCCCCCCCCCCCCTCTCGTGTTCTCTCACTCCCCCTCTCGTGTTCTCTCACTCCCCCCCCCTCTCGTGTTCTCTCACTCCCCCTCTCGTGTTCTCTCACTCCCCCTCTCGTGTTCTCTCACTCCCCCTCTCGTGTTCTCTCACTCCCCCCCCATCTCGTGTTCTCTCACTCCCCCCCCCTCTCGTGTTCTCTCACTCCCCCCCCTCTCGTGTTCTCTCACTCCCCCCCCCCTCTCGTGTTCTCTCACTCCCCCTCTCGTGTTCTCTCACTCCCCCCCCCTCTCGTGTTCTCTCACTCCCCCTCTCGTGTTCTCTCACTCCCCCCCCCTCTCGTGTTCTCTCACACCCCCTCTCGTGTTCTCTCACTCACTCCCCCCCTCTCGTGTTCTCTCACTCCCCCCCCTCTCGTGTTCTCTCACTCACTCCCCCCCTCTCGTGTTCTCTCACTCCCCCCCCTCTCGTGTTCTCTCACTCCCCCTCTCGTGTTCTCTCACTCCCCCCCTCTCGTGTTCTCTCACTCCCCCTCTCGTGTTCTCTCACTCCCTCCTCTCGTGTTCTCTCACTCCCCCCCTCTCGTGTTCTCTCACTCCCCCCCCCCTCTCGTGTTCTCTCACTCCCCCCCTCTCGTGTTCTCTCACTCCCCCCCCCTCTCGTGTTCTCTCACTCCCCCTCTCGTGTTCTCTCACTCCCCCCCCCCTCTCGTGTTCTCTCACTCCCTCCCCCCTCTCGTGTTCTCTCACTCCCCCCCCTCTCGTGTTCTCTCACTCCCCCTCTCGTGTTCTCTCACTCCCCCCCCTCTCGTGTTCTCTCACTCCCCCTCTCGTGTTCTCTCACTCCCCCCTCTCAGGTTCTCTCACTCCCCCCCCCCTCTCGTGTTCTCTCACTCCCCCTCTCGTGTTCTCTCACTCCCCCCCCCCCCTCTCGTGTTCTCTCACTCCCCCTCTCGTGTTCTCTCACTCCCCCTCCCTCTCGTGTTCTCTCACTCCCCCCCCCCTCTCGTGTTCTCTCACTCCCCCTCTCGTGTTCTCTCACTCCCCCCTCTCGTGTTCTCTCACTCCCCCTCTCGTGTTCTCTCACTCCCCCCTCTCGTGTTCTCTCACTCCCCCCCCTCTCGTGTTCTCTCACTCCCCCCCCCTCTCGTGTTCTCTCACTCCCCCCCCCTCTCGTGTTCTCTCACTCCCCCTCTCGTGTTCTCTCACTCCCCCCTCTCGTGTTCTCTCACTCCCCCTCTCGTGTTCTCTCACTCCCCCCCTCTCGTGTTCTCTCACTCCCCCCCCCCCTCCCGTGTTCTCTCACTCCCCCCCCTCCCGTGTTCTCTCACTCCCCCCCCCTCCCGTGTTCTCTCACTCCCCCCCTCGTGTTCTCTCACTCCCCCCCCCCTCTCGTGTTCTCTCACTCCCCCTCTCGTGTTCTCTCACTCCCCCTCCCGTGTTTTCTCACTCCCCCTCTCGTGTTCTCTCACTCCCCCTCTCGTGTTCTCTCACTCCCCCTCCCGTGTTCTCTCACTCCCCCCCTCGTGTTCTCTCACTCCCCCCCCCTCTCGTGTTCTCTCACTCCCCCTCTCGTGTTCTCTCACTCCCCCTCTCGTGTTCTCTCACTCCCTCCTCTCGTGTTCTCTCACTCCCCCCCTCTCGTGTTCTCTCACTCCCCCCCTCTCGTGTTCTCTCACTCCCCCTCTCGTGTTCGCTCACCCCCCCCCCCCTCTCGTGTTCGCTCACTCCCCCCCTCTCGTGTTCTCTCACTCCCCCCCTCTCGTGTTCTCTCACTCCCCCCCTCTCGTGTTCTCTCACTCCCCCTCTCGTGTTCGCTCACCCCCCCCCTCTCGTGTTCGCTCACTCCCCCCCTCTCGTGTTCTCTCACTCCCCCCCTCTCGTGTTCTCTCACTCCCCCCTCTCGTGTTCTCTCACTCCCCCTCTCGTGTTCGCTCACCCCCCCCCCCTCTCGTGTTCGCTCACTCCCCCCCTCTCGTGTTCTCTCACTCCCCCCCCCCCCTCCCGTGTTCTCTCACTCCCCTCTGTGTGTAATTACTGTGAACTGTGTAACTACTATATGAGTGCTGGAACACTTGATGATATATTGGACTTGTGCCCAAAATTGACCATGTAATGTATTAATTATACAATGTACGTATGTGATGTAACTATATAACCTGACCTTGTAAAAGCACCTTCATCACCTTCAGTGATTAAGTGCTTAATTGCACACTAGTTTCTCTATCAGCTATCTCACCCTGTGTGTGTGTCTTACACACACACACACACACACACACACACACACACACACACACACACACACACACACACACACACACACACACACACAAACACACAAACACACACACACATACACAAGGGGACACAGGTGGAAACTGAGCGCCCAAATGAGCCACAGAGACGTTAGAAAGAACTTTTTTAGTGTCAGAGTGGTTGACAAATGGAATGCATTAGGAAGTGATGTGGTGGAGGCTGACTCCATACACAGTTTCAAGTGTAGATATGATAGAGCCCAATAGGCTCAGGAATCTGTGCACCTGTTGATTGACAGTTGAGAGGCGGGACCAAAGAGCCAGAGCTCTACCCCCGCAAACACAACTAGGTGAGTACAACTAGGTGAGTACACACACACACAGGGGGGCCGCTGGCTGACTGGACAGCACACAGGACGCGTGATCCTGTGGTCGCGGGTTCGATTCCCAGCGCCAGCGAGAAACAATGGGCATAGTTTCTTTCACCCTGATGTTCCTGTTACCTAGCAGTAAATAGGTACCTGGGAGTTAGTCAGCTGTCACGGGCTGCTTCCTGGTGTGTGTGTGTGTGTACTCACCTATTTGTGCTTGCGGGGGTTGAGCTCTGGCTCTTCGGTCCCGCCTCTCAACTGTCAATCAACTGATGTACAGATTCCTGAGCCTATTGGGCTCTATCATATCTACACTTGAAACTGTGTATGGAGTCAGCCTCCACCACATCACTGCCTAATGCATTCCATCCGTTAACTACTCTGACACTGAAAATGTTCTTTCTAACGTCTCTGCTTAGCATTTTACAAGCACCGAATCACCTTCTGTGGTTGATTGTTAAATAAACCCTTGAACTATATGTTTAACACTTCTCTAACCCTGTCCATGGAGGACAGAAGAAAATGTATATATGCTGGTTAGCATTGTAAATGTGTGGTCACGTCTGTGGCAGGAAAAAAAAAGTCTCTGTGGCTCATGTGGGTACTCAGTTTCCACCTGTGTCCCCTTGTTCGCGTACCACCAGTGTTGAATAGTTTATCCTTGTCTACCCGGTCGATTCCCCTGAGGATTTTGTAGGTTGTGATCATGTCACCCCTTACTCTTCTGTCTTCCAGTGTCGTAAGGTGCATTTCCCGCAGCCTTTCCTCGTAACTCTTGCCTCTTAGTTCTGGGACTAGTCTAGTGGCATACCTTTGGACTTTTTCCAGCTTCGTCTTGTGCTTGACAAGGTACAGGCTCCATGCTGGGGCCGCATACTCCAAGATTGGTCTTACATATGTGGTGTACAAGATTCTGAATGATAGGGCTTGAGGAGACAGGTTTGGTGTGATATCAACTCCTAGATCTTTCTCTCTGTCCGTTTCATTAAGTACTTCATCTCCTATTCTGTATCCTGTGTCTGGCCTCCTGTTTCCACTGCCTAGTTTCATTTCTTTGCATTTACTCGGGTTGAACTTCAACAGCCATTTGTTGGACCATTCATTCAGTTTGTCTAGGTCATCAGTCACAGTCTGTGTGCGTACTCACCTAGTTGTACTCACCTAGTTGTGTTTGCGGGGGTTGAGCTCTGGCTCTTTGGTCCCGCCTCTCAACCGTCAATCAACAGGTGTACAGATTCCTGAGCCTATCGGGCTCTATCATATCTATACTTGAAACTGTGTATGGAGTCAGCCTCCACCACATCACCCCCTAATGCATTCCATTTGTCAACCACTCTGACACTAAAAAAGTTCTTTTTAATATCTCTGTGGCTCATTTGGGCACTCAGTTTCCACCTGTGTCCCCTTGTGCGTGTTCCCCTTGCGTTAAATAGACTGTCTTTATCTACCCTATCAATTCCCTTCAGAATCTTGAATGTGGTGATCATGTCCCCCCTAACTCTTCTGTCTTCCAGCGCAGTGAGGTTTAATTCCCGTAGTCTCTCCTCGTAGCTCATACCTCTCAGCTCGGGTACTAGTCTGGTGGCAAATCTTTGAACCTTTTCCAGTTTAGTCTTATCCTTGACTAGATATGGACTCCATGCTGGGGCTGCATACTCCAGGATTGGCCTGACATATGTGGTATACAAAGTTCTGAATGATTCTTTACACAAGTTTCTGAATGCCGTTCGTATGTTGGCCAGCCTGGCATATGCCGCTGATGTTATCCGCTTGATATGTGCTGCAGGAGACAGGTCTGGCGTGATATCAACCCCCAAGTCTTTTTCCTTCTCTGACTCCTGAAGAATTTCCTCTCCCAGATGATACCTTGTATCTGGCCTCCTGCTCCCTACACCTATCTTCATTACATTACATTTGGTTGGGTTAAACTCTAATAACCATTTGTTCGACCATTCCTTCAGCTTGTCTAGGTCTTCTTGAAGCCTCAAACAGTCCTCTTCTGTTTTAATCCTTCTCATAATTTTAGCATCGTCCGCAAACATTGAGAGAAATGAATCGATACCCTCCGGGAGATCATTTACATATATCAGAAACAAGATAGGACCGAGTACAGAGCCCTGTGGGACTCCACTGGTGACTTCACGCCAATCGGAGGTCTCACCCCTCACCGTAACTCTCTGCTTCCTATTGCTTAGATACTCCCTTATCCACTGGAGCACCTTACCAGCTACACATGCCTGTCTCTCCAGCTTATGTACCAGCCTCTTATGCGGTACTGTGTCAAAGGCTTTCCGACAATCCAAGAAAATACAGCCCGCCCAGCCCTCTCTTTCTTGCTTAATCTTTGTCACCTGATCGTAGAATTCTATCAAGCCTGTAAGGCAAGATTTACCCTCCCTGAACCCATGTTGGCGATTTGTTACGAAGTCCCTTCTCTCCAGATGTGTTACCAGGTTTTCTCACGATCTTCTCCATCACCTTGCATGGTATACAAGTCAAGGACACTGGCCTGTAGTTCAGTGCCTCTTGCCTGTCACCCTTTTTGTATATTGGGACCACATTCGCCGTCTTCCATATTTCTGGTAGGTCTCCTGTCTCTAGTGACTTACTATACACTATGGAGAGTGGCAAGCAAAGTGCCTCTGCACACTCTTTCAGTACCCATGGTGAGATCCCATCTGGACCAACAGCCTTTCTAACATCCAGATCCAGCAGGTGTCTCTTGACCTCCTCTCTCGTAATTTCGAACTCTTCCAAGGCCGCCTGGTTTACCTCCCTTTCTCCTAGCACAGTGACCTCACCTTGTTCTATTGTGAAGACCTCCTGGAACCTCTTGTTGAGTTCTTCACACACCTCTCTGTCATTCTCTGTATACCTGTCCTCGCCTGTTCGAAGTTTCAATACCTGTTCTTTCACTGTTGTTTTCCTTCTGATATGACTGTGGAGTAGCTTTGGTTCGGTCTTGGCTTTGTTTGCTATGTGTGTATTGCTGTGTGTGTGTGTGTGTGTGTGTGTGTGTGTGTGTGTGTGTGTGTGTGTGTGTACTGTGTGTGTGTGTGTGTGTGTGTGTGTGTGTGTGTGTGTGTGTGTGTGTGTGTGTGTGTGTGTGTGTGTGTGTGTGTTTGTGTGTGTGTGTGTGTGTGTGTGTGTGTGTGTGTGTGTGTGTGTGTGTGTGTGTGTGTGTGTGTGTGTGTGTGAGTGTGTGTGTGTGTGTGTGAGTGTGTGCGCGCGTGCGTGCGTGCCCACGCCTGGGTGTTTTTGTTGACGTTGGTACACACATACGTTCTCCGGGAGACACAAATGACCATGAATATGCAACACAAAAACACGCTGCAGTATGACTACACTCTCACGGACACACTCACGGACACACTCACGGACAGGCAGCGTGGAGGGCAGATAACACGAATATACGCATGTATATTACGCACCCCTCGCGCACGCTCGCTCACGCACACACACACCCACACACACACCCATACACACAGTACACACACACACACACACACACACAGTACACACACACACACACACACACACACACACACACACACACACACACACACACACACACACACACACACACACACACACACACACACACAGGGGCCTCGTAGCCTGGTGGATAGCGCGCAGGACTCGTAATTCTGTGGCGCGGGTTCGATTCCCGCACGAGGCAGAAACAAAATGGGCAAAGTTTCTTTCACCCTAAGTGCCCCTGTTACCTAGCAGTAAATAGGTACCTGGGAGTTAGTCAGCTGTCACGGGCTGCTTCCTGGGGTGTGTGTGTGTGGTGTGGAAAAAAAAAAAAAAAAAAAAAAAAAAAAAAAAGTAGTTAGTAAACAGTTGATTGACAGTTGAGAGGCGGGCCGAAAGAGCAAAGCTCAACCCCCGCAAAAACACAACTAGTAAACACACACACACACACACACTCAAGACAAGTTGGAAAGACGGCCCAAGATATGATGGATTGCATCACGCAGAAGTGCAAGGACGCAGCAAACAAGTTTGTCCCAGCCCAAAAGGAAAACAATGAAATGAAGATGAGAAACACATGGTTTAATCAAAGATGTAGGCTAGCTAAGCAGCAAAGTAAAAGGGCATGGAGAAACTATAGGAATAACAGGACACTGGAGAGCAGAGAAAGATACCAGAATGCCAGGAATGAATATGTCAGGATGAGAAGAGAGGTAGAAAGACAATACGAAAATGACATCGCAAGCAAGGCAAAGACTCAGCCTAAATTGTTGCATAGCCACATCAGGAGAAAAACAACAGTAAAGGAACAGGTTATGAAACTGAGGATAGGGGCAGAAGGATTCATTACAAACGACAAGGAAGTGTGTGAGGAACTGAATTAGAAATTCCTGGAGGTCATTACATTAGAGCAAGGGGACGTTCCAGCGATAAGAGAGGGAATAGTTAAACAGAAACCACTAGAAGAGTTTGAGATTACCAGCGGGGATGTAAGGAAGCTCTTGGTAGAGTTGGTTGTGACAAAGGCTATAGGCCCAGATGGAATCTCTCCTTGGATACTAAAGGAAGGAGCAGAAGCACTGTGCCTACCACTCTCCATGGTGTATAACAAATCACTGGTAACAGGGTAACTGCCAAAAATGTGGAAGACGGCTAATGTAGTCCCGATATACAAGAAAGGGGATAGACAAGAGGCACTGAACTACAGTCCAGTGTCCCTAACCTGCATACCATGCAAGCTGATGGAGAAGATTGTGCGAAGAAAGCTAGTGGAGCATCTGTAGCGAAGGAATTTTGTAACACAGCATCAACATGGGTTCAGGGATGGCAAGTCCTGCCTCACAGGGTTACTTGAATTCTACGACATGGCAACAAAAATCAGGCAAGAAAGAGAAGGGTGGGCAGACTGCATATTTTTGGATTGCCAGAAAGCCTTTGACACAGTGCCACACAAGAGGCTAGTGAAAAAGCTGGAGATGCAGACTGGAGTGAAAGGGAAGGAACTCCGGTGGATACAGGAGTACCTAAGCAACAGGAGACAACGAGTCAGTGTGAGGGGTGAGGTCTCAGATTGGCGAGACGTAACCAGTGGAGTCCCGCAGGGGTCAGTCCTTGGACTGAACCCTGCGGGACTCCTTTGAGTTATTATTAATAACAACTTCGGGACTTCTGAAGATGTTATTAAGTGTACTCTGAGAGTGCAGGATGCCCTTAGGTTACCTGTGCCAGGTCGAGAGGTCCACCTCACTGGTCAGAGGAACCTGGCAGTGTTGTACTGACCTCTCAGGAGCTACGATAAGGTTATACACTCTTCATGTTCAGTGAGATTATTGATCCATTGCGGATCTGTGTCATTATATTATCTGTGTATATCCTTTAAAATGACTTGTATAATTGTTGTGGGTTAATATGGCGTTGTATTTGTCCATGTGGGGGCGTTGTATTTGTCCATGTGGTGGGCGTTGTATTTGTCCATGTGGGGGACGTTGTATTTGTCCATGTGGGGGCGTTGTATTTGTCCATGTGGGGGCGTTGTATTTGTCCATGTGGGGGCGTTGTATTTGTCCATGTGGGGGACGTTGTATTTGTCCATGTGGTGGTGTTGTATTTGTCCATGTGGTGGTGTTGTATTTGTCCATGTGGTGATGTTGTATTTGTCCATGTGGGGGTGTTGTATTTGTCCATGTGGGGGTGTTGTATTTGTCCATGTGGTGGTGTTGTATTTGTCCATGTGGGGGTGTTGTATTTGTCCATGTGGTGGTGTTGTATTTGTCCATGTGGTGGTGTTGTATTTGTCCATGTGGGGGTGTTGTATTTGTCCATGTGGGGGGCGTTGTATTTGTCCATGTGGGGGGCGTTGTATGTGTCCATGTGGGGGCGTTGTATGTGTCCATGTGGGGGGCGTTGTATGTGTCCATTTGGGGGCGTTGTATTTGTCCATGTGGGGGGCGTTGTATTTGTCCATGTGGGGGGCGTTGTATGTGTCCATGTGGGGGCGTTGTATGTGTCCATGTGGGAGCGTTGTATGTGTCCATTAGGGGGGCGTTGTATGTGTCCATGTGGGGGGCGTTGTATGTGTCCATGTGGGGGACGTTGTATGTGTCCATGTGGGGGGCGTTGTATGTGTCCATGTGGGGGGCGTTGTATGTGTCCATGTGGGGGACGTTGTATGTGTCCATGTGGGGGGCGTTGTATGTGTCCATGTGGGGGCGTTGTATGTGTCCATGTGGGGGCGTTGTATGTGTCCATGTGGAGGACTAAGTTCATTAGTCAAGCCATTTGGGACTCTTAACTTTTCCAATGATTGCTGACTATTACCAAGTCTTAAGGGACCTAGTTATTAAGAGTCCCGGGGACCTGTAACTTAGTTAAGGTCTAGTGACTCTAAGTCGCCCAGTACTGGACACTTTACCGCTGTTGAGTCATTAGAAACTTTGATATTGACAGTCCTCTGGGGGACTTTGTAATTGGATAACGTCACATCCAGTACAACTTAACCACATCAACTTAGTGGCACTCCACCTGCCGTCTCGTGTCCCAATGTTCCTAAGTGCCATGGGAACTAAGCTCGTGACTCTAACTTTACAGCCTCAAGTAAATCTAGTGCACCACTGTTGTTGAGTTGGCTTCAGCTTGACCTGTTTACCCTCAGCTTCAGTGACCAGTGTCGGGGTTGTTAACTTTATTGTGTTGTAAATCACGTTGTGAAGAACTGTTATGTGCGGTATGTTCAGCCAAGTATCCTGGTGGTGTTCGGTGTAGAGTTGGACTGTATACCTAGATAGTTTACAGCTGGGGTTTACTGGTTACTAGGAGTGTCCACTGTTGAGAAGGGGGAGTCCACACTCCCGACTGTGGTCTGGAGGGGGGGGGGAGAGGTCATAACGATCACCAAGTAGTAATTAGGTACCTGGCACCCATCACCTAGCAGTAGCTAGGTACCTGGCACCCATCACCTAGCAGTAGCTAGGTACCTGGCACCCATCACCTAGCAGTAGCTAGGTACCTGGCACCCATCACCTAGCAGTAGCTAGGTACCTGGCACCCATCACCTAGCAGTAGCTAGGTACCTGGCACTCATCACCTAGCAGTAGCTAGGTACCTGGCACCCATCACCTAGCAGTAGCTAGGTACCTGGCACTCATCACCTAGCAGTAGCTAGGTACCTGGCACTCATCACCTAGCAGTAGCTAGGTACCTGGCACCCATCACCTAGCAGTAGCTAGGTACCTGGCACTCATCACCTAGCAGTAGCTAGGTACCTGGCACCCATCACCTAGCAGTAGCTAGGTACCTGGCACCCATCACCTAGCAGTAGCTAGGTACCTGGCACCCATCACCTAGCAGTAGCTAGGTACCTGGCACCCATCACCTAGCAGTAGCTAGGTACCTGGCACCCATCACCTAGCAGTAGCTAGGCACCTGGCACCCATCACCTAGCAGTAGCTAGGTACCTGGCACCCATCACCTAGCAGTAGCTAGGTACCTGGCACTCATCACCTAGCAGTAGCTAGGTACCTGGCACCCATCACCTAGCAGTAGCTAGGTACCTGGCACCCATCACCTAGCAGTAGCTAGGTACCTGGCACCCATCACCTAGCAGTAGCTAAGTACCTGGCACCCATCACCTAGCAGTAGCTAGGTACCTGGCACCCATCACCTAGCAGTAGCTAGGCACCTGGCACCCATCACCTAGCAGTAGCTAGGTACCTGGCACCCATCACCTAGCAGTAGCTAGGTACCTGGCACTCATCACCTAGCAGTAGCTAGGTACCTGGCACTCATCACCTAGCAGTAGCTAGGTACCTGGCACCCATCACCTAGCAGTAGCTAGGTACCTGGCACCCATCACCTAGCAGTAGCTAGGTACCTGGCACCCATCACCTAGCAGTAGCTAGGTACCTGGCACCCATCACCTAGCAGTAGCTAGGTACCTGGCACTCATCACCTAGCAGTAGCTAGGTACCTGGCACCCATCACCTAGCAGTAGCTAGGTACCTGGCACCCATCACCTAGCAGTAGCTAGGTACCTGGCACCCATCACCTAGCAGTAGCTAGGTACCTGGCACCCATCACCTAGCAGTAGCTAGGTACCTGGCACCCATCACCTAGCAGTAGCTAGGTACCTGGCACCCATCACCTAGCAGTAGCTAGGTACCTGGCACCCATCACCTAGCAGTAGCTAGGTACCTGGCACCCATCACCTAGCAGTAGCTAGGTACCTGGCACCCATCACCTAGCAGTAGCTAGGTACCTGGGAGTTAGACAGCAGCTACAGGCGGCATCCTGGGAATGTGTATGTATGAGAGAATGAAATTGATGTAGCAGATATGATAGAAGCAAGCAGGTCTACAGTAGACAAACGACGGCTAGGCAGGCGAGGGTCCAAGAGCTAACAGCTCTATTCAACAGCCACGAATAATTGATTCACTCACAAACACACACAAGAGAAATACGAATTGATACACTAATCTGCTAGACCTCAGATCTTCACCAAGAATGTGGAAGACCTCAGGTGGAGCATCCACAAGGAGCCAGCGACCAGGGGCCAGATTCACGAAAGCACTTACGCAAGCACTTACGAACGTGTACATCTTTCCTCAATCTTTGACGGCTTTGGTAACATTTATTAAACAGTTTACAAGCATGAAAACTTCCCATTCAACTGTTGTTATTGTTATAAACAGCCTCCTGGTGCTTCGGAGCTCATTATCTGTTTAATAATTGTAAAGAAAACCGCCAAAGATTGAGAAAAGATGTACAGGTTCATAAGTGTTTGCGTAAGTGTTTTCGTGAATCTAGCCCCAGGTCTTCAACTATACGAAGGAGTTAAGAGGTCAAGAGGTCGGGGAAAGAGTTGGCTACAGAAAAGGTGATTACGTGAAAATAAGAGAGTGCCTGTGAAATGTGCAACCGTAGAGGGAAGAAAGTCCAGGAAATGATGGATGAAGTTAAATGTGAAGCAACTGAGGAGAGCTGAACACCAACAATACAGGAGACAAGGTTGAGGGAACACAATGGCAGTGTCACTAGGTAATGCCAGGGAATTAAAGTGAAAAGTAGGAGACAATGTAAAAAAACAAAACAGGACAGAGAACAATAATAGACACAACAGAACTGGACACGAATACATAAACATAAAACTATGTTCAGTTTTGTGATATGTGATATACATATCACTAACTTACTCTCTGATATGTGATATACATATCACTAACTTACTCTCTGATATGCAATGGAAAAATAACTATCATTTTCATTTAATCATTTTAAATCATTTAATTCATTTAAAGTCCTTTAATCATTGATTAAATGAGTAGATTACACAAGAGGGAAGAAGAACATGAGGAAATAACAAGAACGTTTGTGACTGGAGAAGAACAACACGGCAGAAGAGGAGACGACGTTTCGGTCCATCGTGGAGCATTATGGAGACTATTGTGGTGGGAGCGAAGGAGGCGCCGGCACTATGTGGTGGGAGCGAGGGAGGCGCCGGCACTATGTGGTGGGAGCGAGCGAGGCGCCGGCACTATGTGGTGGGAGCGAAGGAGGCGCCGGCACTATGTGGTGGGAGCGAGGGAGGCGCCGGCACTATGTGGTGGGAGCGAGGGAGGCGCCGGCACTATGTGGTGGGAGCGAGGGAGGCGCCGGCACTATGTGGTGGGAGCGAGGGAGGCGCCGGCACTATGTGGTGGGAGCGAGGGAGGCGCCGGCACTATGTGGTGGGAGCGAAGGAGGCGCCGGCACTATGTGGTGGGAGCGAGGGAGGCGCCGGCACTATGTGGTGGGAGCGAGGGAGGCGCCGGCACTATGTGGTGGGAGCGAGGGAGGCGCCGGCACTATGTGGTGGGAGCGAGGGAGGCGCCGGCACTATGTGGTGGGAGCGAGGGAGGCGCCGGCACTATGTGGTGGGAGCGAGGGAGGCGCCGGCACTATGTGGTGGGAGCGAGGGAGGCGCCGGCACTATGTGGTGGGAGCGAGGGAGGCGCCGGCACTATGTGGTGGGAGCGAGGGAGGCGCCGGCACTATGTGGTGGGAGCGAGGGAGGCGCCGGCACTATGTGAGGCAAGAGGGAAGTGGGGAGGACACTCCTAGAGGAAGGTAAGAGCAAGGAGGGAGGTACGGATGGCTTGGGTGTAATAATGGGGTGTAAGAAGGGGTAATAATGGGTAAAAGAATGGGAACCTAAGAATAAGAGAAAAGAAAAAGAAAGAGAAAACGGGGTTATGTCACGTCACGTTTGTTAAGAAGGTTGGAACATTCAGGTATGAACTATTAAAGGGAAGAGTCAACAGCAACAAAGCCAAGACTCAAGTTCATCTTGGGAAGGTTGTGTATCAGAGCCGAGTCATCAAGACGGCGTCTGTGAAGAGTAGAAGCAGGAAAGATTATTTTACGAGACCATTCTATAGGATGACGAGAGTCCCTAAGATGACAGAAGAGAGCATTGTTTGTGTCTGCAGACTTAACACTTCTTATGTGTTCCTTAAGTCGTCGTCGTCGTCGTCTCCTCATCATCAGGTAGTTTAGTCTTCACCTCATTATACTTCTAGGTATGATCTTTAATGCTTCAGTGGCGAGAGGAGTTTTGACAGTTGCTGGTCAAAGACCAATGTTGTATCACTTCACGAGAAATGATTGAGAGACGAGTTACAGACCGACGTCACTGATAAGCAGACCCACTAAGGTACTCGAATGAAAAATAGGGATAAAATAGTTCAACAATCAATAATCAACATCAATAGTTCAACAATAGACAATCGACTTGAGAATGGTCCAGTACGGACAGAAACGTCGTCGTCCCTTCACCTTCTAGTGTGTGGTCTGGTCAACATACTTTAGCCACGCTATTGTGACTCATCGCCTGCAAAATAGTTCAACAGCCAGAGAGGATAAGGTTTGTCAACAAACTCCAAGATGGCTTATTAGAAGAGAACTCTTGACTTTGATAAAGTTGAAGGGAGGAAGTAATCAGGGGAAAGCGCCAAATCACCGACTATATAGCACTGGGAAGGGGTCAGGATAAGGATTTGGGATGGGACGGGGGAAAGGAATGATGCCCAACCACTTAGACGGTCGGGGATTGAACGTTGACCTGCATGAAGCGAGACCGTCGCTCTACCGGTCAACGTTCAATCCCCGACCGTATAAGTGGTTGAGCACCATTCTTACCCCCCGGCCCCTCCCAAAACCTTATTGGTACTGACATGGGTAAGAGAGTACTTAACAGACAGAGGCCAGAGAGTGAGGCTGGAGGGTGAGAGACTGGCACAGGGTGACAAGCAGAGTACCTCAGGGACCAGTGCTAAGACCCATACTTTATGTCATATATATTATGGACTTAATAAAAGGAGTTGAATCTTATATGTCGATTCTTGCAGACGCGTCAAATTCAATGAGAAGAGTCGAGACAGATGGAAGTTGTAAAATACTTCAAGATGACTTAGACAAGCTGCAGAGTTGGTTCAAGACATGGCTACTGCTCTTCAACCCCAGCCAGTGTAAGGTGATGGGAGATGGGAAGAGTGGCCAGGAGACCAGAGGGACGGTACACCAACTAGTGAAGCTGCCTACTTGGAACCACTAGAGAAAAAGACTGGGAGCAAATATATCTCCACAGGCAGACGACGAGTCACAATAACGTGGCTGAAAATATGAAGACCTCACATCAGAGGAGGAGACGACGACGTTTCGGCCCGTTTTGGACCAATATCAAGACTGTGTGATCTCTATCGACTTGATAATGGTCCAGGACGGACCAAAATGTCGTCGCTTCTACATCTTCTGACGTGTGGTGTGGTCATATCGCCCCAGCTAACAACTGAGGGGGACATATCAATTTGAGCATCAGCAGCATACTCTACTCTTGCAAAAGTTAGAATATCTATCACTCAGAAACCAAATTAAGGAGGCATATATTTCATTGCTCATCTGAGAGCAGTCTGGGAGTATACCGCCCCATACGGTCTCTAGCCTGGCTAGAGACCGGGCCACGGGGACCTTGATCCCCGGAATTAACCCAAGATAACTGCAAGCTAAGTAACTCTCATCTCAAAATGAAAATAAGATAACTGGAAAAGATACAGAGATTTTCAACGAGGATCGTCCCCGAACTGCAAGAAATACGGAAGTAATTGTGAAGAGAAAGCTCTAAGCCAGTAACGGGAGTGAAGAAAGACTGAAGGAACTAGACCTATCGTCGCTATAAAAGAGAAGAGACGTTGATGATGATCGTGTGTGGTGACAATGGAAAGTTTAATAAAGATCTGAGAGTGTGTCGCTGGCTGATTCATCATTAGCATCATTCATTTTACCCCTCACTGTGCCATATATTCTGTTATGTAAAATGCTTGTCTGTGTTGCTATCTACTTTCCAGCAAAGTGCTAGTGACGAAAATTGACAAAGTGGCGATGTTCAACTCTTTGTAGGAAATATTTCTTGGTTTGAGTGGAGGCAAAACCTTTGAACTTTTTACACTCCACAAACAACCCGAGAACTTTTTAAACCTGAAATTCAAACAACGAATTACCGGAAGTAATGAGAGAACTGCCACTGCATAATGAGGATTTTTTTTATGCGGCCATGATTGACAGGTGATCCATCAGCGAGCGAGCGTGTGTGTAAATAGTTCAGTTTCCAGCCCGGCTGGTATTACTGCTGTCAGGGAGAACAATTAGAGAGGAGACGGGTGAGTTGGTGGTGATTAATGTGTCAGCTCACTCTCCCTCTCTCCCTCTCCCTCTCCCTCTCCCTTCCACCCCCCCCCTGCTCCCTCCCACCACCCCTCTTTCAACCTCTCACCCCCATTCTCTCCACTTTTTTTGAATTAGAGAGGAATTAGAGGCATAGGTGAAGAGAAGTTTAGAAGTGGGAAATACAGTGAGAGGTATGAAAGCAGGCGGGCTGTCCGCCTTGCTGACACCATGTGTGGGTGTTGGCAGCTAAGCTAAGCTGGCTCCCTCTTGTCAGGGAGTTGTGAGTGTGTGAGAGGTTCTTCACATGTGTTTCACCATATATGGATGTCCATAGATGAATACTGTGTAGCATTCATGTATACACACTCCGATGCTTCCACACATGTTATTCTGTTTAAGGCTCTTTATTTTATTATTATGTATTGATTTATTCATACATAAATATATATTTATATACATATACACATTTATATTCATATACATATACATACACACACATATATACTAAATTTTTCCATTATTGGGGGAAGGATTTCTAGTCAGTATTTCATCTGGGGAATTATAAACTGTGGGGCGGCTTATCATCTAGTAAATCGAGGCTCTTGGGCCACCAGCTGTGGAAGCTGGTGGCCCAAGATGAGACGCCCCACTCCCACAGCTGGTGGCCCAAGATGAGACGCCTCACTCCCACAGCTGGTGGCCCAAGATGAGACGCCCCGCTCCCACAGCTGGTGGTCCAAGATGAGACGCCCCACTCCCACAGCTGGTGGCCCAAGATGAGACGCCCCACTCCCACAGCTGGTGGCCCAAGATGAGACGCCCCACTCCCACAGCTGGTGGCCCAAGATGAGACGCCCCACTCTCACAGCTGGTGACTCAAGATGAGACGCCCCGCTCCCACAGCTGGTGGCCCAAGATGAGACGACCCACTCCCACAGCTGGTGACCCAAGATGAGACGCCCCGCTCCCACAGCTGGTGGCCCAAGATGAGACGACCCACTCCCACAGCTGGTGGCCCAAGATGAGACGACCCACTCCCACAGCTGGTGACCCAAGATGAGACGCCCCGCTCCCACAGCTGGTAGTCCAAGATGAGACGCCCCACTCCCACAGCTGGTGGTCCAAGATGAGACGCCCCACTCCCACAGTTGGTGGCCCAAGATGAGACGCCCCACTCCCACAGCTGGTGGTCCAAGATGAGACTCCCCACTCCCACAGCTGGTGGCCCAAGATCTTGGTGTAATCTTTCTAACATTGGGTCCTCAAACATTCGGATGGTGTTCCACACCCTGATGGCTTGGTGCTGCAGTCTGATGTTTAGTGGCTGTATGTTCAGGAGTTCATGGAGCTCCTGGATTGTCTGATCATATGGTGGACGGTGTTTTGCTGCTCTCCTTAGCGCCTTATTTTGCACTGCTTGCAGTTTCTGCATGCTAGTTTTCTTTATGGTGTGTAGTGGTACTGGGGGATACTCTAGATGCTCCGGACTAGAGCCTTATATAGGTGGATCTGAATGTTAGTACTGAGGCTTCGGAATCTCCTCAGTTTTCCTAAGGTTACTTTGGCTTTGTTTAGTCGGTCCCTTCCGTGAATTTGTATCCCTGTTCTATTGATCATGAGTCCCAGTATTCTGCCTACATCTGCATATTGGATTGGGCGGTTGTCAAGGATGATGGGGTCCGGGTTTCTTTTTGCAATGTGTATTATCTGGAACTTTTGTTGATTTGTGCTAATTTTCCATTGCTTCTCAAAGTTCTTTATGAGTTCAATTGCTGCCTTGGTCTTGTCGGCTAGTAGCGGCTTTGATGGTCCCGGTTGGCATATTATTTGGGTGACATCGTCAGCGTATGTGATGTATTCTCCATGTTGGGGTTGGGGTAGGTCAGCTGTATATATGTTGAATAGAGTGGGGGAGAGGCAGCTTCCTTGTGGTACTCCACTTTTCAGTTCTATTACGTCACCCAAGTAGCTGCCGATATTAAGCCTAGCAGTTCTATTGTCTATAAAGCTGCAGAGAGTAGCAGTAAATCTCTCAGAAAGTCCTAGTTCAGATATCTTATATTTAAGGCCTGTGTGCCACACTTTGTCGAAGGCTTTCGAAACGTCTCTAAGCACTATATTACACTGATCTTTTTTCGAAACTGCGTTGGCTATATGCTGGTAGATCAGGGCTATAGCTGTATGGGCTCCTCTGCGGTTTCTAAACCCATGCTGCCTGGTGTTATACTTCCCTTCCTCTTCCATGTACTTCACAAGTCTCTGATTGATTATTTTCTCGAATATTTTACCTGGTACTTCGAGGAGGGAAATTGGACTGTAGTTTTCAGTTTGGGTTGGGGGTTTACCTGGCTTGGGGATTAATCTTATTGTGGCATTCTTGAAGTGTGTGGGGAATTGTCCAGATGCAAGAGCTGCATTTACTATACATGTGTATTGATGGAGTGCACTCACTGGTAGGCTGGATAATACCATCTTATTTATCTTGCTGTTGCCGGCACCTTGTTCTTGAAGCCTATAATTGTTTTATGGACCTCTGCAATGGTTATGTGTTTCTTAAGGTGACAGTCATTGCCAGTGTTGGACTGTCTCTCCCTTCACCACCCCCCTCTTTACCTCCTACCACCCTCCCCCCCTCTATGACCCTCTCTACATATTGGTACTTTCTGGTGGCCCATCACTCTCCGCTCAAACAGCTGGTGGCCCAAGAGCCTCGATTCTCTAGATGAAAACCCCGCCCCACAGTATATAATTCCCAGATGAGATACTGACCAGATATCCTTCACCCATAATTGGAAAACTGAGTATTTAGGTGTATATGTATGCATGTTTGTGTGTATATGTGTATGTATGTATGGACATATATGTATATGTATATATATATATATATATATATATATATATATATATATATATATATATATATATATATATATATATATATACATATATATATGTTGTACCTAGTAGCCAGAACGCACTTCTCAGCCTACTATGCAAGGCCCGATTTGCCTAATAAGCCAAGTTTTCATGAATTAATTTTTTTTCGGCTACCTAACCTACCTAACCTAACCTAACCTACCTTTTTCTGCTACCTAACCTAACCTAACCTATAGAGATAGGTTAGGTTAGGTTAGGTAGGGTTGGTTAGGTTCGGGCATATATCTACGTTAATTTTAACTCCAATAAAAACAAATTGACCTCATACATAATGAAATGGGTAGCTTTATCATTTCATAAGAAAAAAATTAGAGAAAGTATATTAATTCAGGAAAACTTGGCTTATTAGGCAAATCGGGCCTTGTATAGTAGGCTGAGAAGTGCGTTCTGGCTACTAGGTACGACATATATATATATATATATATATATATATATATATATATATATATATGAACAACTCGATAAATAATAATAATAAAATAAAGAGCCTTAAACAGAACAACATGTGTGGAAGCATCGGAGTGTGTATACATGAATGCTACACAGTATTCATCTATGGACATCCATATATGGTGAAACACATGTGAAGAACCTCTCACACACTCACAACTCCCTGACAAGAGGGAGCCAGCTTAGCTTAGCTGCCAACACCCACACATGGTGTCAGCAAGGCGGACAGCCCGCCGCCTGCTTTCATACCTCTCACTGTATTTCCCACTTCTATACTTCCCTTCACCTACGCCTCTCCTTCCTCTTTACTCCAAACAAAAAAAAATCACTACATATTAGTACTTTCTGGTACCAATATGCATATTGGAGCTCATCAGAACGAGGTCATCAGAACGAACCCATCAGAACGAACCCATCAGAACGAGCCCATCAGAAAAAAGCCCATCAGAACAAAGCCCATCAGAACGAACACATCATAACGAGCCCATCAGAACGAACCCATCAGAACGAACCCATCAGAACGAACACGTCATAAAGAGCCCATCAGAACGAACACATCAGAACGAACTCATCAGAACGAACCCATCAGAACGAGCCCATCAGAAAAAAGCCCATCAGAACAAAGCCCATCAGAACGAACACATCATAACGAGCCCATCAGAACGAACCCATCAGAACGAACCCATCAGAACGAGCCCATCAGAAGGAACACGTCATAACGAGCCCATCAGAACGAACACATCAGAACGAACTCATCAGAACGAACCCATCATAACGAGCCCATCAGAACGAACCCATCACAACGAGCCCATCAGAACGAACACATTAGAACGAGCTCATCAGAACGAACCCATCAGAACGAACCCATCAGAACGAACCCATCAGAACGAACACATCAGAACGAGCCCATCAGAACGAGCCCATCAGAACGAACCCATCAGAACGACCCCATCAGAACGAACCCAACAGAACTAACACACCAGAACGAACCCATCAGAACGAACCCATCAGACCGAGCCCATCAGAACGAACCCATCAGAACGAGCTCATCAGAACGAACCCATCAGAACGAGCCCATCAGAACGAACCCATCAGAACAAGCCCATCAGAACGAACCCATCAGAACGAACCCATCAGAACGAACCCATCAGAACGAGCCCATCAGAACGAACCAAGCAGAACGAACCCAGCAGAACGAGCCCATCAGAACGAATCCATCAGAATGACCCAACCAGAACGAGCCCATCAGAACGAACACATCAGAACGAACCCATCAGAATGAGCCCATCAGAACGAGCTCATCAGAATGAGGTATTCAGAACGAGCCCATCAGAATGAGGTATTCAGAACGAGCCCATCAGAACGAGGCCATCAGGACGAGCCCATCAGAACGAGCCCATCAGAACGAGCAGACTATCCTCCAGAATGTCTGGAAGGGGTTTCGAGTAGGATCAGAAGCCCTGCAATAGAACCCACCCACGTAGGCTCCGGTTCCCGCCTCGTTCCGTCTCACTAACAGCCAATTCACGTGAACGACATAATTGAATAAATTAGTGTGAATGTAGAGTTGTGACTTACCACAATGTGTAGTTACCGGTAAGTCTGCATGACTCCCAAAGTGGCCACGACATAATTGCTTTTTTTTTAGGAGAAATGATGAGAATGGAGGGTGATTCATTTTATAGCTGGCAGCTAATTTTATTTGATAGTCAATTATTTTTAATCAAGTGTGAATTGGCCAGCTGGTAATTAAGACTTGTTTGTCGAGTTTGATGTTCAGGTCCTTTGTGGAGCATCCAATCGTTCACTCCAGTTACCTTGTTAATTGTTGGTTTGGGCTCCCAAAACTTGGGTCATTAGTCAGCCATCTGGCTTCAGGGACCTGCTCTCAAAGTTTGGTGGAGCGCACAGGCATGTCCACGCACGCACGCAAGCGCGCACGCACACACACACACACACACACACACACACACACACACACACACACACACACACACACACACACACACACAGTAGTGTGTGTGTGTGTGAAAAAAAATAGTGGGAAAATGGAATGCACTTGGGGAACAGGTTGTGGAAGCAAATACTATTCATAATTGTAAAACCAGGTATGATAGGGAAATGGGACAGGAGTCATTGCTGTAAACAACCAATGCTCGAAAGGCGGGATCCAAGAGTCAATGCTCGATCATGCAGACACAACTAGGTGAGTACACATTCACACACACACACACACACAATGAGAGAATGAGACAAGAATGAGAGGAGGGGATGAACCAGCCTTGCTTGATCTGATATTTACCCTAAATGAGTCGGATATAAGGGAAGTTAAGTTGGAAGCCCCCTTAGGAATGAGTGATCATAATGTATTGAGCTTTGAGTACCTGGTTGAGCTAGGAATTATCACCCCGAAAAAAGAACTGGGAAACAAAGGGCTGACGTACCGAAAGGGAAACTATGAGGAGATGAATAAATTCCTATGGGATATACATTGGGACACAGAACTCACAACTAAGTCCGTACAAGACATGATGGACTATGTCACCCAAAAATGTCAGGAGGCTGTAAGCAGGTTTGTCCCAGCCCAACAGGAAAAAACAGAGAAGCAAAGGAAGAATCCGTGGTTTAATAGGGAATGTATGAAAGCAAAGGAGCTGAACAAAAGGGCATGGAGGAACTTCCGTAATAACAGAACACCAGAAAGTAGAGAGAGATACCAGAGAACCAGGAACGAGTATGTCAGTGTAAGAAGAGCAGCTGAGAAAAGGTATGAAAATGATATAGCTAATAAAGCCAGGACCGAACCAAAGCTACTACACAGTCACATCAGGAGGAAGACAACAGTGAAGGAACAGGTGATGAAACTTAGAACAGGCGAGGACATGTATACAGAGAATGACAAAGAGGTGTGTGAAGAACTCAACAGAAGGTTCCAGGAGGTCTTTACAATAGAACAAGGAGAGGTCACGGCGCTAGCAGAGGTGGCAGCAAACCAGGCGACCTTGTAAGGATTCGAAATTACAGAGATGAGGTCATGAAGCACCTATTGGAGCTGGACGTGAGAAAAGCTGTTGGGCCAGACGGAATCTCACCTTGGATCTTGAAAGAGTGTGCAGGAGCACTTTGCTTGCCACTCTCCATAGTGTATAGTAGGTCACTGGAAACGGGAGACCTACCAGAAATATGGAAGACTGCTAATGTAGTCCCAATATACAAAAAGGGTGAAAGACCAGAGGCACTGAACTACAGGCCAGTGTCCTTAACTTGTATACCATGCAAGGTGATGGAGAAGATCGTGAGAAAAAACCTAGTAACACATCTGGAGAGAAGGGACTTCGTGACAACCCATCAACATGGGTTCAGGGAGGGTAAATCTTGCCTTACAGGCTTGATAGAATTCTACGATCATGTGACAAAGATTAAGCAAGAAAGAGAAGGATGGGCGGACTGCATTTTTTTGGACTGTCGGAAAGCCTTTGACACAGTACCGCATAAAAGGCTGATGCATAAGCTGGAGAAACAGACAGGAGTAACTGGTAGGGCGCTCCAGTGGATAAATGAGTACCTAAGCAATAGGAAGCAGAGAGTTACAGTGAGGAGTGAGACCTCAGATTGGCGTGAAGTCACCAGTGGAGTCCCACAGGGCTCTGTACTTGGACCTATCCTGTTTCTGATATACGTAAATGATCTCCCAGAGGGTATAGACTCATTCCTCTCAATGTTTGCTGACGACGCCAAAATTTTGAGAAGGATTAAGACAGAGGAGGACAGCTTGAGGCTTCAAGAAGACCTGGACAAGCTGCAGGAATGGTTGAACAAATGGCTGTTAGAGTTTAACCCAAGCAAATGTAATGTAATGAAGATAGGGGTAGGAAGCAGAAGACCAGATACAAGGTATCATTTAGGAGATGAGATACTTCAAGAGTCAGAGAGAGAAAAAGACCTAGGGGTTGATATCACGCCAGACCTGTTCCCTGAAGCTCATATCAAGAGGATAACATCAGCGGCATATGCCAGGTTGGCTAACATAAGAACGGCCTTTAGAAACTTGTGTAAGGAATCTTTCAGAACATTATATACCACATATGTCAGACCAATCCTGGAGTATGCGGCTCCAGCATGGAGTCCATATCTAGTCAAGCATAAGACTAAACTGGAAAAGGTTCAAAGGTTCGCCACCAGACTAGTACCCGAGCTGAGAGGTATGAGCTACGAGGAGAGACTACGGGAATTAAACCTCACTTCGCTGGAAGACAGAAGAGTTAAGGGGGACATGATCACCACAATTAAGATTCTCAAGGGAATTGATAGGGTAGATAAAGACAGGGTAATTAACACAAGGGACACACGCACTATGGGACACAAGTGGAAACTGAGCGCCCAAATGAGCCACAGAGATATTAGAAAGAACTTTTTCAGTGTCAGAGTAGTTAATAGGTGGAATACATTAGGCAGTGATGTGGTGGAGGCTGACTCCATACACAGTTTCAAATGTAGATATGATAGAGCCCAATAGGCTCAGGAATCTGTACACCTGTTGATTGACGGTTGAGAGGCGGGACCAAAGAGCCAGAGCTCAACCCCCGCAAACACAACTAGGTGAGTACACACCCCTGGTTAAGAGGATCTAAAGGTTTCACCAAACAAGTGTTGACAATGCGAGTATCTCCCCAGAGCGCACCTGAAGGAGGTGTTACAACAGACCAGAGACCTCGTTGCTCTCCTCTACAAGCCTGGGATGATTGACTGGGCACCAGACCTGAACATTTTGCCCCTGTTCACCCAGCAGTAATTGGGGACCTGGATCTCAACCAACTGGCTGGTCAGGTTCAAGGTAACCTTTCTAGGTGAACCTTCCTGTGGCCTGAGGAAAGGGGACGCTCTGAACCTCCTTAACAGGAGCCCACAAGTCGTCTACACCTGTGTACACACCTGCCAGATTATACAGTCAGGTGTGTGAGGTCACTCAGACCACAGTAGCACCAGAGGCCAGTTAATCACCCCGTCCTCCTAAGGTTCCCCCAACGTCCAGGAAACGGTCAATGTAAAGTGCCCTTATCCCAACCTACCAGAGGACCCACAACAGAAAACGGGACAGTACGTCACTTTTGCCAGCCGCCTCCATTGTCTAGTACGTTGGCCGTATGTGACGCATACGGCCGAAAAGCGACGTTCTTTGCGAGAGGACAGGTTGAATTGAGCGTCAGCACAGTTGTTAACTATGATGCACGATAATTATGAGGATGGTTACTAGGTAACGAGCACCACTTCTTGAACGGGAAGACCAGGGTTCGAACTTTTAGGATCACCACAACAGCGAGACACATCTATAAAACAATCTCTGGAGTAGGGCGTTGGACTCGAACCAGCGTCCCGGGCCGCCCCTAGACGACCGTATTGCCCAATAGGCCACGAAGTGTTATGTTTGGGGGGGGGGGGGCGGACTTCAGGGAATGGGGGGGGGGCGGACTTCAGAGAATGGGGGGTGGGGGGGGGGGAGCACATCGTGGTGCAGAGGGTAATATGTTCGCCTCGGGTGACTCAGGCCCCGGGATCGACCCCCGCTCCAGAGATTGTCTCACAAGCAGCACTTAAGGTGATTGGAATGTTTCACCCTCAAGCGCACACAACCTGACCAGTCATGTGCACTCTAAGGGAAGAGATTCATTATAGTGTGACGCATTAGTATAGTGTGACGCATTAGTATAGTGTGACGCTATAGTGTGACGCATTAGTATAGTGTGACGCATTAGTAGTGTGACACATTAGCATAGTGTGACGCATTAGTATAGTGTGACGCATTAGTGTGACGCATTAGTATAGTGTGACGCATTAGTATAGTGTGACGCATTAGTATAGTGTGACGCATTAGAATGACGCATTAGTGTGACGCATTAGCAGTGTGACACATTAGCATAGTGTGACGAATTAGTATAGTGTGACGAATTAGTATAGTGCGACGCATTAGTGTGACGCAATAACATAGTGTGACGCATTAGTGTGACGCATAAGTATAGTGTGACGCATTAGTGTGACGCATTAACATAGTGTGACGCATAAGCATAGTGTGACGCATTAGCATAGTGTGACGCATAAGCATAGTGTGACGCATTAGCATAGTGTGACACATAAGCATAGTGTGACGCATTAGCATTGTGTGACGCATAAGCATAGTGTGACGCATTAGCATAGTGTGACACATAAGCATAGTGTGACACATAAGCATAGTGTGACGCATTAGCATAGTGTGACGCATAAGCATAGTGTGACGCATTAGCATAGTGTGACGCATTAGCATAGTGTGACGCATTAGCATAGTGTGACGCATTAGCATAGTGTGACGCATAAGCATAGTGTGACGCATTAGCATAGTGTGACGCATAAGCATAGTGTGACGCATTAGCATAGTGTGACGCATAAGCATAGTGTGACGCATTAGCATAGTGTGACGCATTAGTGTGACGCATTAACATAGTGTGACGCATTAGCATAGTGTGACGCATTAACATAGTGTGACGCATAAGTATAGTGTGACGCATTAGTGTGACGCATTAACATAGTGTGACGCATAAGTATAGTGTGACGCATTAGTGTGACGCATTAACATAGTGTGACGCATTAGCATAGTGTGACGCATAAGCATAGTGTGACGCATTAGCATAGTGTGACGCATAAGCATAGTGTGACGCATTAGTGTGACGCATTAGTGTGACGCATTAGCATTGTGTGACGCATAAGTATAGTGTGACGCATTAGCATAGTGTGACGCATAAGTATAGTGTGACGCATTAGCATAGTGTGACACATAAGCATAGTGTGACGCATTAGCATAGTGTGACGCATTAGCATAGTGTGACGCATAAGTATAGTGTGACGCATTAGCATAGTGTGACGCATAAGCATAGTGTGACGCATTAGCATAGTGTGACGCATTAGCATAGTGTGACGCATTAGCATAGTGTGACGCATTAGCATAGTGTGACGCATAAGCATAGTGTGACGCATTAGCATAGTGTGACGCATAAGCATAGTGTGACGCATTAGCATAGTGTGACGCATAAGCATAGTGTGACGCATTAGCATAGTGTGACGCATTAACATAGTGTGACGCATTAGCATAGTGTGACGCATTAACATAGTGTGACGCATAAGTATAGTGTGACGCATTAGTGTGACGCATTAACATAGTGTGACGCATTAGCATAGTGTGACGCATAAGCATAGTGTGACGCATTAGCATAGTGTGACGCATAAGCATAGTGTGACGCATTAGTGTGACGCATTAGTGTGACGCATTAGCATTGTGTGACGCATAAGTATAGTGTGACGCATTAGCATAGTGTGACGCATAAGTATAGTGTGACGCATTAGCATAGTGTGACACATAAGCATAGTGTGACGCATTAGCATAGTGTGACGCATTAGCATAGTGTGACGCATAAGTATAGTGTGACGCATTAGCATAGTGTGACGCATAAGCATAGTGTGACGCATTAGCATAGTGTGACACATAAGCATAGTGTGACGCATTAGCATAGTGTGACGCATTAGCATAGTGTGACGCATAAGTATAGTGTGACGCATTAGTGTGACGCATTAGCATAGTGTGACGCATTAGCATAGTGTGACGCATAAGCATAGTGTGACGCATTAGCATAGTGTGACGCATAAGCATAGTGTGACGCATTAGCATAGTGTGACGCATAAGCATAGTGTGACGCATTAGTGTGACGCATTAGCATAGTGTGACGCATAAGTATAGTGTGACGCATTAGTGTGACGCATTAACATAGTGTGACGCATTAGCATAGTGTGACGCATTAACATAGTGTGACGCATAAGTATAGTGTGACGCATTAGTGTGACGCATTAACATAGTGTGACGCATTAGCATAGTGTGACGCATAAGCATAGTGTGACGCATTAACATAGTGTGACGCATAAGCATAGTGTGACGCATTAACATAGTGTGACACATAAGCATAGTGTGACGCATTAGCATAGTGTGACACATTAGCATAGTGTGACGCATTAGCATAGTGTGACACATTAGCATAGTGTGACGCATTAGCATAGTGTGACACATTAGCATAGTGTGACACATTAGCATAGTGTGACACATTAGCATAGTGTGACACATTAGCATAGTGTGACACATTAGCATAGTGTGACGCATAAGAATAGTGTGACGCATTAGCATAGTGTGACACATAAGCATAGTGTGACGCATTAGCATAGTGTGACGCATTAGCATAGTGTGACGCATAAGTATAGTGTGACGCATTAGTGTGACGCATTAGCATAGTGTGACGCATTAGCATAGTGTGACGCATAAGCATAGTGTGACGCATTAGCATAGTGTGACGCATAAGCATAGTGTGACGCATTAGCATAGTGTGACGCATAAGCATAGTGTGACGCATTAGTGTGACGCATTAGCATAGTGTGACGCATAAGTATAGTGTGACGCATTAGTGTGACGCATTAACATAGTGTGACGCATTAGTGTGACGCATTAACATAGTGTGACGCATTAGCATAGTGTGACGCATTAACATAGTGTGACGCATAAGTATAGTGTGACGCATTAGTGTGACGCATTAACATAGTGTGACGCATTAGCATAGTGTGACGCATAAGCATAGTGTGACGCATTAACATAGTGTGACGCATAAGCATAGTGTGACGCATTAACATAGTGTGACACATAAGCATAGTGTGACGCATTAGCATAGTGTGACACATTAGCATAGTGTGACGCATTAGCATAGTGTGACACATTAGCATAGTGTGACGCATTAGCATAGTGTGACACATTAGCATAGTGTGACGCATTAGCATAGTGTGACGCATTAGCATAGTGTGACGCATTAGCATAGTGTGACGCATTAGCATAGTGTGACACATTAGCATAGTGTGACACATTAGCATAGTGTGACACATTAGCATAGTGTGACACATTAGCATAGTGTGACACATTAGCATAGTGTGACACATTAGCATAGTGTGACACATTAGCATAGTGTGACGCATTAGCATAGTGTGACGCATTAGCATAGTGTGACGCATTAGCATAGTGTGACGCATAAGCATAGTGTGACGCATAAGAATAGTGTGACGCATTAACATAGTGTGACGCATTAGCATAGTGTGACGCATAAGCATAGTGTGACGCATTAGCATAGTGTGACGCATAAGCATAGTGTGACGCATTAACATAGTGTGACGCATTAGCATAGTGTGACGCATAAGCATAGTGTGACGCATTAGCATAGTGTGACGCATAAGCATAGTGTGACGCATTAGCATAGTGTGACGCATTAGCATAGTGTGACGCATTAGCATAGTGTGACGCATAAACATATTCCAGTAACTTTATAATAGCAAATAGTAAATTCAGTTCCAAATTGTTCACAAATATTCTTGCTCATCATGCAAGGTGCTGGCACAAACAGTCGCTTCACACCATAATAACGCTAAATACATATTTCCGAAAACAATCAATCAATCTGCCATGTATCGGTCATTCTCATCAAGAAACCATTCAAATGTTCGAACCATTTGCAGACAAACTTACTGTCTGCACGGCGCTTAATATTTGATGTTGTGGTTAAGGTCACATTGAGAGTTGTAAATGTTGGTGGACCGGGCTAAAGGTCACTTTAGTGACCACTTGTCATCACGCACTTTATATGTAAAGTTAAGGAATAGTTACTGAATAGTAAATAAAGTTAACCACGTAGAAAATGGCAAAATGGTTAATATATATATATATATATATATATATATATATATATATATATATATATATATATATATATATATATATATATATATATATATGTCGTACCTAGTAGCCAGAACGCACTTCTCAGCCTACTATGCAAGGCCCAATTTGCCTAATAAGCCAAGTTTTCATGAATTAATTGTTTTTCGACTACCTAACCTACCTCACCTAACCTAACCTAACTTTTTC
Source organism: Procambarus clarkii (assembly GCF_040958095.1). Classification (NCBI taxonomy): domain Eukaryota; kingdom Metazoa; phylum Arthropoda; class Malacostraca; order Decapoda; family Cambaridae; genus Procambarus; species Procambarus clarkii. The sequence continues at coordinate 16,698,326 of NC_091196.1, forward strand.
GGCTACCTAACCTAACCTAACCTATAAAGATAGGTTAGGTTAGGTTAGGTAGGGTTGGTTAGGTTCGGTCATATATCTACGTTAATTTTAACTCCAATAAAAAAATTGACCTCATACATAATGAAATGGGTAGCTTTATCATTTCATAAGAAAAAAATTAGAGAAAATATATTAATTCAGGAAAACTTGGCTTATTAGGCAAATTGGGCCTTGCATAGTAGGCCGAGTACGACGTTCTGGCTACTATGTACAACATATATATATATATATATATATATATATATATATATATATATATTAACCATTTTGCCATTTTCTACGTGGTTAACTTTATTTACTATTCAGTAACTTTTCCTTAACTTTACATACAAGGTGCGTGATGACATGTTCATGGTAGGTTGTTCTATTCTGACGTGAATTGCTTCAAGAATTTGTAATCTTCTTGCATCTTGGGTTTTGTCTATTATGCAGGTATTTTTGTTCAACATTTCTCTTGTTAGGGTGATGTCATAGGCTTGTCTCATGTGATTCCTGGGGGCACCGGATTGAAGACGGCATGTCAAACGCCTCGTCAGCTTGGTCGACGTCATACCAATGTACTTAGATTGAAGGTTACATCCTTCGTGGGGGCAAGTGTACATGTATACAACGCTTGACTGCTGTAGAGGGTTCTCCGTCGGCTTCGGCCTGCTTTTAATAAGGAGTTCAGAAGTCTTCTTGGTTTTGTAGAATATTATCAGGTTTATGTTTTGGTTAGGAGTAGTGCTTTTTACTCCTTTACGGATTATTTCTTTCATTATTCTTTCCTCTTTTATATGTTCACTGTGCATGGTTGATTTGTAATATAATTTTATTGGAGGTGTTGTGTTTTCTGTTCTAGGTTCTGAATTATACCAACGGTCCAAGTGTCTTCTTATAGCAGCGTTTATTTCCGCGTTGCTATATCCGTTGTTCACCAATACCTGAGTTACTCTTTCAAACTCTCTACTCACGTTGCTCCATTCAGAGCAGTGGGTGACCGCTCGACGAATATAAGCATTGAGAACACTGGCTTTGTATCTTTGGGGGCACTCACTTCTACCGTTCAGGCATAATCCTATGTTGGTGGGCTTGGTATATACGTTGGTGCTTAAAGAGGTTCCTGTTTTTGTTATTAGTACATCCAAGAATGGCAGACTGTTATTTTCACTATTTTCATGTGTAAATCGGAGTACTGACTCTCTCTCTAGATGACTTTTTAGATCAATTAGTTCATCTGAGTCTTGTACTATGACGAATATGTCATCTACATAACGGCAGTATACAGTTGGTTTTTGTCTACTACTGAAGACTATCTTCAATGGTTTCCATGTAAAAATTAGCAAATAACTCTCCTAATGGGGAGCCCATTGCTACTCCGTCTATTTGTAGATACATGTCTCCTTGTGGACTGATGAAAGGGGCTTCCTTTGTACATGCTTCGAGAAGACTCTTCAAGTGTGGCTCAGGTATGTCTAATTTGGGGGTGCTCTCGTCTCTGTATACTCTGTCCAGTATCATTCCTATGGTTGTGTCGACTGGGACGTTGGTAAATAGGGATTCAACGTCCAGGGAAGCAATGATTCCATCGGGCTGAGTAGTTTTGATTGATTCTAGGAAATATGCTGATGATTGTAAACTATAGTTGCTTGGAGTGTATGGAGTGACTTAATGAACTCCTAACTCCATACACTCCAAGCAACTATAGTCTACATTCATCAGAAGATTTCCTAGAATTAATCAAAACTACAAAGGACAGACCGGAATATAATAATGCCAACACAGAAGACACTGCTCAACATAACAGGCCAATTACACCTGATTAATCTTTGTATGTGCTTCGTCCCCCATTTACCCCCTATTTATCCCCTATTTATCCTCTTGCCTTTTCCTATATTCTACTTGTTTTATCACCTGACCCGGAACTGGTATAAATTTAACGTGATCTGTAATTTCTTTTCACTTGAGAATGAACCATGGAGGTTCCAAACGTTGTGCAAATTGTATAAATAAGTGTAATACATTCTATAGTAATTCAGTTTTTTCTTCACCTTAAAATAACGAACATGAGTTTTGGAGAACTCCTCTTTCAACTAAGCCCTGATGCTTGAAAAATAGTTAGAGGGATAGAAGCCCTAAATCAGAAGATAGTAAATACAGAATATGCGGTCATATTCTATGAGACATGTTTAAAAGAAAACCATTTACAACACTACCCTGAGCCACGGTGGTGTTGGGAGCCATTTACAACACTACCCTGAGCCACGGTGGTGTTGGGAGCCATTTACAACACTACCCTGAGCCACGGTGGTGTTGGGAGCCATTTACAACACTACCCTGAGCCACGGTGGTGTTGGGAGCCATTTACAACACTACCCTGAGCCACGGTGGTGTTGGGAGCCATTTACAACACTACCCTGAGCCACGGTGGTGTTGGGAGCCATTTACAACACTACCCTGAGCCACGGTGGTGTTGGGAGCCATTTACAACACTACCCTGAGCCACGGTGGTGTTGGGAGCCATTTACAACACTACCCTGAGCCACAGTGGTGTTGTGAGCCATTTACAACACTACCCTGAGCCACAGTGGTGTTGTGAACCATTTACAACACTACCCTGAGCCACAGTGGTGTTGTGAGCCATTTACAACACTACCCTGAGCCACAGTGGTGTTGTGAACCATTTACAACACTACCCTGAGCCACAGTGGTGTTGTGAGCCATTTACAACACTACCCTGAGCCACGGTGGTGTTGTGAGCCATTTACAACACTACCCTGAGCCACGGTGGTGTTGTGAACCATTTACAACATTACCCTGAGCCACAGTGGTGTTGTGAGCCATTTACAACACTACCCTGAGCCACGGTGGTGTTGTGAGCCATTTACACACCACCCTGAGCCACGGTGGTGTTGGGAGCCATTACAACACTACCCTGAGCCACGGTGGTGTTGGGAGCCATTACAACACTACCCTGAGCCACGGTGGTGTTGGGAGCCATTACAACACCACCCTGAGCCACGGTGGTGTTGGGAGCCATTACAACACTACCCTGAGCCACGGTGGTGTTGGGAGCCATTACAACACTACCCTGAGCCACGGTGGTGTTGTGAGCCATTACAACACTACCCTGAGCCACGGTGGTGTTGTGAGCCATTACAACACTACCCTGAGCCACGGTGGTGTTGTGAGCCATTACAACACTACCCTGAGCCACGGTGGTGTTGTGAGCCATTACAACACCACCCTGAGCCACGGTGGTGTTGGGAGCCATTACAACACCACCCTGAGCCACGGTGGTGTTGGGAGCCATTTACAGCTTCCTGAGCCAAACGGGTTTATAGGTCAGGCAAATTGTAAAGCTTTGGGACGACGCGAATCCGTCATGAATGGAGGAAAATTGCAAAATGGAGACCCGGGTCTATACAGGCCGGGAAGTCATGCATTAATGTACGAGGCGTGGGGGGGGGAGGGGGGGAGGGGAAGTAGGTGGGAAAGGGAAGCGAGAAGGGGTTGTGATGAGGGAGGGGGTGAGGGGTGGGGGGAGGGGGATGGTGGAGGTAGAGGTGAAGGGGTTATAACACAAGACAACTAAAAATATATCATTTTGACGTCGTCACACCTCCAGGGTTGAAGGTCAAGACGTCAACAGTCGTGTAGAGTAGTTAGCCACACATCTTACTGGTGGAGACTTGGGAACCATTCCCCAAGACGCTGGGCACAAGAATGACTAGAGCCAAGACTGAAGAAGTAATCCTTACGCCCAGCATCCCCACCTGATGATCGTGAGATGTGAAGACATTTCCTAGATTCAGCAGCTCTCTCTCCCTTGGGACCTGCTCCTCCCACTAATACTGAAGCACGGCAGACACCAGCACAGCAGCTGCAGGAATATTATAGTATGACTCAGTGGTGGACATGTTGGGGGTGTAAGAAATCTCCATCATTCCAGGAATTATGATGGGGAATGGGGGGGGGGCCTTACCCCATTCTGGAGAAGGGGGGGAGGAGGGGGGCACCAGATCCTTGAGAGGTGCCATAGTGCCCGCTTCACTACCTTAACAAACTCTCAACCATCGTGATCCAGTATTAAAGTTAATTATTAAAGTAAGTGAACATCCGGAACTTATTTCCCCAGACACAGCTCTCTCTCTTATAACATCATACAAGTCTTTGATGTGGAGAGCACTATGGTGATGCCACCACCTTGCAACATGAGTCAGAAGCACCCACTGCAGACGCTTCCGATAACCAGGAGAATATGCAACACAGGATGCACTCAACAATAATAATAGTGCTACACTGGCCTCGGGAGCACAAGCACCTCAGTGTCATCCACAAGTCGGGAAACATAACAATGGTGGTTGACCTCGAAAAGGAGTTAATGACAGTTAAGCAAACCTTCAGTGGCTCAGGACCCTCGACTCTGTGGAAGATTACAATAAGATCGAATTTGGTTCGACACAAAAAAGACAAGTGCTTCAATAAGGTGCCATATCTTCCAGAATAACATTACACACAATCACGCCACAATTACCAAGATAACTGTTTGCTCCATAATGTTGAAACATTTCACCACAAGTCCCTGAACCATCCAACACGTGACGAACAAGTTTAGCCACTTGCACAGTGGCCGCTCCATACATACAGACGCCTTACAAGGTGGAGCCAACCTGAGAGGTTAATAAGACCATACACTCACTAAAAATATGGAAGCTCAGTGAGCTAACTCAACACAAAGCAACTGAAATCAACAACTTGTATAGAGAAATCAACCTCAGACGTAATATTATCAGCCAAGGAACAAAGGCAGGATAAATTCTAAAGATATTCCATTTACAAAACTTCACAGGTCAACAGAGCTAATGAAGCCAACGGCGAGTCAATAATTGCAGATAGTTTCCAGCCAAACTTTCCGGCAATTGAACTCCAAACGATTTCGGGTAGAGTGTTCACCCGAACGTGTGACCAGCCACCAGCACAACAACGGCCGACATCCCGACAACCCATCAGAAGAAACAGATCAGACTATTTCCTGGGAGATCTGAATGTGAAACACCTAGCCATCAGACATGGGTGAAATAACCCAAGCAGCAGAAGCCATACACAGTATATTAACGAACATAAATTAAAACTATGCCTCTCCTTCCCAACTTAGACGTGGCCACAGAGGCTAACCAGAAATGATTCTAACCAAACCACCTCTTCCTAAGCCCGGGCACAGACAGAGGCCAAGCGAGCACAAGGGACTTAACCCTACCAATAATACCAACCACCCCAACACGGCACCTCTCCCTGGCCAGAAGACTCCAGTGCTCAGAGACAGATAACGAGTCATTCAAAGCCGGCGCCGAGGACACCAATCTCACAGATCACAGAGGAGAGGAAAGGTCCACCATAGACACAGAGCCAAGTAGTGGAGAAACATGGAAAAATACATGAACCCCCCCCCCCCCTAGCTGCCCACACGACGTTCCCACACTCTCCAGCATCTTAAGGACTCTAACACTGCTAACTAGACATAGCACTCTCCTAGAACTTATAACACACAGAACGGAACGACACACTTGTAAAACACTGCATTGCAAACTTCAAGATGAACTACAAGATGAACTACAAGATGAACTTCAAGATGAACTACAAGATGAACTACAAGATGAACTACAAGATGAACTACAAGATGAACTACAAGATGAACTTCAAGATGAACTACAAGATGAACTACAAGATGAACTTCAAGATGAACTACAAGATGAGGTGCAAGTCGAGCTGCCAGATTTATGCAAGGCAGAACATACCAAAACAATGGAGTGATGTAACGAGTCAAATTCGGACAGATTAAAACACGCAAAAAAGTTCTTGAGAAAAAGTGCAAGTAAAGAATGGAGACTCGACCCAGGAGAAGAGAACGTCAATGTCGTCTTGGGAAAAAACTTTCCTAAGTTTTTTGGGAACAAGGGCAGAACAAGGGCAGAACAAGGGCAGAACAAGGGCAGAACAAGGGCAGAACAAGGGCAGAACAAGGGCAGAACAAGGGCAGAACAAGGGCACAACAAGGACAGAACAAGGACAGAACAGCACAGAACAAGGGCAGAACAAGGGCAGAACAAGGACAGAACAAGGGCAGAACAGCACAGAACAAGGGCAGAACAAGGGCAGAACAAGGACAGAACAAGGGCAGAACAAGGACAGAACAAGGGCAGAACAAGGACAGAACAAGGGCAGAACAGCACAGAACAAGGACAGAACAAGGGCAGAACAAGGACAGAACAAGGGCAGAACAAGGACAGAACAAGGGCAGAACAGCACAGAACAAGGACAGAACAAGGGCAGAACAGCACAGAACAAGGACAGAACAAGGGCAGAACAGCACAGAACAAGGACAGAACAAGGGCAGAACAAGGACAGAACAAGGACAGAACAGCACAGAACAAGGACAGAACAAGGGCAGAACAAGGGCAGAACAAGGACAGAACAGCACAGAACAAGGACAGAACAAGGGCAGAACAAGGACAGAACAAGGACAGAACAGCACAGAACAAGGACAGAACAAGGGCAGAACAGCACAGAACAAGGACAGAACAAGGGCAGAACAAGGACAGAACAAGGACAGAACAGCACAGAACAGCACAGAACAAGGGCAGAACAAGGGCAGAACAAGGACAGAACAAGGGCAGAACAGCACAGAACAAGGACAGAACAAGGGCAGAACAAGGACAGAACAAGGGCAGAACAGCACAGAACAAGGACAGAACAAGGGCAGAACAGCACAGAACAAGGGCAGAACAGCACAGAACAAGGGCAGAACAAGGGCAGAACAAGGGCAGAACAGCACAGAACAAGGGCAGAACAAGGGCAGAACAAGGGCAGAACAAGGGCAGAACAAGGACAGAACAAGGGCAGAACAGCACAGAACAAGGGCAGAACAAGGGCAGAACAAGGACAGAACAAGGGCAGAACAGCACAGAACAAGGGCAGAACAAGGACAGAACAAGGACAGAACAGCACAGAACAAGGACAGAACAAGGACAGAACAGCACAGAACAGCACAGAACAAGGACAGAACAAGGGCAGAACAGCACAGAACAAGGGCAGAACAAGGGCAGAACAGCACAGAACAAGGACAGAACAAGGACAGAACAGCACAGAACAAGGACAGAACAAGGACAGAACAGCACAGAACAGCACAGAACAAGGGCAGAACAAGGACAGAACAAGGACAGAACAGCACAGAACAAGGACAGAACAAGGGCAGAACAGCACAGAACAAGGGCAGAACAAGGGCAGAACAAGGACAGAACAAGGACAGAACAAGGACAGAACAAGGACAGAACAAGGGCAGAACAAGGGCAGAACAAGGACAGAACAAGGACAGAACAAGGACAGAACAAGGACAGAACAAGGGCAGAACAAGGGCAGAACAAGGACAGAACAAGGACAGAACAAGGACAGAACAAGGACAGAACAAGGACAGAACAAGGACAAGCCTACAGTAAGCAATATGAAAAAAAATGTTCAGAATAAACCCTGAGGAAAATGTCAGCTTTTCCCCAATAAAGAAAAAGTAATTATAATTCTTGAGGAAAACAGAGCCGTGCAACTTTACTTCCGTCGCGAAGACCTGATCTTAGCAACACTTGCAATGAGTGCCACCTTAAGGAGTACTGATCTTAGCAACACTTGCAATGAGTGCCACCTTAAGGAGTACTTTTTTTTTTTTTTTTTTTTTTTGAGATATATACAAGAGTTGTTACATTCTTGTAGAGCCACTAGTACGCGTAGCGTTTCGGGCAAGTCCCTGGAATACGATCCCCGCCGCGAAGAATCGTTGTTACAACCAAGTACACATTTTACTGTTGCGTTAAACAGAGGCTACAGTTAAGGAATTGCGCCCAGTAAATCCTCCCCGGCCAGGATACGAACCCATGACATAGCGCTCGCGGAACGCCAGGCGAGTGTCTTACCACTACACCACGGAGACTGTATAATACTTATACAGTTAATACTTATACCACGGAGACTTAACAATAGACGAGTTCCTGAAAGCAATTAGAGGCTTTAATTAAGAACAAACCGCCGGCCATTAGCGAAATAAACAAACCTGTGTTGACTAACTTCTCAGTGGCGACAATTCATCAATATAAGCTAAGAGAAAATGCAGGAGATATCTTATCTTGAGGTTATCTTGAGATGATTTCGGGGCTTTAGTGTCCCCGCGGCCCGGTCCTCGACCAGGCCTCCACCCCCAGGAAGCAGCCCGTGACAGCTGACTAACACCCAGGTACCTATTTTACTGCTAGGTAGGGTGAAAGAAACTATGCCCATTGTTTCTCGCCGGCGCCCGGGATCGATCCCGAGACCACAGGATCACAAGTCCAGCGTGCTGTCCGCTCGGCCGACCGGCTCCCTCAGAGATGTGTCCAGGATACTCCTTACCTGCTTCAATATACCACCATTACAAACATTCTTTTGTTAGGTAAATCCCAACACAAACAGGTAATTACAGACTAGTTTCCTATCTTGAAGTACAAGGTAAAGGATTTACAAAAAAAAAATCTTAAACTGGTGAAGTACATGGAATTGGAACAAAAAATGATAACGTCAGATTCAGTAAATTCCCAGAATATTCAGAATCAGGGATTTGGAGACCACAGGGGGTGGGGGGCATACTCTCCCCCTGATCAATGAGCATATTGCCAATGTCATGTTGACCACAGAACAGTGTAATATAGGCCTCAGAGAGGTATCGAATTTTTTTACAATATCTGCCACACCGGACTAAGAATTACAAGATATCTGAACTAGATCTTCAGTATAGTTCACTGTCACACAATGAAGCTTCATAGACAACTGAACAGTCAAGGTCACTAACGACAGGAATACTTGGGTGACACAATCGAACTGTTAAGTGGAGTACCACTGGTGAGTTACTCCTATAAGTACTATTGAAGCGATGACTGAACATTTACGACTCGTGAGTTAGAGCGAGTGAGTGATCACAGAGCCAGGTCCAGGAGCACTCACAATGGAACCTTAAGAGCAACAAAATATATCCAATTGTTGTACAGTTTTTCTGATCGCACTGTTTGCCTTCATTATTTAAGCTCAAAATTTTCCTGCGTCATCTTCATTGTCGTTCCCTTGTATTCCTACATGACTTTGTCACCTCATTTGATAAGTATTCGATGGCCTTGAAGAGTTTATTGTTTAGTAATATTACTTTACATTTGATAAAATATGTGTTACTACCGTATGCTAAAGCTTGTATGTGTTTTGCTCTTATTGCTGTGTAACTTGTGGCGAAGGCAGAGCAGCAAGCATTCGCACACTTTGTTCATCGAAGGTTTTGCTGGCCACACACGAATACCCTTTCGGGTCAGCAACAGGTTCAAAGCATTAGACTAAGCTCGGCTTACTGTCCTGCTTTCGTCTCAAGCTTAAAAACAAAAACTCCGGAACACTTTCAGTCTTTATTAAAAAAGTATTTAAGAACTCAACTGGTATGACTGATCCAACCATTACCAGCGTCGTCACACACACGCAATGAAACCACGGTTGATACCTGGTTGATACCTGGTTGATGGGGTTAAGAACATAAGAACATAAGAACAAAGGTAACTGCAGAAGGCCTATTGGCCCATACGAGGCAGCTCCTATGTATAACCATGGGGTTCTGGGAGTTCTTCTACTGCCCAAGCCCGGCCCGAGGCCAGGCTTGACATAACGGTAATGTTATGCATCTGAGAGAAAATCTCTTCACCAAGATGGGGGATCGAACGAGCGTCCTGGGTAACTCCCCGACAAGGGCCTTAACCCATGCACCATGATATGCTAAATATTATAGAACCTGAGGATCTGCCGGAGCCACAGGCACCTGGAGGCACCGAGCTGGTGCCTGTGCCAAGTTCCCCCACACAACCCGCCTACAGTCTGGTGTAGGGAGAGGCGCTCTTCACAACACGCTGCCGTCAAACACACCTGCAAGTCACAATAATGTAATATATTGATGAGAAAACCCTTACAGCAAGACGGGGATCGAACACATGCAAGTTTTCTCAGCGTTTCACAAATCTGGAGATTAAGGAACTTCCTCAGTTTCAACAAAATCAATTATACATTTTCCTGCTAATTTTGCCAGATAATATTAGCATCAGTGGTGACCCCAAAGTCTCAAACACTTCACACAATATTATATTTCTATTTGGAGAGAGGCGAGATGTTCCAGTCCCAAGAGCTTTACACTGGGCTGACCACGCTGACATTTATCGTGTTGAAAATCAGTGAAACTAGAGAGAATTATTAAGGAGGAACGCGTCACGAACATTACCCGCCGCCAAAATGTTTTCAGTAGTTTAATTTACACTGTAACAATTTGATTTCGTATTGGGTACTATTATTCTCTTCCCGCTTGTGCCTCCGACGTACACAAAATGGACGACTATTTCCCTCATATATGCCTTTAAGGTTTGCCTCTGAGAGTTTAGGGAAGACGTCTCGAAGGCACCTGAAGGGTGCCGACTTAGGACACAAGGTGTCGCAGCTCTAGATAAGGAGTCGCCAACCTCCACGTATCTTCAAGACGTCTGGCCAAGGCTGTCTTACACGAAGGTCAAAGCAAAGTTTAAGGAGAACAAGTAAGCGGATAAAAAGCACTTACTACCAACAACAACAACTTACTCAGTAGTATTGTTGTGTGTACTCACCTAGTTGTGCTTGCGGGGGTTGAGCTCTGGCTCTTTGGTCCCGCCTCTCAACTGTCAATCAACTGCTGTACAGGTTCCTGAGCCTACTGGGCTCTGTCATATCTACACTTGAAACTGTGTATGGAGTCAGCCTCCACCACTGTACTCACCTAGTTGTACTCACCTAGTTGTGTTTGCGGGGGTTGAGCTCTGGCTCTTTGGTCCCGCCTCTCAACCGTCAATCAACAGGTGTACAGATTCCTGAGCCTACTGGGCTCTGTCATATCTACACTTGAAACTGTGTATGGAGTCAGCCTCCACCACTGTGTATGAGTGCATGTGTGTATGAGTGCATGTGTGTATGGGTGCATGTGTACTCACCTAGTTGTGCTTGCAGGGATTGAGCTCTGGCTCATTGGTCCCCAGGTATGCACAACTAGGTAAGTACACACACACAGCGGACAGCACGCAGGACTCATAATTCTGTGGCCCGGGTTCGATTCCTGGACCAGGCAGAAACAAGTAGGCAAAGTTTCTTTCACCCTGATGCCCCTGTTATCAATCAGTGTATTGGAACCTGGGAGTTAGACAGCTGTTACGGAGCTGCTTCCTGGTTAATGTCTCCTGTACACCAGTTGCATAGTGCTCCTGGCAGTATGGGTTCGAGTCACTTCTGGGGTGTGGAGTTTTCAGTTATATATATATATATATATATATATATATATATAACTGAATACTAGTTATATAACTAGCATACTAGCATACTATATGCTATATATAACTAGCATACTAGTTATGCCAGCTACTGGAAGGTAGTTGTGCTTTCTGGGTTCGAGTCCCACTGGTGGGTGTTGTCCAAAGATTGTTTATCTTCACTTGTGGTTTATGCAAGTATAGGCTTATAAGCTGGACACGAGTTCTCTCACATTGACAGTGGCTTGACGAAAATTGCAGACTGACCCCTCACTCATCTGGTGCCTTCGGGAGGTAGAGATGTTTGAGATATATATATCTCGAACTATCTACTTCTTTTGTAAGGTCTGATGGCGTAGTGGGTTAAAGCATACTAGTTATGCCAGCTACTGGAAGGTAGTTGTGCTTTCTGGGTTCGAGTCCCACTGGTGGGTGTTGTCCAAAGATTGTTTATCTTCACTTGTGGTTTATGCAAGTATAGGCTTATAAGCTGGACACGAGTTCTCTCACATTGACAGTGGCTTGACGAAAATTGCAGACTGACCCCTCACTCATCTGGTGCCTTCGGGAGGTAGAGATGTTTGAGATATATATATCTCGAACTATCTACTTCTTTTGTAAGGTCTGATGGCGTAGTGGGTTAAAGCATACTAGTTATGCCAGCTACTGGAAGGTAGTTGTGCTTTCTGGGTTCGAGTCCCACTGGTGGGTGTTGTCCAAAGATTGTTTATCTTCACTTGTGGTTTATGCAAGTATAGGCTTATAAGCTGGACACGAGTTCTCTCACATTGACAGTGGCTTGACGAAAATTGCAGACTGACCCCTCACTCATCTGGTGCCTTCGGGAGGTAGAGATGTTTGAGATATATATATCTCGAACTATCTACTTCTTTTGTAAGGTCTGATGGCGTAGTGGGTTAAAGCATACTAGTTATGCCAGCTACTGGAAGGTAGTTGTGCTTTCTGGGTTCGAGTCCCACTGGTGGGTGTTGTCCAAAGATTGTTTATCTTCACTTGTGGTTTATGCAAGTATAGGCTTATAAGCTGGACACGAGTTCTCTCACATTGACAGTGGCTTGACGAAAATTGCAGACTGACCCCTCACTCATCTGGTGCCTTCGGGAGGTAGAGATGTTTGAGATATATATATCTCGAACTATCTACTTCTTTTGTAAGGTCTGATGGCGTAGTGGGTTAAAGCATACTAGTTATGCCAGCTACTGGAAGGTAGTTGTGCTTTCTGGGTTCGAGTCCCACTGGTGGGTGTTGTCCAAAGATTGTTTATCTTCACTTGTGGTTTATGCAAGTATAGGCTTATAAGCTGGACACGAGTTCTCTCACATTGACAGTGGCTTGACGAAAATTGCAGACTGACCCCTCACTCATCTGGTGCCTTCGGGAGGTAGAGATGTTTGAGATATATATATCTCGAACTATCTACTTCTTTTGTAAGGTCTGATGGCGTAGTGGGTTAAAGCATACTAGTTATGCCAGCTACTGGAAGGTAGTTGTGCTTTCTGGGTTCGAGTCCCACTGGTGGGTGTTGTCCAAAGATTGTTTATCTTCACTTGTGGTTTATGCAAGTATAGGCTTATAAGCTGGACACGAGTTCTCTCACATTGACAGTGGCTTGACGAAAATTGCAGACTGACCCCTCACTCATCTGGTGCCTTCGGGAGGTAGAGATGTTTGAGATATATATATCTCGAACTATCTACTTCTTTTGTAAGGTCTGATGGCGTAGTGGGTTAAAGCATACTAGTTATGCCAGCTACTGGAAGGTAGTTGTGCTTTCTGGGTTCGAGTCCCACTGGTGGGTGTTGTCCAAAGATTGTTTATCTTCACTTGTGGTTTATGCAAGTATAGGCTTATAAGCTGGACACGAGTTCTCTCACATTGACAGTGGCTTGACGAAAATTGCAGACTGACCCCTCACTCATCTGGTGCCTTCGGGAGGTAGAGATGTTTGAGATATATATATCTCGAACTATCTACTTCTTTTGTAAGGTCTGATGGCGTAGTGGGTTAAAGCATACTAGTTATGCCAGCTACTGGAAGGTAGTTGTGCTTTCTGGGTTCGAGTCCCACTGGTGGGTGTTGTCCAAAGATTGTTTATCTTCACTTGTGGTTTATGCAAGTATAGGCTTATAAGCTGGACACGAGTTCTCTCACATTGACAGTGGCTTGACGAAAATTGCAGACTGACCCCTCACTCATCTGGTGCCTTCGGGAGGTAGAGATGTTTGAGATATATATATCTCGAACTATCTACTTCTTTTGTAAGGTCTGATGGCGTAGTGGGTTAAAGCATACTAGTTATGCCAGCTACTGGAAGGTAGTTGTGCTTTCTGGGTTCGAGTCCCACTGGTGGGTGTTGTCCAAAGATTGTTTATCTTCACTTGTGGTTTATGCAAGTATAGGCTTATAAGCTGGACACGAGTTCTCTCACATTGACAGTGGCTTGACGAAAATTGCAGACTGACCCCTCACTCATCTGGTGCCTTCGGGAGGTAGAGATGTTTGAGATATATATATCTCGAACTATCTACTTCTTTTGTAAGGTCTGATGGCGTAGTGGGTTAAAGCATACTAGTTATGCCAGCTACTGGAAGGTAGTTGTGCTTTCTGGGTTCGAGTCCCACTGGTGGGTGTTGTCCAAAGATTGTTTATCTTCACTTGTGGTTTATGCAAGTATAGGCTTATAAGCTGGACACGAGTTCTCTCACATTGACAGTGGCTTGACGAAAATTGCAGACTGACCCCTCACTCATCTGGTGCCTTCGGGAGGTAGAGATGTTTGAGATATATATATCTCGAACTATCTACTTCTTTTGTAAGGTCTGATGGCGTAGTGGGTTAAAGCATACTAGTTATGCCAGCTACTGGAAGGTAGTTGTGCTTTCTGGGTTCGAGTCCCACTGGTGGGTGTTGTCCAAAGATTGTTTATCTTCACTTGTGGTTTATGCAAGTATAGGCTTATAAGCTGGACACGAGTTCTCTCACATTGACAGTGGCTTGACGAAAATTGCAGACTGACCCCTCACTCATCTGGTGCCTTCGGGAGGTAGAGATGTTTGAGATATATATATCTCGAACTATCTACTTCTTTTGTAAGGTCTGATGGCGTAGTGGGTTAAAGCATACTAGTTATGCCAGCTACTGGAAGGTAGTTGTGCTTTCTGGGTTCGAGTCCCACTGGTGGGTGTTGTCCAAAGATTGTTTATCTTCACTTGTGGTTTATGCAAGTATAGGCTTATAAGCTGGACACGAGTTCTCTCACATTGACAGTGGCTTGACGAAAATTGCAGACTGACCCCTCACTCATCTGGTGCCTTCGGGAGGTAGAGATGTTTGAGATATATATATCTCGAACTATCTACTTCTTTTGTAAGGTCTGATGGCGTAGTGGGTTAAAGCATACTAGTTATGCCAGCTACTGGAAGGTAGTTGTGCTTTCTGGGTTCGAGTCCCACTGGTGGGTGTTGTCCAAAGATTGTTTATCTTCACTTGTGGTTTATGCAAGTATAGGCTTATAAGCTGGACACGAGTTCTCTCACATTGACAGTGGCTTGACGAAAATTGCAGACTGACCCCTCACTCATCTGGTGCCTTCGGGAGGTAGAGATGTTTGAGATATATATATCTCGAACTATCTACTTCTTTTGTAAGGTCTGATGGCGTAGTGGGTTAAAGCATACTAGTTATGCCAGCTACTGGAAGGTAGTTGTGCTTTCTGGGTTCGAGTCCCACTGGTGGGTGTTGTCCAAAGATTGTTTATCTTCACTTGTGGTTTATGCAAGTATAGGCTTATAAGCTGGACACGAGTTCTCTCACATTGACAGTGGCTTGACGAAAATTGCAGACTGACCCCTCACTCATCTGGTGCCTTCGGGAGGTAGAGATGTTTGAGATATATATATCTCGAACTATCTACTTCTTTTGTAAGGTCTGATGGCGTAGTGGGTTAAAGCATACTAGTTATGCCAGCTACTGGAAGGTAGTTGTGCTTTCTGGGTTCGAGTCCCACTGGTGGGTGTTGTCCAAAGATTGTTTATCTTCACTTGTGGTTTATGCAAGTATAGGCTTATAAGCTGGACACGAGTTCTCTCACATTGACAGTGGCTTGACGAAAATTGCAGACTGACCCCTCACTCATCTGGTGCCTTCGGGAGGTAGAGATGTTTGAGATATATATATCTCGAACTATCTACTTCTTTTGTAAGGTCTGATGGCGTAGTGGGTTAAAGCATACTAGTTATGCCAGCTACTGGAAGGTAGTTGTGCTTTCTGGGTTCGAGTCCCACTGGTGGGTGTTGTCCAAAGATTGTTTATCTTCACTTGTGGTTTATGCAAGTATAGGCTTATAAGCTGGACACGAGTTCTCTCACATTGACAGTGGCTTGACGAAAATTGCAGACTGACCCCTCACTCATCTGGTGCCTTCGGGAGGTAGAGATGTTTGAGATATATATATCTCGAACTATCTACTTCTTTTGTAAGGTCTGATGGCGTAGTGGGTTAAAGCATACTAGTTATGCCAGCTACTGGAAGGTAGTTGTGCTTTCTGGGTTCGAGTCCCACTGGTGGGTGTTGTCCAAAGATTGTTTATCTTCACTTGTGGTTTATGCAAGTATAGGCTTATAAGCTGGACACGAGTTCTCTCACATTGACAGTGGCTTGACGAAAATTGCAGACTGACCCCTCACTCATCTGGTGCCTTCGGGAGGTAGAGATGTTTGAGATATATATATCTCGAACTATCTACTTCTTTTGTAAGGTCTGATGGCGTAGTGGGTTAAAGCATACTAGTTATGCCAGCTACTGGAAGGTAGTTGTGCTTTCTGGGTTCGAGTCCCACTGGTGGGTGTTGTCCAAAGATTGTTTATCTTCACTTGTGGTTTATGCAAGTATAGGCTTATAAGCTGGACACGAGTTCTCTCACATTGACAGTGGCTTGACGAAAATTGCAGACTGACCCCTCACTCATCTGGTGCCTTCGGGAGGTAGAGATGTTTGAGATATATATATCTCGAACTATCTACTTCTTTTGTAAGGTCTGATGGCGTAGTGGGTTAAAGCATACTAGTTATGCCAGCTACTGGAAGGTAGTTGTGCTTTCTGGGTTCGAGTCCCACTGGTGGGTGTTGTCCAAAGATTGTTTATCTTCACTTGTGGTTTATGCAAGTATAGGCTTATAAGCTGGACACGAGTTCTCTCACATTGACAGTGGCTTGACGAAAATTGCAGACTGACCCCTCACTCATCTGGTGCCTTCGGGAGGTAGAGATGTTTGAGATATATATATCTCGAACTATCTACTTCTTTTGTAAGGTCTGATGGCGTAGTGGGTTAAAGCATACTAGTTATGCCAGCTACTGGAAGGTAGTTGTGCTTTCTGGGTTCGAGTCCCACTGGTGGGTGTTGTCCAAAGATTGTTTATCTTCACTTGTGGTTTATGCAAGTATAGGCTTATAAGCTGGACACGAGTTCTCTCACATTGACAGTGGCTTGACGAAAATTGCAGACTGACCCCTCACTCATCTGGTGCCTTCGGGAGGTAGAGATGTTTGAGATATATATATCTCGAACTATCTACTTCTTTTGTAAGGTCTGATGGCGTAGTGGGTTAAAGCATACTAGTTATGCCAGCTACTGGAAGGTAGTTGTGCTTTCTGGGTTCGAGTCCCACTGGTGGGTGTTGTCCAAAGATTGTTTATCTTCACTTGTGGTTTATGCAAGTATAGGCTTATAAGCTGGACACGAGTTCTCTCACATTGACAGTGGCTTGACGAAAATTGCAGACTGACCCCTCACTCATCTGGTGCCTTCGGGAGGTAGAGATGTTTGAGATATATATATCTCGAACTATCTACTTCTTTTGTAAGGTCTGATGGCGTAGTGGGTTAAAGCATACTAGTTATGCCAGCTACTGGAAGGTAGTTGTGCTTTCTGGGTTCGAGTCCCACTGGTGGGTGTTGTCCAAAGATTGTTTATCTTCACTTGTGGTTTATGCAAGTATAGGCTTATAAGCTGGACACGAGTTCTCTCACATTGACAGTGGCTTGACGAAAATTGCAGACTGACCCCTCACTCATCTGGTGCCTTCGGGAGGTAGAGATGTTTGAGATATATATATCTCGAACTATCTACTTCTTTTGTAAGGTCTGATGGCGTAGTGGGTTAAAGCATACTAGTTATGCCAGCTACTGGAAGGTAGTTGTGCTTTCTGGGTTCGAGTCCCACTGGTGGGTGTTGTCCAAAGATTGTTTATCTTCACTTGTGGTTTATGCAAGTATAGGCTTATAAGCTGGACACGAGTTCTCTCACATTGACAGTGGCTTGACGAAAATTGCAGACTGACCCCTCACTCATCTGGTGCCTTCGGGAGGTAGAGATGTTTGAGATATATATATCTCGAACTATCTACTTCTTTTGTAAGGTCTGATGGCGTAGTGGGTTAAAGCATACTAGTTATGCCAGCTACTGGAAGGTAGTTGTGCTTTCTGGGTTCGAGTCCCACTGGTGGGTGTTGTCCAAAGATTGTTTATCTTCACTTGTGGTTTATGCAAGTATAGGCTTATAAGCTGGACACGAGTTCTCTCACATTGACAGTGGCTTGACGAAAATTGCAGACTGACCCCTCACTCATCTGGTGCCTTCGGGAGGTAGAGATGTTTGAGATATATATATCTCGAACTATCTACTTCTTTTGTAAGGTCTGATGGCGTAGTGGGTTAAAGCATACTAGTTATGCCAGCTACTGGAAGGTAGTTGTGCTTTCTGGGTTCGAGTCCCACTGGTGGGTGTTGTCCAAAGATTGTTTATCTTCACTTGTGGTTTATGCAAGTATAGGCTTATAAGCTGGACACGAGTTCTCTCACATTGACAGTGGCTTGACGAAAATTGCAGACTGACCCCTCACTCATCTGGTGCCTTCGGGAGGTAGAGATGTTTGAGATATATATATCTCGAACTATCTACTTCTTTTGTAAGGTCTGATGGCGTAGTGGGTTAAAGCATACTAGTTATGCCAGCTACTGGAAGGTAGTTGTGCTTTCTGGGTTCGAGTCCCACTGGTGGGTGTTGTCCAAAGATTGTTTATCTTCACTTGTGGTTTATGCAAGTATAGGCTTATAAGCTGGACACGAGTTCTCTCACATTGACAGTGGCTTGACGAAAATTGCAGACTGACCCCTCACTCATCTGGTGCCTTCGGGAGGTAGAGATGTTTGAGATATATATATCTCGAACTATCTACTTCTTTTGTAAGGTCTGATGGCGTAGTGGGTTAAAGCATACTAGTTATGCCAGCTACTGGAAGGTAGTTGTGCTTTCTGGGTTCGAGTCCCACTGGTGGGTGTTGTCCAAAGATTGTTTATCTTCACTTGTGGTTTATGCAAGTATAGGCTTATAAGCTGGACACGAGTTCTCTCACATTGACAGTGGCTTGACGAAAAT
Organism: Procambarus clarkii; assembly: GCF_040958095.1. Taxonomy (NCBI): domain Eukaryota; kingdom Metazoa; phylum Arthropoda; class Malacostraca; order Decapoda; family Cambaridae; genus Procambarus; species Procambarus clarkii. The sequence continues at coordinate 16,717,177 of NC_091196.1, forward strand.
TGCAGACTGACCCCTCACTCATCTGGTGCCTTCGGGAGGTAGAGATGTTTGAGATATATATATCTCGAACTATCTACTTCTTTTGTAAGGTCTGATGGCGTAGTGGGTTAAAGCATACTAGTTATGCCAGCTACTGGAAGGTAGTTGTGCTTTCTGGGTTCGAGTCCCACTGGTGGGTGTTGTCCAAAGATTGTTTATCTTCACTTGTGGTTTATGCAAGTATAGGCTTATAAGCTGGACACGAGTTCTCTCACATTGACAGTGGCTTGACGAAAATTGCAGACTGACCCCTCACTCATCTGGTGCCTTCGGGAGGTAGAGATGTTTGAGATATATATATCTCGAACTATCTACTTCTTTTGTAAGGTCTGATGGCGTAGTGGGTTAAAGCATACTAGTTATGCCAGCTACTGGAAGGTAGTTGTGCTTTCTGGGTTCGAGTCCCACTGGTGGGTGTTGTCCAAAGATTGTTTATCTTCACTTGTGGTTTATGCAAGTATAGGCTTATAAGCTGGACACGAGTTCTCTCACATTGACAGTGGCTTGACGAAAATTGCAGACTGACCCCTCACTCATCTGGTGCCTTCGGGAGGTAGAGATGTTTGAGATATATATATCTCGAACTATCTACTTCTTTTGTAAGGTCTGATGGCGTAGTGGGTTAAAGCATACTAGTTATGCCAGCTACTGGAAGGTAGTTGTGCTTTCTGGGTTCGAGTCCCACTGGTGGGTGTTGTCCAAAGATTGTTTATCTTCACTTGTGGTTTATGCAAGTATAGGCTTATAAGCTGGACACGAGTTCTCTCACATTGACAGTGGCTTGACGAAAATTGCAGACTGACCCCTCACTCATCTGGTGCCTTCGGGAGGTAGAGATGTTTGAGATATATATATCTCGAACTATCTACTTCTTTTGTAAGGTCTGATGGCGTAGTGGGTTAAAGCATACTAGTTATGCCAGCTACTGGAAGGTAGTTGTGCTTTCTGGGTTCGAGTCCCACTGGTGGGTGTTGTCCAAAGATTGTTTATCTTCACTTGTGGTTTATGCAAGTATAGGCTTATAAGCTGGACACGAGTTCTCTCACATTGACAGTGGCTTGACGAAAATTGCAGACTGACCCCTCACTCATCTGGTGCCTTCGGGAGGTAGAGATGTTTGAGATATATATATCTCGAACTATCTACTTCTTTTGTAAGGTCTGATGGCGTAGTGGGTTAAAGCATACTAGTTATGCCAGCTACTGGAAGGTAGTTGTGCTTTCTGGGTTCGAGTCCCACTGGTGGGTGTTGTCCAAAGATTGTTTATCTTCACTTGTGGTTTATGCAAGTATAGGCTTATAAGCTGGACACGAGTTCTCTCACATTGACAGTGGCTTGACGAAAATTGCAGACTGACCCCTCACTCATCTGGTGCCTTCGGGAGGTAGAGATGTTTGAGATATATATATCTCGAACTATCTACTTCTTTTGTAAGGTCTGATGGCGTAGTGGGTTAAAGCATACTAGTTATGCCAGCTACTGGAAGGTAGTTGTGCTTTCTGGGTTCGAGTCCCACTGGTGGGTGTTGTCCAAAGATTGTTTATCTTCACTTGTGGTTTATGCAAGTATAGGCTTATAAGCTGGACACGAGTTCTCTCACATTGACAGTGGCTTGACGAAAATTGCAGACTGACCCCTCACTCATCTGGTGCCTTCGGGAGGTAGAGATGTTTGAGATATATATATCTCGAACTATCTACTTCTTTTGTAAGGTCTGATGGCGTAGTGGGTTAAAGCATACTAGTTATGCCAGCTACTGGAAGGTAGTTGTGCTTTCTGGGTTCGAGTCCCACTGGTGGGTGTTGTCCAAAGATTGTTTATCTTCACTTGTGGTTTATGCAAGTATAGGCTTATAAGCTGGACACGAGTTCTCTCACATTGACAGTGGCTTGACGAAAATTGCAGACTGACCCCTCACTCATCTGGTGCCTTCGGGAGGTAGAGATGTTTGAGATATATATATCTCGAACTATCTACTTCTTTTGTAAGGTCTGATGGCGTAGTGGGTTAAAGCATACTAGTTATGCCAGCTACTGGAAGGTAGTTGTGCTTTCTGGGTTCGAGTCCCACTGGTGGGTGTTGTCCAAAGATTGTATATATATATATATATATATATATATATATATACATATATATATATATATATATATATATATATATATATGGTGGGCTTAGCGGGCCACTACTGTGCCTGGTGGCCCTCTGGTGGCCCCAGCGGGCCACTACTGTGCCTGGTGGCCCTCTGGTGGTCGTAGCGGGCCACTACTGTGCCTCGTGGCCCTCTGGTGGCCGTAGCGGGCCACTACTGTGCCTCGTGGCCCTCTGGTGGCCCCAGCGGGCCACTACTGTGCCTCGTGGCCCTCTGGTGGCCGTAGCGGGCCACTACTGTGCCTGGTGGCCCTCTGGTGGCCCCAGCCGGCCACTACTGTGTCTGGTGGCCCTCTGGTGACCCCAGCGGGCCACTACTGTGCCTGGTGGCCCTCTGGTGGCCCCAGCGGGCCACTACTGTGCCTGGTGGCCCTCTGGTGGCCCCAGCGGGCCACTACTGTGCCTGGTGGCCCTCTGGTGACCCCAGCGGGCCACTACTGTGCCTGGTGGCCCTCTGGTGGCCCCATCGGGCCACTACTGTGCCTCGTGGCCCTCTGGTGGCCGTAGCGGGCCACTACTGTGCCTGGTGGCCCTCTGGTGAGTTTTGACAGCACTACGCTGGTGTTGTTGCTGCCTGAGGCCGAGTGAAATATGTGCTTTCCTTAACTGGTAAAGTGCGCTCTAAGTTACACAAAGTTTGGGCCTTAAGAGTTAAGTTGGGCGGCGGCGGCGGAGGTGCAGGTGGAGGGTGTTGGCCGAGCGGGCCGAGTGTCAGCGGGCCGGCCTAGAGAAGCTCCCGCTATCGTAATGGAATCTGGCCGACCTCATTACCATAAATACGATCCCTCCCCCCCCCCCAGCACACCAGCGCCACCACACAGGGGTTCATTAGCTCTGGGGAGCCTCTATCGTCGGGCCACACTGGCACCTCTGTGGCACTCTCACTCCATGGGTCCTTAACTTGCCGTGTGTGAAGACATGTTCTTAACCTGTTTTGTCTATTTCCTCGTGAAGGGTTTTTGGTTAATGTCTGGATTCTCAAGGTGATTTGAGTAAATTTGTTTTCATTTTTGTCTGTCTGTCTGTCTGTCTCTCTCTCTCTCTCTCTCTCTCTCTCTCTCTCTCTCTCTCTCTCTCTCTCTCTCTCTCTCTCTCTCTCTCTCTCTCTCTCTCTCTCTCTCTCTCTCTCTCCCTCACCCTCCAACTTGTCCTCAGGGAGCAGGTCCGCTCACTGTAATAGATTCAGAACAACTTCATAATTAGTGCTGTTATCTACTCGCTCTCCTGCAAACACAAACCGTAACTGAAACTATTTTCCGCTTGTTACAACTTGTAATATAGTTGTTACACCCTTGATGTAACGTTTATATGACGTATTAGAACGTTGTTACAATTTGTTAGGTGTTAATACTTATTCAAATGTTGCAGGAACGTCGTAGTTTGGTAGCGTGTTTGGTGGGACATCCATAGTTAAGTTAGGTTAAGGTTACCTTAGGTTAGGGTCTGATAATGTTAAGCTAGTTTAGGTTTTATTTCGTTTGGTTATGTTAATACGGTGTATTATTCACGATAATGTGACATATGGAATTAGAAACTTTTTAAGTGTGCCCGAGAATTCCGTTTACAGAAAACCAAATTTTTTTAATAAAAACTTTTACCATACACTTTTTATATTTTAAACCAACGATTTATAATAAAATAAAATTAGAACTTGAGAATAATCTGTATTTAGGTCAAAGATTCACTTCCCAGTTTACATGTAGATTATAATGTGAACTGCACCAGGCTTTCGGACCATCACAACTATCTAGATCCACAACTATCCCACTCAAACCAACTATTCAGTTGGTTTGAATGGGAGTTGTGGTTTCTCCTGTTAATGGATTTGGTCTCAGCTCCACTCTCATATCACCTGCATAGTTATCCAGATATTTGTGATAGTCTGAAAACATACTGTTCCAGTAATAGTCTAATTGAACTATCCACCACCACCACCACCACCACCACCACCACCACCACCACTTCCCACGGGTGGTGGTGGTGGTGGTGATGGTGGTGGTGGTGGCTGGCCAGCTCCGAGCCAGGGAGGCAGCGGCCGGCCACCTAACACTATCACCATCACCTAATAACAATTACATCCTCGTTATTCTACAATGGCGGGTTAATGTAATTGCTAGCAGCCACAGTCAACTTGATCACCGTGGATTGATATCTAATGCGTTTTGTGACCCCGTGACGCATGACGCTAAATTGGATAGTTCGCTCCGTGTGGTCCAGGTTATGGGACGGGGGGAGTGGATTATCTTAACCAGGAGGGGTTGTTTAGAGGTTCGTTAACCTTGGAGTGAGTTCGTTGTTGGTCTCCGTGACCTCTGTTTGGGGAGGAATGTTTGGTAAAGGAAACACACACACACACACACACACACACACACACACACACACACACACACACACACACACACACACACACACACACACACACACACATAAGAGAGCCAAAGCCACATAACACACCAAAGAGCCAAAGCTCAACCCCCGCAAGCACAAATAGGTGAGTACAAATAGGTGAGTACACAGTGTGTGTGTGTGCCCTGTGGGAAGTCACCAGTGGAGTCCCACAGGGCTCTGTACTTGGACCTATCCTGTTTCTGATATACGTAAATGATCTCCCAGAGGGTATAGACTCATTCCTCTCAATGTTTGCTGACGACGCCAAAATTATGAGAAGGATTAAGACAGAGGAGGACAGCTTGAGGCTTCAAGAAGACCTGGACAAGCTGCAGGAATGGTCGAACAAATGGCTGTTAGAGTTGTAATGTAATGTAATAAAGAGTAATGTAATGAAGATAGGAGTAGGAAGCAGGAGACCAGATACAAGGTATCACTTGGGAGATGAAATACTTCAAGAGTCAGAGAGAGAGAAAGACCTGGGGGTTGATATCACGCCAGACCTGTCCCCTGAAGCTCATATCAAGAGGATAACATCAGCAGCATATGCCAGGTTGGCTAACATAAGAACGGCCTTTAGAAACTTGTGTAAGGAATCTTTCAGAACATTATATACCACATATGTAAGACCAATCCTGGAGTATGCGGCTCCAGCATGGAGTCCATATCTAGTCAAGCATAAGACTAAACTGGAAAAGGTTCAAAGGTTTGCCACCAGACTAGTACCCGAGCTGAGAGGTATGAGCTACGAGGAGAGACTACGGGAATTGAACCTCACTTCGTTGGAAGACAGAAGAGTTAGGGGGGACATGATCACCACATTCAAGATTCTCAAGGGAATCGACAGGGTTGATAAAGATAGGCTATTTAACACAAGGGGCACACGCACTAGGGGACACAGGTGGAAACTGAGTGCCCAAATGAGCCACAGAGATATTAGAAAGAACTTTTTTAGTGTCAGAGTGGTTGACAAATGGAATGCATTAGGAAGTAATGTGGTGGAGGCTGACTCCATACACAGTTTCAAGTGTAGATATGATAGAGCCCAATAGGCTCAGGAACCTGTACACCTGTTGATTGACAGTTGAGAGGCGGGACCAAAGAGCCAGAGCTCAACCCCCGCAAGCACAAATAGGTGAGTACACACACACACACACACACACACACACACACACACACACACACACACACACACACACACACACACACACACACACACACACACACACACACTGTCTCTCATTTTGTCTGTCTTTCTATATCTGTCTCTGTCTCTCTTTCTCTTTTTCTATATCTCATAAACAATATAATCTTCTACTATAGTCATGTGGGTTGGTCACCTGTACGAGGACCATTAGTGGTGTGAAATATTTAAAATGATAACAGTTACCCGAGCACTGTGAGGGGGCGAGTAACCCGAGACACAGCTGAACCTGTGGAAGGTCCGCTTGTTTCATGCCAATACGGACAAATTATGGATAGCAAAAAAATTTTGTTGATCTTCCCAAGATCGGCCAATATTGATGTATGTTACTATTGAAAAGCAATTTAAATGTTTATTTTTAAAATATTTAATAAAAAATTCAATGCTTGATTAAATGTTTGTCAAAATAAAATAAAAAATAATTCTGCTTGCTATATTATTATGACTAATGGATAGTGTCAAGAATTATCGTGACGGGGGGGGGGGAGGGGATCTGAATTTGACTTTGGTACACTGTTCCCTTTTGAATTCTACCAACCAGGGACAGGCCTGTGTTGATCCCACACCCCAGACCATTCCCTCTGCCAGTTTGGGTGAAGCTAACTCCAAGCGTCTGGCCGCCAACTGGGCAGACATACGGAGTGTAATCACCTGAGTGTAGCTACAGGCTGAGAGCTGCGGTCACAATACACTGTCCTCTTCACAATCACTGTCATGTGAGGCATGACAGTGATTGTGAAGT
>NC_091196.1:16728697-16738697 GCF_040958095.1 Procambarus clarkii
TTCCTCTTGGGAATTTTTAATCATATTATAAAAAGAAAAAACGAGAAATGATATAATTCTTTAACTGATAACAAAAGGAGACGTTTCACAGTTCCAAACTCCATCGTCAGTGCTAAAAACGAGACTATTTCCATTGCTAATTTGCCTAAAAGCAATTAAATATATCAGTTATATATCCACTAAAATTAATATTATAAATGTTACACGACAAATTATATACAAATAACAGACAAATATATATATATATATATATATATATATATATATATATATATATATATATATATATATATATATATATACAATACGAGAATGGTAAAACAAGTATCCACTGGCAGTGGATAGTTTACTGTAGAGTCTAGCAAGACTGGACGACGGTTCTTGGGGTTAGCGAGACCCTGTAAACTTATGTATACTCCTGAGCCTCGGTGGTAGCCTCACCCTCCTCCGCTTCTCCCAAAGTACTACTTCCTGGTACTACTTCCTAACCTACTAAGTACTACTTCCTAACCTTATGTGTAGACCAGAGGCCAGGAAGTAGCCCCCTGCTTCCCAAAGTAAACCTTATGTGTAAACCAGAGGCCAGGAAGTAGCTCTGCTTCCCACAGTAAACCTTATGTGTAGACCAGAGGCCAGGAAGTAGCCCTGCTTCCCAAAGTAAACCTTATGTGTAAACCAGAGGCCAGGAAGTAGCTCTGCTTCCCACAGTAAACCTTATGTGTAGACCAGAGGCCAGGAAGTAGCCCTGCTTCCCACAGTAAACCTTATGTGTAGACCAGAGGCCAGGAAGTAGCCCTGCTTCCCACAGTAAACCTTATGTGTAGACCAGAGGCCAGGAAGTAGCCCTGCTTCCCAAAGTCAACCTTATGTGTAGACCAGAGGCCAGGAAGTAGCCCTGCTTCCCACAGTAAACCTTATGTGTAGACCAGAGGCCAGGAAGTAGCCCTGCTTCCCAAAGTCAACCTTATGTGTAGACCAGAGGCCAGGAAGTAGCCCTGCTTCCCACAGTAAACCTTATGTGTAAACCAGAGGCCAGGAAGTAGCCCTGCTTCCCAAAGTAAACCTTATGTGTAGACCAGAGGCCAGGAAGAAGCCCCCGCTTCCCAGAGTAAACTCATGGGTATCCCAAATGCTCGACAACCGCCTCCTCATACAAAAAAAGCTGAACACAAGTTAGAGTAAACGAAGCTTCAGAGGTCAAAACACATTCCCCCCTTCAGGGAAGCATCAAATTAACATTCCCAACATTCCCGCAGCGAAAAATCCAACGATTAAGAGCAAACTGAGACGAGCTTCGCATATTTTCTAAACAATTCTTCCCCCCAATCCAAGTCTGGTATTATGTGACCAGCCATTGGGTCTGTCCTTCTTCAAGGGGGGCAACACTGGTGTAGACTGAACCCTCCTGGTCGATACCTATTTCCTATTTCCATTATCACCAAGACTTGCTTGCAGGCAAGTTGTAATTGACCTCTTCAAGGTGCAGTGAGGTAAGGCAAAAGCAGAGACATTTGACCATTTGTGGTCTATATTTTTAAAACTAAAGTATTACTGAACTTGAGAGGGTCATTCGTCGACTGTTGTGATCATAGAACTGGTTAGGAGACTTAAGGGTCATTCCCTGGGTATGGGTACAATTGTTACGTGCTGGAGTTTCTTGCTTGTGTGATGGGCGAATTTGAATTGATTCCCGAATGTCGAATTTGGTCTTGGGTGAGCACGCCTCAGATCAGAAGTCAAGTCGTGCCTCTCTGGGCACTCAAGTCGTACCTCACTGGTCACTCAAATCTCCATAACAAGTGCAGGTATTGTGAACCCATTACCAGTCAACACTATTATGATCCCAATAGAGGTGGGCGGCAGAATTATACATATTTTTTCCCAGGAATGAATAGTGAGAGGGACCTTATATTGTTCAGGAAGAACAACTATACATGTTCCAGCAGCGATCCTGGATATCTGTTCCAGTAGCGAGTAAAGAACAAGTGGATGAATGGCATATCATAAGGGGGTATTAATTGGGTATTAAATGTATCAACATGGGCAGCTTATGTTCCTGAGATAGGATCATTGGATGCTGTCTCTGCATTGGCTCGGGGTCTTGATGTGGGTAGAATGTAATTATGTGTTAGCTGGTTGTTGATTGCTGGTCTAGACCTCTTGATATGTAGCGTCTCGCTTATGTACAGTCTTCTGTTGTCATTGTACCAGTCGATTATTTCTGTGTTGCTTGTCAAGATGTCTCTGGTGATGGTCTGGTTGTGTGTGGAGATTATATGCTCCTTGATGGAGCCCTGTTGTTTGGGCATTCTTAATTACCTAGAGAAACGTTGTTGTCTTGCCTATATACTGAGATCTTTGGAGCTGACAGTCCCCAAGAGGGCATGTGAAGCCATAGACGATGTTAGTCTCTCTTGAGGCGTTGTGCTTGGTGTCTGGAGAGTTCTTCATAAGCAAGTTGGCGGTTTTCTTGTTTTTGTTGTAAATTGTTAATAGTATTTTCTGACTGGTGTCTGTAGGGATAACGTTCCTATCCATAATATCTTTTAGGACACTTTCCTCCGTTTTACAAGCCTTGGAAGAGAAGTTCCTGTAAGAGAGTTTAATAGGCAGTACAGGTGTTGTGTTAGTTGTTTCTTCAGAGGTTGCATGGAGTGTCACTTTCCTTTTAATGACGTCCTCAACATAACCGTTAGAGAAGCCATTATTGACTAGGATCTGCTTTACTCTACAGAGTTTTTTGTCGAGCTGCTTCCAACCAGATCTGTGGCTGAGAGCCTGGTCGACGTAAGCGTTGACAACACTCCGCTTGTACTTGTCCGGGCAGTCACTATTGGCATTAAGGCACATTCCTATGTTCGTTTCCTTAGTGTAGACTGCAGTATGAAAGCCTCCATTCCTTTCTGTGACTGTTACATCTAGAAAGGGCAGCTTTCCATCACTCTCCATCTTGTAAGTGAAACTTAACACCGAATTTTGCTCGAATGTCTCCTACAAGTGCTGCAAACGTCTGACATCACCTACCTACATAAATATGTAGTCAACATACCTTCAGTATATGGAGGGTTTCAAGTCCATGTCAACTAAGACTTGGAGTTTCCTCAGTATGCTCTCTGGCATGTCCAGAGAGGTACAAGCCGGATCACGATACACTTTGTCCATCATCACCCTGATTGTTTAGTCCACAGGCACGTTGGTAAGAACAGAAAAACCGCCAACCAGCTAATGAAGAAAAATCCCAACACCAAGAAAAACGCCTTGAAAGAGACCAACGTTGTTGACACCTTCACGTGCCCACATGGGGACTGTCAGCCCCAACGATCTCAGTATATAGGCAAGACAACAACGTCTCTCTCTAGGCGATAAACAATGCACAAACTTTCTTCCTCCATCAAGGAACTTCGCTACACACACAACGAGACGATCACCAGGGATATTGTGACGAGCAACACTGAAATAATTGATAGATACAATGACAATACAAGATTAGACATCAGTGAAGCGCTGCATATCAAGAACTCTAGAGCAGCCATCAATAACCAGCTAACACACAGTTACACTCTACCTACTTCAAGACCCCGGGCCACTGCTGAAGCTGGACCCAATGACCCTGTAACAGGAACGGCAGCAGCCAGAGTTGCCAACATGTCTCTCTCTCTCTCTCTCTCTCTCTCTCTCTCTCTCTCTCTCTCTCTCTCTCTCTCTCTCTCTCTCTCTCTCTCTCTCTCTCTCTCCCTCTTTCTCTCTCTCTCTCTCTCTGTGTATATATATATATATATATATATATATATATATATATATATATATATATATATATATATATATATATATATATTATGTACGATTCAAAGTTTTATTCAACAGAAGCAAATTCCAGACAAAATACGTCAGAATGAGGCCATTTGAGCGACAAATTAGGCCGAGTAACAGACAGTAAATGGCTCGGAAAAAAGTCGTCGAATTCGCTAACTTCGGATTAATTTTCGAATTCGTTAACTTGCGCCCAACGGGTAGTTATGGTGCCCTGAGTCGCCGTGCGGGGGTTGAGCTCTGGCTCTTTGGTCCCGCCTCTCAACCGTCAATCAACAGGTGTACAGGTTCCTGAGCCTATTGGGCTCTATCATATCTACACTTGAAACTGTGTATGGAGTCAGCCTCCACCACATCACTTCCTAATGCATTCCATCCGTTAACTACTCTGACATTTGGGTACACAATTTTCACCCGTTTGACCCAACGGTCCGGTATACACAGGACCAACGGTCAGGTCTCAACAGGACCAACGGTCAGGTCTCAACAGGACCAACGGTCAGGTCTCAACAGGACCAACGGTCAGGTCTCAACAGGACCAACGGTCAGGTCTCAACAGGACCAACGGTCAGGTCTCAACAGGACCAACGGTCAGGTCTCAACAGGACCAACGGTCAGGTCTCAACAGGACCAACGGTCAGGTCTCAACAGGACCAACGGTCAGGTCTCAACAGGACCAACGGTCAGGTCTCAACAGGACCAACGGTCAGGTCTCAACAGGACCTCCTGACAACGCACTGTGCAGTTTTTCACAATTTTTTTCAGTAACGTTAAATCAATTTTTTCCTCCATTACCAAACGGGGATGGAATTGTCTCCCCTTCAAGAGCAACACACAGAACACAATAGAACACCAACGCAGCACAAAGAACACAACAGAACACCAACGCAACACAAAGAACACAACAGAACACCAACGCAACACAAAGAACACAACAGAACACCAACGCAACACAAAGAACACAACAGAACACCAACGCAGCACAAAGAACACAACAGAACACCAACGCAGCACAAAGAACACAATAGAACACCAACGCAACACAAAGAACACAACAGAACACCAACGCAGCACAAAGAACACAATAGAACACCAACGCAACACAAAGAACACAATAGAACACCAACGCAACATACACAGAACAAAACAGAACACCAACGCAACATACACAGAACAAAATAGAACACCAACGCAGCACAAAGAACACAACAGAACACCAACGCAACACAAAGAACACAACAGAACACCAACGCAACACAAAGAACACATTAGAACACCAACGCAACACAAAGAACACAATAGAACACCAACGCAACACAAAGAACACAACAGAACACCAACGCAACACAAAGAACACAACAGAACACCAACGCAGCACAAAGAACACAATAGAACACCAACGCAGCACAAAGAACACAATAGAACACCAACGCAACACAAAGAACACAACAGAACACCAACGCAACACAAAGAACACAACAGAACACCAACGCAGCACAAAGAACACAACAGAACACCAACGCAACACAAAGAACACAATAGAACACCAACGCAACATACACAGAACAAAACAGAACACCAACGCAACATACACAGAACAAAACAGAACACCAACGCAACATACACAGAACAAAACAGAACACCAACGCAACACAAAGAACACAATAGAACACCAACGCAACACAAAGAACACAATAGAACACCAACGCAACATACACAGAACAAAACAGAACACCAACGCAACATACACAGAACAAAACAGAACACCAACGCAACACAAAGAACACAATAGAACACCAACGCAACACACACAGAACACAACAGAACACCAACGCAACACAAAGAACACAACAGAACACCAACGTAACACACAGAACACAATAGAACACCAACGCAACACACAGAACAAAACAGAACACCAACGTAACACACAGAACACAACAGAACACCAACGCAACACACAGAACAAAACAGAACACCAACGTAACACACAGAACAAAACAGAACACCAACGCAACATACACAGAACAAAACAGAACACCAACGCAACACAAAGAACACAACAGAACACCAACGCAACATACACAGAACAAAACAGAACACCAACGCAACACAAAGAACACAACAGAACACCAACACAAAAAAATAGCAGCAATACGGCGTTCAGCGTTTCGTATCATGCATCAAACCCAAACCTCTGGACGTATTTCGAACACCGAACACGTATTTCGAACACGTATGACGAGGCGGACGAATATCGGAGCGCTTCAATTAGAGAGAGTGGCAATTACATTAGCCAGCCAACAATGCAGGTAAAGCCATTAGTGCCCCCCCACCATCCCCCCCTCTCCCATACCTCCCCCTCACTATCTCCTCCTTCCCCCTCACTATCTCCACCTTCCCCCTCACTATCTCCTCCTTCCCCCTCACTATCTCCACCTTCCCCCTCACTATCTCCTCCTTCCCCCTCACTATCTCCTCCTTCCCCCTCACTATCTCCTCCTTCCCCCTCACTATTTCCTCCTTCCCCCTCACTATCTCCACCTTCCCCCTCACTATCTCCACCTTCTCCCCTTACTATCTCCACCTCTTCCCCCTCACCATCTCCACCTCTTCCCCCTCACCATCTCCACCTCTTCCCCCCTCACCATCTCCACCTCTTCCCCCTCACCATCTCCACCTCTTCCCCCTCACCATCTCCACCTCTTCCCCCCTCACCATCTCCACCTCTTCCCCCCTCACCATCTCCACCTCTTCCTCCTCACCATCTCCACCTCTTCCCCCCTCACCATCTCCACCTCTTCCCCCCTCACCATCTCCACCTCTTCCTCCTCACCATCTCCACCTCTTCCCCCCTCACCATCTCCACCTCTTCCCCCCTCACCATCTCCATCTCTTCCCCCCTCACCATCTCCACCTCTTCCCCCCTCACCATCTCCACCTCTTCCCCCCTCACCATCTCCACCTCTTCCTCCTCACCATCTCCACCTCTTCCCCCCTCACCATCTCCACCTCTTCCCCCCTCACCATCTCCACCTCTTCCTCCTCACCATCTCCACCTCTTCCCCCTCACCATCTCCACCTCTTCCCCCCTCACCATCTCCACCTCTTCCTCCTCACCATCTTCACCTCTTCCCCCCTCACCATCTCCACCTCTTCCCCCCTCACCATCTCCACCTCTTCCTCCTCACCCTCCTCACCATCTCCACCTCTTCCCCCCTCACCATCTCCACCTCTTCCCCCTCACCATCTCCACCTCTTCCCCCTCACCATCTCCACCTCTTCCCCCCTCACCATCTCCACCTCTTCCCCCCTCACCATCTCCACCTCTTCCCCCTCACCATCTCCACCTCTTCCCCCTCACCATCTCCACCTCTTCCCCCCTCACCATCTCCACCTCTTCCCCCCTCACCATCTCCACCTCTTCCCCCCTCACCATCTCCACCTCTTCCTCCTCACCATCTCCACCTCTTCCCCCCTCACCATCTCCACCTCTTCCCCCCTCACCATCTCCACCTCTTCCCCCCTCACCATCTCCACCTCTTCCCCTTCCTCAACCCCAAACTCCAGGCAGATCGATTTAGGGAGTGAGGGAAGGGGAAGCCCCGGTAGCTGTGAGGGGGGGGGGCAAGTAGGGGAAATGGGATTGAAATAGGGAAGAGTGAGAGGAACTGGTGATGGGACCTGATGAGATGTTAGGATGAAATAACATGAGAATATATGAATATACTTCAGAAGGCTTATTGGTCCATACGAGGCAGCTGCTATTGGTCCATACGAGGCAGCTCCTATTGGTCCATACGAGGCAGCTATTATTGGTCCATACGAGGCAGCTGCTATTGGTCCATACCGATGATACCAAAATCGGCAGGGAAATTAACACGGAAGAAGACTCACTATCACTTCAAGTTGATCTAAATAGGGTTTTGAAATGGTCAAAGGATTGGCAGATGCAGTTTAATACTGATAAATGTAAAGTTTTGAGGCTAGGTAATGATGATAGAGTTACAAGATAGCTAGATGGTGTTGAGATTGCGAAGTCGAATTGCGAAAGGAATCTGGAAGTTATGATAAGTAAGAATTTAAAACAAAAGGATCAATGCATGAATGTTCGTAATAAGGCAAATAGGACACTGGGATTTTGTTACGGACCCGAGTCCAGCGTCCGAGCACGGAGCAGTGACGACCGCGCCATCTGTGGGTCAGCTCCCGAAACCCCCTCCAAATGGACAACGCCATCTAGTGAGGACAGGATATACCGGCCACAAGGGCTGGTTTCCCGTCCTGATCAGCTCATAACACAGCCGCTGCTGACCTCTGGTGAGGTGACGCTTAGACAGCAACGCCATCTATGGAGTGGATAGATGGGCGTTTGTGTCTATGCCTGTAAGTGAGGTGCCCTAGTGTGTAACCGGTACTGATGACGTGTCTGATTACAGAGTCGACCTGGGACTGCTGTAATGGACGTTGGATCAGTCTACCCAAGACAGCCGTAGAACCTCCATGCATTTGCCGCTGAAACTGTGAGTCACCCCCCCCGGATGAACACTGTTGTGTTAGCCTGCCTGTGAGGAGGCAGATCCAGGGATTGTCGTACCCGGGGCTGACTAGTGGAGAAGACTAGCCACTGGGGTGTTGTGGTGAGGAGAGTGATCTGTGAAGTCACACGAGGCTCCTGCCTAGGGCTCGCAACCCTAGTATCGGTCGTGGAGTGGCCTAACCAGCGGAACTGATTGGAACCTGCCAGCTACAGGCTGGATTTGTGGTTGAAGGCCTCCACGACGGTGCCCCCAGTGGAACTGTGATTTGGCTGGCCTGTGGCCAGGGTAGACTCGAGAGAATCGAAGGATTCATCGTGAGGCCACAAGAGGACCAAGGGCTAGGCATCGTTGAGCACCGTGGAACACTCCGCGTCTTCAGAGGAAGACCACATTGTATATTCTAGTGTTTATACCCCCCCCCCCCCCCCCCCCCCCGTGTGATAATTTATATATTTATTTATGGTGATGGTAATTATATATTTAATTTAGTAAAGTTTTATCCCTTCCCCGTTAATTTACTTGCGTTACGGAACGCACCTCTTGAAAGCCACTACTAACTTGGGGCCGGATACCCAAACTCTACTAACATCAGAGAAAGAACCCAGTTGCGACCCAAGAGGGCCATAACAGATTTATTAATCGAAGCGTTAGTAACAAGACACCTGGTGTGGTTCTTAAGCTATATCTTGCTCTGGTTAGGCCCCATTTAGATTATGCAGTTCAGTTTTGGCCACCGTACAATAGAATGGATATAAATTCACTTGAACTTCGATTCACTTCGATGGATGTGGATGTCGAGGGCAATTGGTGTCAATTGCCGGCTGGAAAGATATTGCAAATCAAATGCAATATCTTTCATAGACAACTGGGAACACTTCTATGGAAGAAATGAAATGTATGCTCGTGATGGGGTGCATCTATCGAGAGCTGGGGTTGTTGCTGTTGCGAACTCGTTGGAAGAAGTGGTTAGTGGTGTTTGTTTGGGTTTAAACTGTTAGTAGATAGAGGTATGGGAATTGATTTGGAGGAAGGAGGTAATAAAAGTATGTGTTTGTGGGAGAAAGGAATTGGCAAAATGATCAGGGAAAGAGAAGGGCCTGAAAATAACAATTCACTTAGGGTATATTACACTAACAGTAGAAGTCTAAGAAATAAAATTAACGAATTAAATGCTCTTGTCTGCATAGAAAAAATAGATATTATTGCACTTACCGAAACGTGGATGAATGTAGAAAATAGAGAACTATTAGCTGAATATCAAATAAATGTATTTAAACTATTTCACACAGATAGATATATTAGACGAGGAGGGGGAGTAGCCATATATGTTAGGGACAATTTCAAATGTAGTCTCAAAGAGGGAATCAAAACTGAGCCACACACAGAAACTATTTGGATAGAATTAAACGAAAAAACAAATAATATTATAATAGGAGTTATATATCGGCCACCAAATTTAGACAGAATGGAAGCAAAGCATCTATGGAATGAAATATCTAGAACATCTAGATCTAACAGTATATATGTCATGGGTGACTTTAATTTTAGTGGAATAAACTGGTTGAACAAAACAGGGAATAGTGAAGCAGAAGATTTTCTAGAATTAATTGACGATTGCTTTCTTACGCAACACATTAAGGAACCAACGC
>NC_091196.1:16743697-16787512 GCF_040958095.1 Procambarus clarkii
TGAAAATACATAAACACTTATTTGAACATTTAATCCTTGAAACAAACAAATGCCCATATATATATATATATATATATATATATATATATATATATATATATATATATATATATATATATATATATATATATATATATATATATATATATATATATGTGTGTGTGTGTGTGTGTGTAACGGAAGGTTACTTAAACAAAACTTTATTAAGAGATTGGGATGGGAAAGGGATGGGTTATGAGGGGAAGGAAGGGGTGGGTTATGAGGGGAAGGAAGGGGTGGGTTATGAGGGGAAGGAAGGGGTGGGTTATGAGGGGAAGGAAGGGGTGGGTTATGAGGGGAAGGAAGGGGTGGGTTATGAGGGGAAGGGACAATGGAACACCAATGTTGTTAAGAATACCTCTGCTGTTAAGAATATCTCTGGGGGGGGGATCCCACTCATATAACACCCCCATAAACTCCTGCTGGAACTTTACTAATTAAGCTAATTGACTGGAGAGTTCCGTCAATTAATGCCGAGTGAAGGAACTTTAAAACTGTCGATACATAATGGATGAATCGAATTTCTTGAATTTTACTTCATGAATTAAAAATGGGAAAATATTACTCATACAAATACTCATCAGATCACAGGATCATGTCCAATAGAACTTCCAAATCTTTGACTCACAATATTCAGGAAAAGTGTATAAAATACACCAGAGGAATAATTAACACTAACTTTATTGAATACAAATGGAAATTAATTCATCCTTGGCTACTATAACGTCCTAAAGCTTTAGAGGCAATGGAAAAATGGAACACAAATTGTACAGGAACTCAAAATAGACCATTTAACTTTATCCTGCTTTTATGCCGGTTAGGTTAGGTTAGGTTAGGTTAGGTTAGGTTAGGTTAGGTTAGGTTGTGGCTTTTCCCCCCCCCTCTCTCCAGCACCAGTAAGTCTACACTCAGTAACCCCCCTGAACCCCCCCTGAACCCCCCAACCCCTCCCCCCCCCCCCATCGCTCCTGGCAACAGGTGCCTTCACCTGTGCCAATTCTCCCGAGGCAATAGGCCTGAGTAGCAGGGGAGCCGGTCGGCCGACCGGACAGCACGCTGGTCTTGTGATCCTGTGGTCCTGGGTTCGATCCCAGGCGCCGGCGAGAAACAATGGGCAGAGTTTCTTTCACCCTATGCCCCTGTTACCTAGCAGTAAAATAGGTACCTGGGTGTTAGTCAGCTGTCACGGGCTGCTTCCTGGGGTGGAGGCCTGGTCGAGGACCGGGCCGCGGGGACACTAAAGCCCCGAAATTATCTCAAGATAACCTCAAGATAACTACACTACAACACGTCTCTGGACCCCAACAGTCACTTAAGTAGAAGCTACTAAGTAATACCTTGGTAGTGACTGACTTGCTCAACAAAACAGGTAATGACCCATCTCCACGAGCAATATATAGAACATAACTATATGTCTACACTATAACTGGGGGGGGGGCAGTCAGCCTCATTACCTCAGCTCATTACAAAGGGTAATTAACATACTCTGAGGTAGAACTCAGGACTCAACCTTCCCACACAACTGATGGATAATACACAGCCAATTTCCCAAGGAAAGCTGCTGAAATACTGACAATATACATTATTTTCCTGCCATTGAGGAACAAGGTAATTGGCAGCCTTAACAACCGCGTGGTGGTCAGTGACCTAACTACTCGCGCCTAACAACCCAACAATGGAAATCGACTCTAATCACCACATACGATGGTAACACACAGTACCCACGACCACTTCACCCATCATACAACCTAACCACCATGGCATTCAACAACTACTCTAGCCAAGTGGTCCTGAGGTTCCGGGTTCGATCCCCGCTGGAGGCGGAAACAAATGGGCACAGTTTCATTCACCCTGACGCACCTGTTCATCTAGCAGTAAATAGGTACCTGGAAGTTAGACAGCTGCTATAGGCTGCTTCCTGAGGGATTGGGGGTGTAACAAAAAGGAGGCCTGGTCAAAGACCGGGCCGCATGGACGCTAAGCCCCGAAATCATCTCAAGATAACCTCAAGATAACCTTCAGTGTAAGCCTCGGAACCTTCCAGGTTACAATTCTTGTGACCATGTCGTGGTGCAGTTGACTAGAGCGCGTCTGGGAACACTCACCGCTTAGTTTCGAACCCACATCACGGTCCTTGCGGGTTTGTTCACTCATATTGGTACCCCGATGGCCACCTGAGGCCACACCTGTCCCGGGAGGCCTGGCCACACCTGTCCTGGGAGGCCAGGTGTTATGATCTCAGCCTACAGGAGAAACGAGTCTCCCCCTTGAGAGTTATTCAACAAGCCTGACCTGACTAGGAGGTCGGAAATACAGACATGAAGATTCATATGTAAAAAGAATTGGGTAAATTTTACACGGAGTTTAAGATTATGAGCAGTAAATAAGGAAATAGATAAATGACTGGTTAGGAGATGTGGACATTTTGCTGGAGGCATGAGGCTCGCTTCTAGAGGGCTTTGACCTCACTTGAGGCCAGACATCGCTGGGGGAAAGCCGCGCTTCGTTTGAGCTCCCGTCAGAAAGGAACCCCTAGTGATATATCTCCAAGAGAAGAGAAGTGTACAGACGTACCGGCTGTGGAATCGAGCTGGGGATGTGTGGTCTCAAGTCCTGGTCGACGAGGAGAGTATTAAGCCGCCCAGAGACATTATTGTGGGCTGTGTGGAGCTCCCTGACCAAGCTCTGTCAGAGGGAGGAGCGCCCTCGACCAGACAATCTGTGGTTTGTCTTTGGGGAAGAAGTTGCTGAGAACTTCGAAGCCAGCACAGAGGGAGTAGTTGATGAGACTCCAAGGTAGTGGAGGAGAGGACCTCGAGCTGTGAGGAGAAGCAGTGAAGAGGAGTGTTACGTGCTTCTGTAGAGGTGGTGAAGCACCATAGTTGTTCGAGGAAACTTCATGGTGTAGCAGCCAAGAGAGCTGTGGAGGACCCTAGTAGAAGGGTGAAGCACCGTAGTTGCTCAAGGAAACTTCATGATAGCAGCCTGGAGGAGCTGCAGAGGATCCTGGTAGTTAAGCCCGGAAGAACCTGAAGAGATCAGGTTAGTGAACTTCCAGAGGTGGAAGGGAAGTTCTAAATGATCACTTGTAGGGAGGTAATCGAGTGTTTGGTTGTCATTAGCGTGCAAGACACAGTGAGAGGTGAGTGATTGTTTGCCATTTTTGTGCCAAGGAGTTTATACTGAAGTATAGAGTTACAGTCGTAGGCTGGATTACCTACATATGTATGTGTTCTAGGACTGATACAGTGATCGATTGATCATTGTTGTGTATCAAGGAACATTTATACTGATATATATATGTTATTGCATTCATACACTGATTTTCCTTGTACATGTTTATAGATATATATATTCTCTTGCTGATAGTGCAACATTGTAGTATAAGACTTGATCTACTTGAGGAGGTTGATAGTATCAGGTGGTGAATCAGAAGACAGGATACCACTTGATAAGCTGACGATAGAGTTCTGATGGTGTTGGAGTGCAACCTGACTGAAATGGTATAGAGAATAGGATTCATTATTATTATATGTGTGTATGTATAGTGTATGTGCTTCGTCCAGTAAATGTATTCAAATTTGCTGGTGTTTGCCCTTGTCCTAGTGAGGCTTCCCAGGAAGAAGTAAAGAAGGAGAGAGAGAGAGAGAAAGAACCAAGAACCACCGCTGTGGACAGGGAAGGACGGAAAACTAATAAGTCAAAGAGGGATTGAGGAGATCATATCACATAAGGAGAGAGTGGGGAGTCACAGCGGCTCGAGTGGGTGTGTGCACGTGACAACGAGGCTAAATGTTGGAGCCGCATCCCCTAAATGTGTGACGTTGAGCCCCTCTCTAAGAGCAGAAACGCCTAGTGTGATCTCCGAGCGAAGTATAAGCACTCTACCGAGTTGTGGGTTGGGTTGTCTGTAAAGAAGGATCAACACGACAACACCACCAACCCACACTATAATACTGGCCACACCTGTCCCGGGAGGACTGGCCACACCTGTCCCGGGAGGACTGGCCACACCTGTCCCGGGAGGACTGGCCACACCTGTCCCGGGAGGACTGGCCACACACCCGTCCCGGGAGGACTGGCCACACCTGTCCCAGGAGGCCTGGCCACACCCGTCCCAGGAGGCCTGTCTACACCCGTCCCAGGAGGCCTGGCCACACACCCGTCCCAGGAGGCCTGGCCACACACCCGTCCCAGGAGGCCTGGCCACACACCCGTCCCAGGAGGCCTGGCCACACCTGTCCCAGGAGGCCTGGCTGTCGGAAAATCCGACACCATTTAATAATCATACAGATAATAACTGTATTACCAACAAGTTACCCATAGAAAACGTAACTTGTAGTGGAATTACCGTCTATAGAAAACGGGATATCATCACCACATACCATTATAATTCACCAGCTATTCTGCTGGGAATTATTCTTAAATACATTAGTCTTTGGACTTTACCATCATAAAAACATCTTATATAAATTAACTTAATTATTAATATTAAAGTAGAGTAAATGTGACCCTTCTATCACTTTCTGAAATCTGGACAAAGTAGGCCAGGCGTCAGAGGGAGGAAGGAGGGAGCCATTGTTGTGTCACCTCCGAGACGTGTGGAGCAAATTTAGCTCCTATCATTCTGGACAATGTCGGCCAGTAACGTCAATAGTATGGAGTGTTAAACAGCCATTGTTGTTATACGAGACCAGAGGCTCACACGGGAGCAAATTCGGCTCCTGTTAATTTTACTTGGACGTAGTGTTATGGAAACCAAAGGTGTACCATTTTTCAACACGCTGTCTACATATCAAGTTAAGTGGTCTATCCGAAACCCGTTTATCATTCATTTATGGCCATTAATGTCAGGATATAGGGTGACCCGGTTAGATCGCGAAATCGCCTCAAACTAAAGGTAATTAAGCCAGGTCTTCAATGTTCCATGTACAGTTTTCTCTGATATAGCTTGTCATATATAGGATTCTGGCTTCACAGTTAGCGCCCTTTTGACAGGTCAAGACGAGGATGCAAGATTATGTGCACCAGTTACTGGGTGATGGAAGCTACCTCAAAGAGGATAATTTGGTGTCTACACCCTAGTTATACCTGGTGGACTAACCTGCTGTACTATAAGATAAGGAACCTCTTCAATGTATGTAGTTACTGTAGTTTGATTGGCTGCATATATATAAACTAATAAACCCCCCCTAATGTGTAGAGGATCGATTTGTGAGATTATGAGATTATTGCAGAAATACAGTCCACTTATCATTATACAAATTGCTATCGAAGTATATAAATTAACGTAAATATAAATTCATATAAATTAAATAAATATAAATCTCACAGGTCGGTTCCCACATTAATTGGTCATCTTCGAACCGGATGACGGATTATTTGATCCTTTGAACCCACATTTGGTCATCTTAGTACCGGATGAACCAGTTAACCAGTGGATTCATTAAATATACTAGTGCAGTGTTATTTAAACAAAGCCAGTCAAGACAGCGGCGTTGCCTCGTGGGAGCTCAGGAGCCTCCCTCAGCCCAGTTCAGCTTCGTCAGCGGTTTCATGCACACCCACAGATATTTGGTGGCGTGTTATTTCGTGAAATGACAGCGCTAATATAGAAGCCAGCCTAATTAGTGACTGTGTCTTCGCGATATTGTTCACGGATTTCGTGGTGTTACATTTCGCGAGAGATTATCCACGAATTTTGTGGACTTTATTTCGCGAGGTCACTAATAATATTTAATACTTCTAGATAATATTAGAAGTTTCATAGAGGCTAATTAAGAGGCTATTATCAATAATTGTGTATATTATTTCTCCAAAATAGAGAATTATTTAATATATACTGCACTAGTGTTCACAGTATAATATTTACTAATTGCCAACCCACAACAGGGTAGGATATTACCATTGACTAGTTGAACTATTATCGTTCATCCTAGTCCCATTATTACCATAGTCAGTTGTACTATATTGATCAACCTAACACCATTAATGAATGGTGCTGACCCTATTTTGGGTGTAATTTTTATCAACTCGAATTGAGTTGTATATATAATAATTTACTTATGATCATTACACCTTTGAGTGATTAATTAGTGTCTCTACCATCCTAGGGTGATATAGAAGAGCTAACCTAAAGGTACTTCCAGTGACACTGGTTTATCACTCAAATCATTAGTGTGTATGATTGTATATATATAATGTGTATTAATTTTAAGTGCTAACCTCTAGTAGAGGTAGGATTATTGCCTAGTGAGTGCAGAATTTAACCCTAGGCTACCATTAGTGTTTGTTCAGTATTATGAGCAGCCCAAGTACAAGTCCCACAAGGCTTCACCAACGAGCCAGTATGGATAATGCAGGGAGAATGAAAAGAACCCTTGCAGGTCTTAAAGGCCACTTAACAAGACAGATCAAGAAATGTGAAGATTTGTCACAACAATCAACAGTTGATTATGCTGACCTGGAAAGCTATTATCAAGCAGCTGCAGGTAAATTTGAGCAAATCAAATGCCAAATGGCTGTCCTTGTGGGGACAGACTACTACCATCAATTCATTGGTAGCCCTACTAAATATCAGGGTATAACCATGTTAAACTCTGCAGGAGGTAAATTACCCTCAGGCCCAGTATCAAGCCTGAGGAGACCTATGCCTGCAGAGAAACAATACCAGTAGAGATCTAAATTTGTCAGCTGATTATATTTCTCCAGTAGCATTATACTAAGGAGATTACAGCTGACTATAGTAACAGAGGTTGATGTTAGTATCATCATTTAAAGCTGGAGATGAGTTCATGAGGCCTCAGTGGCAAATCAGTGAACAGTAGCTTAAACAGCTGCAAGTCACTGCGACCAATGTCACTGAACCCACTGCAGTCTCAGAACCATACTTTACTTTAATGATGAGCTATTCAATCTTCTGAATCAATTAACTAAATTAAACCCTAATAAATCTGATGACTGATTTGATACATTTATTATTTAATCAAGATGTATTCCATGGGCCTCAGTGTTTATATATCAGTGACCAGTTACCTGAAGAAACTTCAAGTTATATCTAATGTCACTGATCTCACTGCAGTCCCTGAATCATACTTGACTGTAGTACTTGATCACATCCAGTCTTCTGGGTTAAATAATATGTAATAAGGCTTGAATATTAGCCTTTCAAGAGTTGACAGGGAAATGAAATCGCATTAGACTTCTAACCCCTGCAACTCTAGTACGGGACATCCGTCCTGTACGAACAGACACACAAATGTGTGATTACTAACTACTAACATCAAATTAATGTAATAATTCGATGGAGGAGTATCGGTGTTCGTCTGTTCTAAAGAGGACTTCGACCCGTGAGCAGCCCCTGGGGAATTATGTCGGAAAATCCGACACCATTTAATAATCATACAGATAATAACTGTATTACCAACAAGTTACCCATAGAAAACGTAACTTGTAGTGGAATTACCGTCTATAGAAAACGGGATATCATCACCACATACCATTATAATTCACCAGCTATTCTGCTGGGAATTATTCTTAAATACATTAGTCTTTGGACTTTACCATCATAAAAACATCTTATATAAATTAACTTAATTATTAATATTAAAGTAGAGTAAATGTGACCCTTCTATCACTTTCTGAAATCTGGACAAAGTAGGCCAGGCGTCAGAGGGAGGAAGGAGGGAGCCATTGTTGTGTCACCTCCGAGACGTGTGGAGCAAATTTAGCTCCTATCATTCTGGACAATGTCGGCCAGTAACGTCAATAGTATGGAGTGTTAAACAGCCATTGTTGTTATACGAGACCAGAGGCTCACACGGGAGCAAATTCGGCTCCTGTTAATTTTACTTGGACGTAGTGTTATGGAAACCAAAGGTGTACCATTTTTCAACACGCTGTCTACATATCAAGTTAAGTGGTCTATCCGAAACCCGTTTATCATTCATTTATGGCCATTAATGTCAGGATATAGGGTGACCCGGTTAGATCGCGAAATCGCCTCAAACTAAAGGTAATTAAGCCAGGTCTTCAATGTTCCATGTACAGTTTTCTCTGATATAGCTTGTCATATATAGGATTCTGGCTTCACAGTTAGCGCCCTTTTGACAGGTCAAGACGAGGATGCAAGATTATGTGCACCAGTTACTGGGTGATGGAAGCTACCTCAAAGAGGATAATTTGGTGTCTACACCCTAGTTATACCTGGTGGACTAACCTGCTGTACTATAAGATAAGGAACCTCTTCAATGTATGTAGTTACTGTAGTTTGATTGGCTGCATATATATAAACTAATAAACCCCCCCTAATGTGTAGAGGATCGATTTGTGAGATTATGAGATTATTGCAGAAATACAGTCCACTTATCATTATACAAATTGCTATCGAAGTATATAAATTAACGTAAATATAAATTCATATAAATTAAATAAATATAAATCTCACAGGTCGGTTCCCACACTGGCCACACACCCGTCCCAGGAGGCCTGGCCACACACCCGTCCCAGGAGGCCTGGCCACACACCCGTCCCAGGAGGCCTGGCCACACACCCGTCCCAGGAGACCTGGCCACACACCCGTCCCAGGAGGCCTGGCCACACCCCTCCCAGGAGGCCTGGCCACACACCCGTCCCAGGAGGCCTGGCCACACACCCGTCCCAGGAGGCCTGGCCACACACCCGTCCCAGGAGGCCTGGCCACACACCCGTCCCAGGAGGCCTGGCCACACACCCGTCCCAGGAGGCCTGGCTACACACCCGTCCCAGGAGGCCTGGCCACACACCCGTCCCAGGAGGCCTGGCCACACACCCGTCCCAGGAGGCCTGGCCACACACCCGTCCCAGGAGGCCTGGCCACACACCTGTCCCAGGAGGCCTGGCCACACACCCATCACAGGAGGCCTGGCCACACACCCGTCCCAGGAGGCCTGGCCACACACCCGTCACAGGAGGCCTGGCCACACACCCGTCCCAGGAGGCCTGGCCACACACCCGTCCCAGGAGGCCTGGCCACACACCCGTCACAGGAGGCCTGGCCACACACCCGTCCCAGGAGGCCTGGCCACACACCCGTCCCAGGAGGCCTGGCCACACACCCGTCACAGGAGGCCTGGCCACACACCCGTCCCAGGAGGCCTGGCCACACACCCGTCCCAGGAGGCCTGGCCACACACCCGTCCCAGGAGGCCTGGCCACACCTGTCCCAGGAGGCCTGGCCACACCTGTCCCAGGAGGCCTGGCCACACCCACGTCCCAGGAGGCCTGGCCACACACCCGTCACAGGAGGCCTGGCCACACACCCGTCCCAGGAGGCCTGGCCACACACCCGTCCCAGGAGGCCTGGCCACACACCCGTCCCAGGAGGCCTGGCCACACACCCGTCCCAGGAGGCCTGGCCACACACCCGTCCCAGGAGGCCTGGCCACACACCCGTCCCAGGAGGCCTGGCCACACACCCGTCCCAGGAGGCCTGGCCACACACCCGTCACAGGAGGCCTGGCCACACACCCGTCCCAGGAGGCCTGGCCACACACCCGTCCCAGGAGGCCTGGCCACACACCCGTCCCAGGAGGCCTGGCCACACACCCGTCCCAGGAGGCCTGGCCACACACCCGTCCCAGGAGGCCTGGCCACACACCCGTCACAGGAGGCATGGCCACACACCCGTCACAGGAGGCATGGCCACACACCCGTCCCAGGAGGCCTGGCCACACACCCGTCCCAGGAGGCCTGGCCACACACCCGTCACAGGAGGCATGGCCACACACCCGTCCCAGGAGGCCTGGCCACACACCCGTCCCAGGAGGCCTGGCCACACACCCGTCACAGGAGGCCTGGCCACACACCCGTCACAGGAGGCCTGGCCACACACCCGTCACAGGAGGCATGGCCACACACCCGTCCCAGGAGGCCTGGCCACACACCCGTCACAGGAGGCATGGCCACACACCCGTCCCAGGAGGCATGGCCACACACCCGTCACAGGAGGCATGGCCACACACCCGTCCCAGGAGGCATGGCCACACACCCGTCACAGGAGGCATGGCCACACACCCGTCCCAGGAGGCATGGCCACACACCCGTCCCAGGAGGCTTGTTATATTCAACAACACAACTATACAATTCATTTAAATACAAGAATACATCACCCTCACTACAATCACTCAACACCTTCTTGAGGTTATCTTGAGATGATTTCGGGGCTTTAGTGTCCCCGCGGCCCGGTCCTCGACCAGGCCTCCACCCCCAGGAAGCAGCCCGTGAGAGCTGACTAACACCCAGGTACCTATTTACTGCTAGGTAACAGGGGCATAGGGTGAAAGAAACTCTGCCCATTGTTTCTCGCCGGCGCCCGGGATCGAACCCGGGCCACAGGATTACAAGCCCAGCATGCTGTCCGCTCGGCCGACCGGCTCCCCAGACCTGGTTGAATACTAAGTACCTCTACTACATCTTACTTATGATTAGAGTGATAACTGCCGTATTTATTCATTAATACGTTAAATAAGTTATGACTCAGTTATCACTTCATTAATATAACTGGGTCATAACACTGGACAGTTTCAGTGTGAACCAACACGTTGTTGAACCCAATTACGTCTGGGGTTAGGGGGGGGGAGGTGTGAAGGTCTTGATGGGTCATAGTCGAGGAGCCAGGTGTATATATAGGGCCCTATTAGCCTCACTCTTCACTACGGGATCACCATAGCCCGTGCTACTTGCCCCGCTCCTGTGCCGGGTAAGTCCACTACGGGCTCACCATAGCCCGTGCTACTTGCCCCGCTCCTGTGCCAGGTAAGTCCACTACGGGCTCACCATAGCCCGTGATACTTGCCCCGCTCCTGTACCAGGTAAGTCCACTACGGGCTCACCATAGCCCGTGATACTTGCCCCGCTCCTGTGCCAGGTAAGTCCACTACGGGCTCACCATAGCCCGTGATACTTGCCCCGCTCCTGTGCCAGGTAAGTCCACTACGGGCTCACCATAGCCCGTGCTACTTGCCCCGCTCCTGTGCCAGGTAAGTCCACTACGGGCTCACCATAGCCCGTGCTACTTGCCCCGCTCCTGTGCCAGGTAAGTCCACTACGGGCTCACCATAGCCCGTGATACTTGCCCCGCTCCTGTACCAGGTAAGTCCACTACGGGCTCACCATAGCCCGTGATACTTGCCCCGCTCCTGTACCAGGTAAGTCCACTACGGGCTCACCATAGCCCGTGATACTTGCCCCGCTCCTGTACCAGGTAAGTCCACTACGGGCTCACCATAGCCCGTGATACTTGCCCCGCTCCTGTACCAGGTAAGTCCACTACGGGCTCACCATAGCCCGTGATACTTGCCCCGCTCCTGTGCCAGGTAAGTCCACTACGGGCTCACCATAGCCCGTGATACTTGCCCCGCTCCTGTGCCAGGTAAGTCCACTACGGGCTCACCATAGCCCGTGCTACTTGCAACTTTTTGTTCCCGCTAGCCACACGCGTTTAATGCCATAAATTAAATTGTTTGCGAGAGGTGTGTATCATATTGCCCTTCTATCATTACAGCGAGTCCTTCTATCATTACAGCAAGTCCTTCTATCATTACAGCAAGTCCTTCTATCATTACAGCAAGTCCTTCTATCATTACAGCGAGTCCTTCTATCATTACAGCGAGTCCTTCTATCATTACAGCAAGTCCTTCTATCATTACAGCGAGTTCTTCTATCATTACAGCGAGTCCTTCTATCATTACAGCGAGTCCTTCTATCATTACAGCGAGTCCTTCTATCATTACAGCGAGTCCTTCTATCATTACAGCGAGTCCTTCTATCATTACAGTGAGTCCTTCTATCATTACAGCGAGTCCTTCTATCATTACAGCGAGTCCTTCTATCATTACAGCGAGTCCTTCTATCATTACAGCGAGTCCTTCTATCATTACAGCGAGTTCTTCTATCATTACAGCGAGTCCTTCTATCATTACAGCAAGTCCTTCTATCATTACAGCGAGTCCTTCTATCATTACAGCGAGTCCTTCTATCATTACAGTGAGTCCTTCTATCATTACAGCGAGTTCTTCTATCATTACAGCGAGTCCTTCTATCATTACAGCGAGTCCTTCTATCATTACAGCGAGTTCTTCTATCATTACAGCGAGTCCTTCTATCATTACAGCAAGTCCTTCTATCATTACAGCGAGTCCTTCTATCATTACAGCGAGTCCTTCTATCATTACAGCGAGTCCTTCTATCATTACAGCGAGTTCTTCTATCATTACAGTGAGTCCTTCTATCATTACAGCGAGTCCTTCTATCATTACAGCGAGTTCTTCTATCATTACAGTGAGTCCTTCTATCATGCAGGCAGAGGATGCAAGATTCCTTGCATCTTCTGCCTGCATTATCTCATCCCAGGTTATGTTCATCTGAAGGAAGATATCTCTGTATTTCCCTGCATATTGCAGTTTGCTCCCTTGTACTAGGATGTTCACTTTGATGAGCCTCGTTCCTGAAGACTTCCTTGATCGATCGATTTTTGTCCTTGTTGTACTGGCCAATCCGTCAAAAACTTTTCAATGCATTGCTCAGCCCCTTCCACTTATATTACCTTCAGTATTCCTGACACTGCAGCTTTGTTCTTACCCTTCCACTCGTCCTACTTGGAACCTTCTTGTTCCCTAATACCTACCACGACTACAGCTCTTTTCCTTTCCATTAGCTGACTCGTGCATCATAGTTGCTGCCTCCCGTGAAGTTACAGCTTTCATTGCAAGTTCTTTGACTGTGGACATGGCTTCTGGGCTCTTCCTCAGCAGTTCAGAAAACGTGGCACCCACTACAGGGGTTCCTGCCATTGGTACCTCCCCTGTTACCTGGGCCAGAGTCTGAGGAGGGTCTGTCTTTAGGTGTTTCATCTCCATGTATGACTCGCCCTGTCGCTCTCCTCCACCTGTGTTCTGTCGTCCTACCATCATGCTTGATCCCTTTTTGGTACGTAGGGTTAGTGTTAGACTACAAGGATCAGAGAGATGAAGAGAGAGAGAGAGAGAGAGAGAGAGAGAGAGAGAGAGAGAGAGAGAGAGAGAGAGAGAGAGAGAGAGAGAGAGAGAGAGAGAGAGAGAGAGAGAGAGAAAGAGAGAGAGTCCACAGGTGACAAACAGGTTGGACCAATCAAGCGGAGTTGCTGTAGCCGTGATTGACAAGCCGTCACTCACCCCTTGGTAGTGACGTCACGGGTCCAGTAACACATGATTTACTCTACAACTCATACAAATTACTCATTGATGAGGCAGCAGCGTCTCTTTTAGAGAGAAGAGGAGCTATAAGAGCAGAGGGAGCGCTGAGAGAGAGGTGAGGTGGGGGTGGGGAGGTAATGGTGGCGATTAGAACAGTGGCGAGGAATGTAATTAAGGTGGGAAAGGAAGGAAATTAATGGGTAAGTGATGTGAAGATGGAAGAGGGGAAGTGGAGGATAATGTTGGGAAGAGGAAGAGAGTGGTAAAGGGAAGGCTGGTAGCTGGTTACTGGTCATATATGATGATAATATGAGGAGATTGATGAGTTTTGTCATCGGGAGAAGGGAAGGGAAGGAGGATGAGCAGGAGGAAGATCAGTAGGAAGATGAGGAGGAAGATCAATCACCACAACAGACAAACATGAGGCAAATAACGTTAAAGCTTCCTCATAAAAACACGCGCTATTAAGAAGAGAAAGAGAAGGAGGACAGAAGTATAAGGAAGAAGGAAGACTAAGAGAAAAATAACACGCCAGAGATGAACATTTATAACACAAAGTGACGGAGGAGAGAGTGGGAAAAACGCCCAGAACACGGACAAGCGTTCAAGAGCAGCGCAAGACACCCAACGAAAAAGGGAAACAGGAGAAGGAAAAATTAAAAAAAAATAAGGGAAAGTTTGGGAGATAAAATGTCACGCAGGAGAGTGAGTGGTTGATGGAGTCGGGGCTTAGCGAGGAGGATGGAGTCGGGGCTTAGCGAGGAGGATGGGGTCGGGGCTTAGCGAGGAGGATGGGGTCGGGGCTTAGCGAGGAGGATGGGGTCGGGGCTTAGCGAGGAGGATGGGGTCGGGGCTTAGCGAGGAGGATGGGGTCGGGGCTTAGCGAGGAGGATGGAGTCGGGGCTTAGCGAGGAGGATGGGGTCGGGGCTTAGCGAGGAGGATGGAGTCGGGGCTTAGCGAGGAGGATGGAGTCGGGGCTTAGCGAGGAGGATGGAGTCGGGGCTTAGCGAGGAGGATGGGGTCGGGGCTTAGCGAGGAGGATGGGGTCGGGGCTTAGCGAGGAGGATGGAGTCGGGGCTTAGCGAGGAGGATGGGGTCGGGGCTTAGCGAGGAGGATGGAGTCGGGGCTTAGCGAGGAGGATGGAGTCGGGGCTTAGCGAGGAGGATGGAGTCGGGGCTTAGCGAGGAGGATGGGGTCGGGGCTTAGCGAGGAGGATGGGGTCGGGGCTTAGCGAGGAGGATGGGGTCGGGGCTTAGCGAGGAGGATGGGGTCGGGGCTTAGCGAGGAGGATGGAGTCGGGGCTTAGCGAGGAGGATGGAGTCGGGGCTTAGCGAGGAGGATGGAGTCGGGGCTTAGCGAGAGGATGGAGTCGGGGCTTAGCGAGGAGGATGGGGTCGGGGCTTAGCGAGGAGGATGGAGTCGGGGCTTAGCGAGGAGGATGGAGTCGGGGCTTAGCGAGGAGGATGGAGTCGGGGCTTAGCGAGAGGATGGAGTCGGGGCTTAGCGAGGAGGATGGAGTCGGGTGGTTAGCGAGGTGGATGGAGTCGGGGCTTAGCGAGGAGGATGGAGTCGGGTGGTTAGCGAGGAGGATGGAGTCGGGTGGTTAGCGAGGAGGATGGAGTCGGGTGGTTAGCGAGGAGGATGGAGTCGGGTGGTTAGCGAGGAGGATGGAGTCGGGGCTTAGCGAGAAGGATGGAGTCGGGGCTTAGCGGAAAGGATGGAGTCGGGGCTTAGTGGAAAGGATGGAGTCGGGGCTTAGCGGGAAGGATGGAGTCGGGGCTTAGCGAGGAGGATGGAGTCGGGGCTTAGCGGGAAGGATGGAGTCGAGTGGTTAGAGAGAAGGATGGAGTCGGGGCTTAGCGAGGAGGATGGAGTCGGGGCTTAGCGAGGAGGATGGAGTCGGGGCTTAGCGGGAAGGATGGAGTCGAGTGGTTAGAGAGAAGGATGGAGTCGGGGCTTAGCGAGGAGGATGGAGTCGGGGCTTAGCGAGGAGGATGGAGTCGGGGCTTAGCGAGGAGGATGGAGTTGGGGCTTAGCGAGGAGGATGGAGTTGGGGCTTGGCGAGGAGGATGGAGTTGGGGCTTAGCGAGGAGGATGGAGTCGGGGCTTAGCGAGGAGGATAGAGTCGGGGCTAGCGAGGAGGATGGAGTCGGGGCTTAGCGATGAGGATGGAGTTGGGGCTTAGCGAGGAGGATGGAGTCGGGTAGTTAGCGAGAAGAATGTAGTCGGGTGGTTAACGAGAAGGATGGAGTCGGGGCTTAGCGTGGAGGATGGAGTCGGGGCTTAGCGAGGAAGATGGAGTCGGGGCTTAGCGAGGAAGATGGAATCGGGGCTTAGCGAGGAGGATGGAGTCGGGGCTTAGCGAGGAGGATGGAGTCGGGGTTTAGCGAGGAGGATGGAGTCGGGGCTTAGCGAGGAGGATGGAGTCGGGGCTAGCGAGGAGGATGGAGTCGGGGCTTAGCGAGGAGGATGGAGTCTGGGCTTAGCCAGGAGGATGGAGTCGGAGCTTAGGGAGGAGGATGGAGTCGGGGCTTAGGGAGGAGGATGGAGTCGGGGGCTTAGCCAGGAGGATGGAGTCCGGTGGTTAGCGAGGAGGATGGAGTCGGGGCTTAGCGAGGAGGATGGAGTCGGGGACTTAGCGAGGAGGATGGAGTCGGGGCGTAGCCAGGAGGATGGAGTCGGGGCTTAGCCAGGAGGATGGAGTCGGGGCTTAGCCAGGAGGATGGAGTCGGGGCTTAGCCAGGAGGATGGAGTCGGGTGGTTAGCGAGGAGGATGGAGTCGGGGCTCAGCGAGGAGGATGGAGTCGGGGCTTAGGGAGGAGGATGGAGTCGGGGCTTAGCGAGAAGGATGGAGTCGGGTGGTTAGCGAGGAGGATGGAGTCGGGGCTTAGCGAGGAGGATGGAGTCGGGGCTTAGCGAGGAGGATGGAGTCAGGGCTTAGCGAGGAGGATGGAGTCGGGGCTTAGCGAGGAGGATGGAGTCGGGGCTAGCGAGAAGAATGGAGTCGGGGGCTTAGCGAGAAGGATGGAGTCGGGGCTTAGCGAGGAGGATGGAGTCGGGGCTTAGCGAGGAGGATGGATTCGTGGCTAGCGAGGAGGATGGAGTCGGGGCTTAGCGAGGAGGATGGAGTCGGGGCTTAGCGGGAGGGATGGAGTTGGGGCTTAGCGAGGAGGATGGA
The DNA here is from genome assembly GCF_040958095.1 of Procambarus clarkii. Classification (NCBI taxonomy): domain Eukaryota; kingdom Metazoa; phylum Arthropoda; class Malacostraca; order Decapoda; family Cambaridae; genus Procambarus; species Procambarus clarkii. The sequence goes on from NC_091196.1 coordinate 16,760,128, forward strand.
GTTGGGGCTTAGCGAGAAGGATGGTGTTGGGGCTTAGCGAGAAGGATGCTGTTGGGGCTTAGCGAGAAGGATGGAGTCGGGGGCTAGCGAGAAGGATGGAGTCGGGGCTTAGCGAGAAGGATGGAGTTGGGGCTTAGCGAGAAGGATGGAGTCGGGGGCTTAGCTAGAAGGATGGAGTCGGGGGCTAGCGAGAAGGATGGAGTCGGGTAGTTTGCGAGAAGGATGGAGTCGGGTAGTTAGCGATAAGGATGGAGTCGGGTGGTTAGCGAGGAGGATAGAGTCGGGTGGTTAGCGAGGAGGATGGAGTCGGGTGGTTAGCGAGAAGGATGGAGTCGGGTGGTTAGCGAGAAGGATGTAGTCGGGTGGTTAGCGAGGAGGATGGAGTCGGGTGGTTAGCGAGGAGGATGGAGTCGGGTGGTTAGCGAGGAGGATGGAGTCGGGTGGTTAGCGAGAAGGATGGAGTCGGGTGGTTAGCGAGAAGGATGTAGTCGGGTGGTTAGCGAGGAGGATGGAGTCGGGTGGTTAGCGAGGAGGATGGAGTCGGGTGGTTAGCGAGAAGGATGGAGTCGGGTGGTTAGCGAGAAGGATGTAGTCGGGTGGTTAGCGAGAAGGATGTAGTCGGGTGGTTAGCGAGAAGGATGTAGTCGGGTGGTTAGCGAGAAAGATGGAGTCGGGTGGTTAGCGAGAAAGATGGAGTCGGGTAGTTAGCGAGAAGGATGGAGTCGGGTGGTTAGCGAGAAGGATGGAGTCGGGTGGTTAGCGAGAAGGATGGAGTCGGGTGGTTAGCGAGAAGGATGGAGTAGGGTGGTTAGCGAGAAGGATGGAGTCGGGTGGTTAGCGAGAAAGATGGAGTCGGGTAGTTAGCGAGAAGGATGGAGTCGGGTGGTAAGCGAGAAGGATTGAGTCGGGTGGTTAGCGAGAAGGATGGAGTCGGGTGGTTAGCGAGAAGGATGGAGTAGGGTGGTTAGCGAGAAGGATGGAGTCGGGTGGTTAGCGAGAAAGATGGAGTCGGGTAGTTAGCGAGAAGGATGGAGTCGGGTGGTAAGCGAGAAGGATTGAGTCGGGTGGTTAGCGAGAAGGATGGAGTCGGGTGGTTAGCGAGAAGGATGGAGTAGGGTGGTTAGCGAGAAGGATGGAGTCGGGTGGTTAGCGAGAAAGATGGAGTCGGGTAGTTAGCGAGAAGGATGGAGTCGGGTGGTTAGCGAGAAAGATGGAGTCGGGTAGTTAGCGAGAAGGATGGAGTCGGGTGGTTAGCGAGAAAGATGGAGTCGGGTAGTTAGCGAGAAGGATGGAGTCGGGTAGTTAGCGAGAAGGATGGAGTCGACACATTGTAGTGACTCTGGTCTCCTGTTTCTACCGCCTAGTTTCATTACCTTACATTTACTCGGGTTGAACTTTAGTAGCCATTTGTTGGACTATTCACTCAGTCTGTCTAGGTCATCTTGTAGCCTCCTACTATCATCTTCTGTTTCAATCCTCCTCATAACTTTCGCATCATCAGCAAACAATGAGAGAAACGATTCTATACCCACTGCGAGATCATTTACATATATCAGAAACAGTATAGGTCCAAAGACTGACCCCTGCGGGACTCCACTCGTAACGTCTCGCCAATCTGAGACCTCACCCCTCACACTGACTCGCTGTCTTCTGTTGCTTAGGTACTCCTGTATCCAACGGAGTACCTTCCCTTTCACTCCAGCCTGCATCTCCAGCTTTTTCACTAGCCTCTTGTGTGGCACTGTATCAAAGGCTTTCTGACAATCCATAAATATGCAGTCTGCCCAACCTTCTCTTTCTTGCCTATAGTGGCTTGCGTGTACACCAGCCTGTCTCCCGAGCGTGGTCGACCAGGGTTCGAATCCTAGAAGGGAAGGATAGAACGACTGTTCACCCCCTCCTCCCCTACTCCCCCTGTGTCCTCCCCGGGGGGGGGGGAATTCGGTCCCTGGATGGTATATGTATCCAGGGTAGTTATACGTATCCAGGGTAGATATACGTATCCAGGGTAGATATATGTATCCAGGGTAGTTATACGTATCCAAGGTAGATATACGTATCCAGGGTAGATATACGTATCCAGGGTAGATATACGTATCCAGGGTAGTTATATGTATCCAAGGTAGATACATGTATCCAAGGAAGAAATATGTATCCAAGGTAGATATACGTATCCAAGGTAGATATACGTATCCAGGGTAGTTATATGTATCCAAGGTAGATATATGTATCCAAGGAAGAAATATGTATCCAAGGTAGATATACGTATCCAAGGTAGATATACGTATCCAGGGTAGTTATATGTATCCAAGGTAGATATATGTATCCAAGGAAGAAATATGTATCCAAGGTAGATATACGTATCCAGGGTAGATATATGTATCCAAGGTAGGATACCACACCAGCCACAGACTAGAGGCCCGCGGACACATTGTGTCCAGTGACGTAACGTTGAGAAGAACGTCCTAGTCACTTAAACATTGACACATGAGAACATAACATAACACGGTGAACAAGTGAAGAACACGGGATAACACCACCCCAGAGTGTGTCTGGGGTGGTGTCATCACCTGGCTGGCGGCCACGACACCGGAGGAAACATTATGAAAAACTGTCGGTTGTCAGAGGAAACACAGGATTACACCATGATTAAAACCTGAAAGAAACGCTCGTTGAGGCGGAAATTAATGCTCACTGTTTAGGATATTATTTCACATGACATTTTGGTGGTGTCATTGAACTCAGTCATTTCCCCACGATTATAGAGTATAATAGAGCCTATGTAATTATAGAGCATAATAGAGCCTATGTAATTATAGAGTATAATAGAGCCTATGTAATTATAGAGTATAATAGAGCCTATGTTATTATTGAGTATAATAGAGCCTATGTAATTATAGAGCATAATAGAGCCTATGTAATTATAGAGTATAATAGAGCCTATGTAATTATAGAGTATAATAGAGCCTATGTTATTATAGAGCATAATAGAGCCTATGTAATTATAGAGTATAATAGAGCCTATGTAATTATAGAGCATAATAGAGCCTATGTAATTATAGAGTATAATAGAGCCTATGTAATTATAAAGTATAATAGAGCCTATGTAATTATAGAGTATAATAGAGCCTATGTAATTATAGAGTATAATAGAGCCTATGTAATTATAGAGCATAATAGAGCCTATGTAATTATAGAGTATAATAGAGCCTATGTAATTATAGAGTATAATAGAGCCTATGTTATTATAGAGTATAATAGAGCCTATGTAATTATAGAGTATAATAGAGCCTATGTAATTATAAAGTATAATAGAGCCTATATAATTATAGAGTATAATAGAGCCTATGTAATTATAGAGTATAATAATGATTACAAGATGGAGAAGTAGCAAGAGCCATGATCACGACATACAAGTTATTCGGTGCCATTCACAGACCTCGCAAAGGACAAGCTATTTGACAAGGAAGGTAAATGTGTACTGACCGTTGTATTGTTAACATTATTAAAGCAATATGTGGCGCTGTAATATTCACTTGAGGGTTATAAATGTAACCAATCTATATAGACTTTCAAGATGATCAGAGCTGGAGGGAGAGAGAGAGAGAGAGAGAGAGAGAGAGAGAGAGAGAGAGAGAGAGAGAGAGAGAGAGAGAGAGAGAGAGAGAGAGAGAGAGAGAGAGAGAGGGAGAGAGAGAGAGAGAGAGAGAGAGAGAGAGAGAGAGAGAGAGAGAGAGAGAGAGAGAGAGAGAGAGAGAGAGAGAGAGAGAGAGAGAGAGAGAGAGAGATTATTATTATTAACATCTTTATTGACAAAATTAATTACAATTTTGCCTAATCTGAGGATTTTGATAGTCTTATTAAATTGAGGTTAATGCTAGTATTCACTGTCACGCAGGACAGAGGGTCATACATAAGACAATAGGCCTAAACTGTAGGCTGAAGCACATATATATCATGGTTACAATCAATGTTTTAATGTGTGGATATGTGAAAACAACTTTCTATTGTGCACTGCCACACAAGGGCAGGGATGGGTTCATAAGTGATGCAGCTTAGAATATAAGTAGAAATTGTTCTTCATTCTTTAAAATGGACAAGCAAATTTTGGGTAAATTGTTAGGATGTCGTCCAGAACACCTGAGTCAATAAAATAGTTACAGAGAGAGAGAGAGAGAGAGAGAGAGGGGGGGGGAGAGAGAGAGAAGGGGGGAAACAGAAGTATTATCTGCTATGGTCCCGGGATACAGGGGGACCGGACAGAGACACATCTAGGACACATGGATGGTAATATCCTACATAAGACACATGTAGCCAATGAATCAATGGTAAAATGATCCTGGCCTGACACTCTAATAATCCTGACACTACTTGGGTCTACTAAACAGAACACCGGGATCACTGATGGATACTGTAGATATAGATAACACCCTCACAGTCTTCACTATCTCTATCTCAGCTTACTGTTACATGCAGCGGTCAGAGGCACGTGACAGCCTGGGACACCTTTGGTGGGGTAGTGATACTGGTGGCGGCTTAGTACTCCAGCATCGTAGCTAACAACCTGGTGACCGCCCTTACTGACCTGTGGATCACCACTGTGTCCAACCCAGTGATCAGGAAGGAGCCCAACCGTTGTCGTTCTCCTGCCCTACTCTGCACGAGAGAGAGAGAGAGAGGAGCAGGGAACGCTCTCTACCTCCCTCCCTCCTCACCAACATCAGTAATATCTCACTTTCGGCCCCCACCCCCTATCGTTTTCCCATCTCCAATTCCAAACTCTCTCCCTGTGTCCCTCTCCCTCCCTCCGTCCCTCCGTCCCTCCCTCCGTCCCTCCGTCCCACGCCCTCCCTCCGTCCCCCTCCCCTGCTGGGGTGCGACAAATCATCGCTGGCAGTTCTATTACCCGTAGTGTGAGCACTTCCATAAATGGTGGCAGGTGGAGCCCTCCTCTCTCTCTTCTCAGCCACTCTTCCCACTCTCGATGTCTTCACTCCACATCCTTGAGCAACATGCGAGCAACCCGCAACCAGCAGCATGAGCAGCATGAGCAGCATGAGTAGCATGAGCAGCATGAGCAGCATGAGCAGCATGAGTAGCATGAGCAGCATGAGCAGCATGAGTAGCATGAGCAGCATGAGTAGCATGAGCAGCATGAGCAGCATGAGTAGCATGAGTAGCATGAGCAGCATGAGTAGCATGAGCAGCATGAGCAGCATGAGTAGCATGAGCAGCATGAGCAGCATGAGCAGCATGAGTAGCATGAGCAGCATGAGCAGCATGAGTAGCATGAGCAGCATGAGTAGCATGAGCAGCATGAGCAGCATGAGTAGCATGAGTAGCATGAGCAGCATGAGTAGCATGAGCAGCATGAGCAGCATGAGTAGCATGAGCAGCATGAGCAGCATGAGTAGCATGAGCAGCATGAGTAGCATGAGCAGCATGAGCAGCATGAGTAGCATGAGCAGCATGAGCAGCATGAGCAGCATGAGCAGCATGAGCAGCATGAGCAGCATGAGCAGCATGAGTAGCATGAGTAGCATGAGCAGCATGAGTAGCATGAGCAGCATGAGCAGCATGAACAACCCCTCACATCACAGCACGTCATGCTGACCTCTTTGTTCAATCTTGCGTTGGTAATTGAACAAGTTGAGTCATCAGTGTGCGTCAGATATGCCTTGATTAAGGTCTACCAACACTGTATACAGTACACTGAGGTATACCAACACTGTACACAGTACACTGAGGTATACCAACACTGTATACAGTACACTGAGGTATACCAACACTGTACACAGTACACTGAGGTATACCAACATACTACACACAGTACACTGAGGTATACCAACATACTACACACAGTACACTGAGGTACACCAACATACTAGACACAGTACACTGAGGTACACCAACATACTACACACAGTACACTGAGGTACACCAACATACTAGACACAGTACACTGAGGTATACCAACATACTACACACAGTACACTGAGGTACACCAACATACTAGACACAGTACACTGAGGTATACCAACATACTACACACAGTACACTGAGGTATACCAACATACTACACACAGTACACTAAGGTACACCAACATACTAGACACAGTACACTGAGGTATACCAACATACTAGACACAGTACACTGAGGTATACCAACATACTACACACAGTACACTGAGGTATACCAACATACTACTCACATTACACTGAGGTATACCAACATACTACACACAGTACACTGAGGTATACCAACATACTACACACAGTACACTGAGGTATACCAACATACTACACACAGTACACTGAGGTATACCAACATACTACACACAGTACACTGAGGTACACCAACATACTAGACACAGTACACTGAGGTATACCAACATACTACACACAGTACACTGAGGTATACCAACATACTACACACAGTACACTGAGGTACACCAACATACTAGACCCAGTACACTGAGGTATACCAACATACTAGACACAGTACACTGAGGTATACCAACATACTACACACAGTACACTGAGGTACACCAACATACTAGACACAGTACACTGAGGTATACCAACATACTACACACAGTACACGGAGGTATACCAACATACTACACACAGTACACTGAGGTATACCAACATACTAGACACAGTACACTGAGGTACACCAACATACTACACACAGTACACTGAGGTATACCAACATACTACACACAGTACACTGAGGTATACCAACATACTAGACACAGTACACTGAGGTATACCAACATACTACACACAGTACACTGAGTACACTGCTACACTGACACTCACCTTATACTGTAAGTGCCAGGATGTGTCCCATTATGGGTATAGATGTTAGTAAGAGGATTACTGAACAACTGCTCATACCTGATACTCTCATGGGCCTCGTTCCTTCCATCCGTTAATTGTATAATATCTTTGTGTTTAGACTGTGTCTAGTAGGGGGCTGTACCCGGCGGTACCCGGGTCTCTCTCTGTCTCTCTCTCTCTCTCTCTCTCTCTCTCTCTCTGTCTCTGTCTCTCTCTGTCTCTCTGTCTCTCTCTCTCTGTCTCTCTCTCTCTCTCTCTCTCTCTCTCTCTCTCTCTCTCTCTCTCTCTCTCTCTCTCTCTCTCTCTCTCTCTCTGTCTCTCTGTCTCTCTCTCTCTCTCTCTGCCAATATTATCACTTACCCACCATGACTGGAACATCAAGGCGACCACATCAAAAGTCTTCAAGACGCTGTTGTCAGTACAAACTGAGCTCCGGCCGCACTGACAACTCAATCCCTCACAAAGTCGGATTCAACCCCCCACAACAGAGGTTGGACGGAGTTCAACCTCACCATAAATTGGGCAATTCAGCAGAGAGATAACGGGACTCTCAATACCACAACGGAAACAATGTCTTTTCCCGTTATCTGTTAACGGTAATTTTTAAGTTTTTTTTTTTTTTTGCCAGGAAGAGGGTGGGAACTATCGGAGGAAAGCGCCAAGCCATTAGACTATATGGCACTTGGAAGACCGAAAAGCGTTTCGTAATTCGTATTACATTTTCAAAGACTTAATTTACACACAAATTCTTCGTACTTATATTCTATTGGATGAGGTGATATGGTACAAAAGTTTTGGGTGAGGTGACCAACACAAGACAGAACATGAAACAATGGGTATAAATTGGATAAGTGAACATGTGAATGGAAGTAACTGCAGAAGGTCTATTGGCCCATATTTCCTCTTGCTGCTTCCATATTGGTTCGGGGTCTTGAAGTGGGTAGAATATAGTTGTGCATTAATGCATTATATATATATAATATATATATGTGTGTGTGTGTGTGTGTGTGTGTGTGTGTGTGTGTGTGTGTGTGTGTGTGTGTGTGTGTGTGTGTGTGTGTGTGTGTGTGTGTGTGTGTATGTTTACTAGTTGTGTTTTTACGGGGGTTGAGCTTTGCTCTTTCGGCCCGCCTCTCAACTGTCAATCAACTGTTTACTAACTACTTTTTTTTTTCCGCACCACACACACACCCCCCAGGAAGCAGCCCGTGGCAGCTGACTAACTCCCAGGTACCTATTTACTGCTAGGTAACAGGGGCATTCAGGGTGAAAGAAACTTTGCCCATTTGTTTCTGCCTCGTGCGGGAATCGAACCCGCGCCACAGAATTACGAATCCTGCGCGCTATCCACCAGGCTACGAGGCCCTGTGTGTGCGTGTGTGCGTGTGTGTGTGTGTGCGTGTGTGTGTGTGTGTGTGTGTGTGCTCCCCTTCCATAGCCCCCGTTACAGTGGACCGTCCTGATGGGCTACTATGACTCCCATTGCTCACATTGCATTTACTGGCGACCAGAGCGACCAGAGTATTAGCGACCAGAGCCTCGTTATAGCGACCAGGGGCGGCCCGCTCCAGCGTCCAGAGCCTCGTTATAGCGACCAGGGGCGGCCCGCTCCAGCATCCAGAGCCTCATTATAGCGACAAGGGCGGCCCGCTCCAGCGTCCAGAGCCTCGTTATAGCGACCAGGGGAGGCCCGCTCCAGCGTCCAGAGCCTCGTTATAGCGACCAGGGGCGGCCCGCTCCAGCATTCAGAGCCTCATTATAGCGACAAGGGCGGCCCGCTCCAGCGTCCAGAGCCTCGTTATAGCGACCAGGGGCGGCCCGCTCCAGCGTCCAGGGCCTCGTCATAGCGACGTGGGCTGGGGTAAAAATGAGAGGATAGCACTGTGTTGCCCCGCGCGGGGCTCAACAAGCCGACAACAGCTGCTGGTGGTAATGATGTAATTAAGTGACGGTGATCACCTTAATGGCACTTAGTGACGTCATCCGCTCGTTACCACCAGTGCCTGGTTCGTTACTTGTCACTCTCTCACCATCACCATCACCATCACTATCACTCCATCACCATCACCATCACCAACACTCCATCACCATCAAAAACACCATCACCATCACCATCACCAACACTATCACCATCACCATCACCAACACTCCATCACCATCACCAACACCATCACCATCACCATCACCATCACCAACACTATCACCATCAGGAGGCTACAAGCTGACCTAGACTAACTGAGTGAATGGTCCAACAAATGGCTACTAAAGTTCAACCCGAGTAAATGTAAGGCAATGAAAATAGGCAGTGGAAATAGGAGGCCAGACACAGGATACAGAATAGGAGATGAAGTACTTAATGAAACGGACAAAGAGAAAGATCTAGGAGTTGATATCACACCAAACCTGTCTCCTGAAGCCCACATAAAAAGAATAACGTCTGCGGCATATGCGAGGCTGGCTAACATCAGAACAGCGTTCAGGAACCTGTGTAAGGAATCATTCAGAATCTTGTACACCACATATGTAAGACCAATCCTGGAGTATGCGGCCCCAGCATGGAGCCCGTACCTTGTCAAGCACAAGACGAAGCTGGAAAAAGTCCAAAGGTATGCGACTAGACTAGTCCCAGAACTAAGAGGCATGAGTTATGAGGAAAGGCTGCGGGAAATGCACCTTACGACACTGGAAGACAGGAGAGTAAGGGGAGACATGATCACTATTTACAAAATTCTCAGAGGGAATTGAAATGGTAGATAAAGTTAAACTGTTTAACACTGGTGGGACGCGAACAAGGGGACACAGGTGGAAACTGAGTGCCCACATGAGCCACAGGGACGTTAGAAGGAACTTTTTCAGTGTCAGAGTAGTTAACGGATGGAATGCATTAGGCAGTGATGTGGTGGAGGCTGACTCCATACACAGTTTATAATGTAGATATGATAGAGCCCAATAGGCTCAGGAACCTGTACACCAGTTGATTGACGGTTGAGAGGCGGGACCAAAGAGCCAGAGCTCAACCCCCGCAAACACAACTAGGTGAGTACGCCATATAAACGTGCCACTGAAATCAGGGAAGATCAAGAAGGGTGGGGCGGATTGCATATTTCTTGACTGACAGTAAGCCCCCGACACAGTACCCCACAGGAGACGGGCGGACAGGTTAACGCAACACACAGTACTGACAGGGAAGGTACTCCAGTGGACAGATGAGTGCCTCTGTAGCAGAAGACAGAGAGTGAGCAACCCTTTCTCGCACTTGCTTACAGTCAATATTGGCTTATTTAATAAGTGCACATGTGACATACTAATTGATTGTGAATATTTTAGTTTACCTTGAAAAGCTTCCTAGAAAACACCGACCTCACCTAACCTTCTTAGTATGTTAAGATAAGCATCTTATTGCTTCTTATTTACAATTATAACTTAACCTATACCGTTGATAGGTTAAGTAATAATTGTAAATAAGAAGCAATAAGATGCTTATCTTAACATACTAAGAAGGTTAGGTAAGGTCGGTGTTTTCTATGAAGCTTTTCAAGGTAAACTAAAATATTCACAATCAATTAGTATGTCACATATGCACTTATTAAATAAGCCAATATTGACTATAAGCAAGTGCGAGAACGGGTTGGAGTGAGAGAGAAGGGACCCGCGAGTGTTACAAGCTGCGTCTCTCACGGGTGGTGGAGCTGGGCTTGACCTGAGTGAAGGAGCTGCCACAGAGGGAGAGAGCCTCTCTCAGTGTTCCCTGATGACGTAACAGTTAACAAGAAAATAAATACGATGCGAGACAGCATGAGACAATAAGGGGACCTGGACACAATGAGAGTATTGTTCCTCGCGTGGCTACTGGAGTTCAACTCTAACAAAGTGTAAAGTAATGCAATTGGATTCGAGGAAAAGGTGGCCGGCACGCGGCATCACATGGGAAAGGAAATCGTGTTGGAATAGAACACAAAAAATACGTCTCCAATGTTCCAACACACACGCCTCCCCCCCCCCCCTCCCACACGCCCACACACACCTCCCCCCCCCCTCCCACACGCCCACACACACCTCCCCCCCCCCATCCCACACGCGCCTCCCCTCCCCCTCCCACACGCCCACACACGCCTCCCCCCCTCCCACACGCCTCCCCCCCTCCCACACGCCCACACACGCCTCCACCACCCTCCCACACGCCCCCACACGCCTCCCCCCCACCCCCACACACGCCCCCCCCCTCCCACACGCCCACACACGCCTCCCCCCCCCACACACCCACACACACCTCCCCCCCCCCTCCCACACGCCCACCCACACCTCCCCCACCCTCCCACACGCCCCCCACCCCCCCACCCCCACACGCCCCCCCACCCCCACACTCTTGCGGCTCTCTCAGCAATATAATTGAATTCCTCCCACACTGGACAACAAATTCATTCCTGTAATCGCATGAACGGCAACATATTATGTTTGATCCTTTGAGCTGTGTAAAGTATGTTCGGGTATACTTCTCAGGTCTCAGCTGCTCGGGTATGCTGCCCAGCTTGGGTATATATGAGTATACTCCAATGTAAAAGACAAGATACATCAATTAAATCTTGTAAATCATCTAATTTGTTGAATCTCAATTGTTGGAAAAATATGAGATGTGAAAATGAGAAATTCCGCCCAACTCATAATGAGAAGCAGGTTAATGATTGACTTACAAGGTGGCAAAGACAAGGAGCTGGGATATGAGGACAAGGAGCTGCGATATGAGGACAAGGAGCTGGGATATGAGGACATGGAGCTGGGATATGAGGACAAGGAGCTGGGATAATAGGACAAGGAGCTGGGATATGAGGACAATGAGCTGTGATATGAGGACAAGGAGCTGGGATATGAGGACAAGGAGCTGGGATATGAGGACAAGGAGCTGGGATATGAGGACAAGGAGCTGGGATATGAGGACAAGGAGCTGGGATATGAGGACAAGGAGCTGGGATATGAGGACAAGGAGCTGGGATATGAGGACAAGGAGCTGGGATATGAGGACGAGGAGCTGGGATATGAGGACAAGGAGCTGGGATATGAGGACAAGGAGCTGGGATATGAGGACAAGGAGCTGGGATATGAGGACAAGGAGCTGGGATATGAGGAGAAGGAGCTGGGATATGAGCACAAGGAGCTGGGATATGAGGACGAGGAGCTGGGATATGAGGACAAGGAGCTGGGATATGAGGACAAGGAGCTGGGATATGAGGACAAGGAGCTGGGATATGAGGACAAGGAGCTGGGATATGAGGACAAGGAGCTGGGATATGAGGACAAGGAGCTGGGATATGAGGACAAGGAGCTGGGATATGAGGACAAGGAGCTGGGATATGAGGACAAGGAGCTGGGATATGAGGACAAGGAGCTGGGATGTGAGGACAAGGAGCTGGGATGTGAGGACAAGGAGCTGGGATATGAGGACAAGGAGCTGGGATATGAGGACAAGGAGCTGGGATATGAGGACAAGGAGCTGGGATATGAGGACAAGGAGCTGGGATATGAGGACAAGGAGCTGGGATAGGAGGACAAAGAGTTGGGATATGAAGACAAGCAGCTGGGATATGAGGACAAGGAGCTGGGATATGAGGACAAGGAGCTGGGATATGAGGACAAGGAGCTGGGATATGAGGACATGGATCTGGGATATGAGGACAAGGAGCTGGGATATGAGGACAAGGAGCTGGGATATGAGGACAAGGAACGGTGTCCCACCCAATTAGACTGTAGAACACTTACGACAACTGTCCCTCTTACGTTGATCTTGGCATCTTTCTATTCACTACACAACTTACGACCTCTGGAACACCACGACTTATTACATAATATCAACAGTCTTGGTTTGAGGACGACCTCGCGGCACCCTGGAGGACGACCTCGCGGCACTAGAGGAAGACCTCTTTGAGGAGAAGCGAGATCGAGGCGCGAGGATCAGCACGGCTACATCTGCTCGGTGAATCTCTTTCATATTATGAGGTTCCAGTACCAAGGTGCTGGAACGTTCCAGTACCAAGGTGCTGGAAGACCTTTGTCGTGGACAATGGGATCAAATGCCTCACGGGAATCTATATTATATTACATTTTATTTCTTGTCGCCACCTCCATTAGCTTGGCTCTCCACGTATCCTCGCCTCCATGCGGTTCCTTGTTCTCCCAGTCTATCCTTCTGGGGTTGAAGTCCCCCATGATGAGCAGGTGGGATCTATTTCTCCAGGCAGCAGCGGCTGCCCTCTCAATTATAATGTTAACTGCCATGTTGTTGTTGTCATACTCTTGTCTGGGTCTTCTGTCATTTGGTGGAGGCTATGTCGTGTGTGTGTGTGTGTGTGTGTGTGTGTGTGTGTGTGTGTGTGTGTGTGTGTGTGTGTGTGTGTGTGTGTGTACTCACCTATATGTACTCACCTATATGTGCTTGCAGGATCGAGCATTGACTCTTGGATCCCGCCTTTCGAGCATCGGTTGTTTACAGCAATGACTCCTGTCCCATTTCCCTATCATACCTGGTTTTAAAATTATGAATAGTATTTGCTTCCACAACCTGTTCCTGAAGTGCATTCCATTTCCCCACTACTCTCACGCTAAAAGAAAACTTCCTAACATCTCTGTGACTCATCTGAGTTTCAAGCTTCCATCCATGTCCTCTCGTTCTGTTACTATTCCGTGTGAACATTTCGTCTATGTCCACTCTGTCAATTCCTCTGAGTATCTTATACGTTCCTATCATGTCCCCCCTCTCCCTTCTTCTTTCTAGTGTCGTAAGGCACAGTTCCCTCAGGCGCTCTTCATACCCCGTCCCTCGTAGCTCTGGGACGAGTCTCGTTGCAAACCTCTGAACCTTTTCCAGTTTCATTATATGCTTCTTCAGATGGGGACTCCATGATGAGGCGGCATACTCTAAGACTGGCCTTACGTAGACAGTGTAAAGCGCCCTAAATGCCTCCTTACTTAGGTTTCTGAATGATGTTCTAACTTTTGCCAGTGTAGAGTACGCTGCTGTCGTTATCCTATTAATATGTGCCTCAGGAGATATATTAGGTGTTACGTCCACCCCCAGGTCTCTTTCACGCGTCGTTACAGGTAGGCTGTTCCCCTTCATTGTGTACTGTCCCTTTGGTCTCCTATCTCCTAGTCCCATTTCCATAACTTTACATTTGCTCGTGTTGAATTCTAGTAGCCATTTCTCTGACCATCTCTGCAATCTGTTCAGGTCCTCTTGGAGGATCCTGCAATCCTCATCTGTCACAACTCTTCTCATCAACTTTGCATCATCCGCAAACATCGACATGTAGGACTCTACGCCTGTAAACATGTCGTTAACATATACAAGAAATAGAATTGGTCCCAGCACCGATCCTTGTGGTACTCCACTTGTTACTGTTCGCCAGTCCGACTTCTCGCCCCTTACCGTAACTCTTTGGCTCCTTCCTGTTAGGTAGTTCCTTATCCATTCTAGGACCTTTCCCCCCACCCCCGCCTGCCTCTCGAGCTTGAACAGCAGTCTCATGTGCGGTACTGTATCAAAGGCTTTTTGGCAGTCCAGAAATATGCAGTCTGCCCAACCATCTCTGTCCTGTCTTATCCTCGTTATTTTATCATAGAATTCCAGAAGGTTTGTTAGGCACGATTTCCCTGTCCAGAACCCATGTTGATGTTTGTTCACAAACCTAATGTTCTCCAGGTGTGCAACCAGTCGTAGCCTAATTATTCTTTCCAGTATTTTACAGGGGATGCTTGTCAGTGATACAGGTCTGTAGTTAAGTGCCTCCTCCCTATCTCCTTTCTTGAAGATCGGCACGACATTTGCCTTCTTCCAGCAACTGGGCAATTCTCCTGACATAAGTGACTCATTAAAGATCATTGCCAGAGGCACGCTGAGGGCCTGTGCTGCTTCTTTTAGTATCCACGGTGATACTTTGTCTGGTCCAACTGCTTTAGTTGCATCTAGAGTTGTCAACTGTTTCATTACCTCCTCTGCTGTCACCTCTATATCTGATAGTCTTTCATCTAGGGTAACCCCTTCCAACAATGGGAGCTGCTCAGGCTCGGTAGTGAACACTCCATGGAAACTGGCATTCAGTGCCTCGCAGATTTCCTTGTCACTTTCAGTATATGCCCCCTCTGTCTTCCTTAGTCTTGTCACTTGGTCGTTCACCGACATTTTTCTTCTTATATGACTGTGTAGTAACTTAGGTTGTTTTTTCGCTTTGATTGCAATATCGTTCTCATAGTCCCTTTCCGATGTTCGTCTTATGTTAATGTAATCGTTCCTAGCTCTGTTGTATCTGCTTCTGTTGTCCTCTGTTCTTTGTCTTCTGTACTTCCTCCACTCCCGCCTGCTGGCCATTTTTGCTTCCTGACACTGTCTATTAAACCATGGGTTATTATATTCCCTCTTATTTTTTCCCTTTACCGTTGGTATAAATCTCTCTTCGGCCTCCTGGCATTTCTGTATGACTAGGTCCATCATATCTTGGACTGTTTTTCCTCTAATTTCTTCCTCCCACTGCACTTCACCCAGATAGTCCCTCATCCTCATATAGTCCCCTTTCCTGTAGTCAGCTCTCCTTTCCCAGATCTCTTGTCCCATGGTCATAAGTTTGAATTCCATCATGTAGTCAAAGACTAGGACAAAATGGTCACTGGCCCCTAGAGGTATTTCATGCTCTAAATTCTCGATATCTTCTACGTTCTGGGTGAAAATCAGGTCTAATAGGCTCGGTGCATCTCCTCCTCTTTCCCTTGTGTCTTCCTTCACATGTTGTGTCAGGAAATTCCTGTCTATAACATCTACTAATTTTGCTCCCCACGTTTCGTCCCCTCCATGGGGATTCCTTGATTCCCAATTTATCTCTCCATGATTTAGGTCCCCCATGATCTGCAGCTTCGCTCTCATTCTGTGGGCTAGTGTTGCTGCCTTCTGCAGTTCATCTATACATGCTTTGTTGTTGTCATCATACTCCTGCCTGGGTCTTCTACTGTTTGGTGGGGGATTGTAGATTACCAGGATCACAATCTTCCTCCCATCTACTGTCAGAGTTCCATGTATGAAGCTTGTGCACTCATTGGTAACTCGATTTCCCAGGTCTTCAAACTTCCATTTCCGCTTTATTAGGAGTGCTACTCCCCCTCCCTGTCTCTGTGTCCTCTCTTTTCGTATCACCTGGTACCCTTCAGGAAAGATTGCATCTGAGATCATGTCATTAATTTTAGTTTCCACAATTGCAACTATGTCAGGATCTGCTTCACTCACTCTTTCTTTTATCTCTTCTGCTTTATTAGATACCCCATCAGCATTGGTGTACCAAACCTTGAGATTCTTCATGGAAACTCTTGTACCAGAGTTCTCCCTTTCTCTGGGGGTCTGGGGGGATCTGGGGGATGTCTGGGGGGTGACTGGGGGCAGAGGGGATCCGGGGGATCTGGGGGGTGTCTGGGGGATGACTGGGGGCGGGGAGGGTCCGGGGGATGTCCGGGGGGATCCGGGGGGTGTCTGGGGGGGTCCGGGGGGTGTATGGGGGGTGAAAGAGTTCAGGAGGGGTGCTTGGGGGGCTACTGGGGGCTGGGCTTCTAGGAAGGTAGGTAGGAGGGTCTGGGGTAGGGCCTGGGTAGGTAGGTCTGGAGTAGGAAGGGCATACTGGGTCTGAAGATTAGGGAGGGCATAGAGGGGTTGGGAGATAGCGTAAGGTTGGGATAGCGTAAGGTTGGTTGTGTGTGTGTGTGTGTGTGTGTGTGTGTGTGTGTGTTAGTGTGTGTGTGTGTGTGTGTGTGTACTCACCTAGTTACTCACCTAGTTGTGTTTGCGGGGGTTGAGCTCTGGCTCTTTGATCCCGCCTCTCAACCGTCAACCAACTGGTGTACAGGTTTCTGAGCCTATCGGGCTCTTTCATATCTACACTTGAAGCTGTGTATGGAGTCAGCCTCCACCACATCACTGCCTAATGCATTCCATTTGTCAACCACTCTGACACTAAAAAAGTTCTTTCTAATATCTCTGTGGCCTATTTGGGCGCTCAGTTTCCACCTGTGTCCCCTTGCGCGTGTGCCCCTTGTGCTAAATAGACTGTCTTTATCTACCCTATCAATTCCCTTCAGAATCTTGAATGTGGTGATCATGTCTACCTACCTTGAGGCTACCTACCTTGAGGTGCTTCCGGGGCTTAGTGTCCCCGCGGCCCGGTCGTCGACCAGGCCTCCTGGTTGCTGGACTGATCAACCAGGCTGTTAGACGCGGCTGCTCGCAGCCTGACGTATGAGTCACAGCCTGGTTGATCAGGTATCCTTTGGAGGTGCTTATCCAGTTCTCTCTTGAACACTGTGAGGGGTTTGCCAGTTATGCCCCTTATGTGTAGTGGAAGCGTGTTGAACAGTCTCGGGCCTCTGATGTTGATAGAGTTCTCACTCAGAGTACCTGTTGCACCTCTGCTTTTCAACGGGGGTATTCTGCACATCCTGCCATGTCTTCTGGTCTCATGTGGTGTTATTTCTGTGTGCAGGTTTGGGACCAGCCCCTCTACTATTTTCCACGTGTAAATTATTATATATTTCTCCCGCCTGCGCTCAAGGGAGTACAGATTTAGGCTCTTTAGTCGGTCCCAGTAATTTAGATGTTTTACTGAGTGGATTCTAGCAGTAAAGGATCTCTGCACGCTCTCCAGGTCAGCAATTTCTCCAGCTTTGAAAGGGGCTGTCATTGTGCAGCAGTACTCCACTCTAGAGAGCACAAGCGTTTTGAAAAGTATCATCATCGGTATAGCATCTCTAGTGTGAAAAGTTCTTGTTATCCAACCTGTCATTTTTCTTGCAGTTGTGACGGCTACTTTATTGTGTTCTTTAAAGGTAAGGTCTTCCGACATGAGTACACCCAGATCCTTTACATTGCCTTTTCGTTCTATGTTATGATTTGCCTGCGTTTTGTACGTGGTTTCCGTTTTTATGTTTTCAATTTTTCCGTAGCGCATGAGCTGAAACTTATCCTCGTTGAATACCATATTATTTTCTGTAGCCCATAGAAAGACCTGATCAACATCTGATTGGAGGTTTGCCGTGTCCTCTATGTTGCCAACTCTCATGAAAATCCTAGTGTCATCTGCAAAGGATGATACAGTGCTATAGGTTGTGTTCTGGTCTATGTCCGATATGAGGATGAGAAAAAGTACTGGAGCAAGCACAGTACCCTGGGGGACTGAGCTCTTCACGGTTGATGGGCTGGATTTTATTTTGTTGACTATTACACATTGGGTTCTGTCAGTCAGGAAATTGCAGATCCATCTGCCTATTTTCCCGGTAATTCCTTTTGAACGCATTTTATGTGCAATAACACCATGGTCACATTTATCAAAAGCTTTTGCGAAATCTGTGTAAATTACATCAGCGTTTTGTTTGTCTTCCATAGCATCTAATGCCATATCATAGTGGTCCAGCAACTGCGACAGGCAAGAGCGCCCTATTCTGAAACCATGTTGTCCGGGGTTATGGAGATGCTGTGATTCCATGTATTTTGTGATCTTACTTCTTAGCACTCTCTCAAAAAATTTTATGATGTGCGATGTTAGTGCTATCGGTCTGTAATTTTTTGCCTCTGCCTTATTTCCTCCTTTATGGAGTGGTGCTATCTCTGCTGTTTTTAGTATGTCAGGGATAACGCCAGTATCTAAGCTTTGTCTCCACAGAATGTGAAGGGCCTGCGATAGTGGTTTTTTACAGTTCTTGATGAATATGGAGTTCCAAGAATCCGGGCCTGGTGCAGAGTGCATAGGCATACTGTATATGGCTTCTTCAAAATCTAGTGGGGATAGGGCGACGTCTGATATGTGATTTGATGTTGGTATCATATCCATGAAAAATTCATTTGGGTTATCAATCTTTAGTGCATTTAATGGCTCACTGAAAACAGAGTCGTACTGCTTCCTCAGTAACTCGCTCATTTCCTTGTTGTCATCTGTGAAAGTTCCATCTCCCTTTCGCAGGGGCCCGATACTAGATGTGGTTTTTGATCTTGATTTTGCATAGGAGAAAAAATATTTCGGATTTCTCTCTATTTCACTGATGGCCTTTTGCTCTCTTTGCCTCTCCTGGGTTTTGTATGATTCTTGTAGCTTGAGTTCAACTCCCCTAACTCTTCTGTCTTCCAGCAAAGTGAGGTTTAATTCCCGTAGTCTCTCCTCGTAGCTCATATCTCTCAGCTCGGGTACTAGTCTGGTGGCAAACCTTTGAACCTTTTCCAGTTTAGTCTTATGCTTGACTAGATATGGACTCCATGCTGGAGCCGCATACTGCATGTGTGTGTGTGTGTGTGTGTGTGTGTGTGTGTGTGTGTGTGTGTGTGTGTGTGTGTGTGTGTGTGTGTGTATTCATCTAGTTGTGCTTGCGGGGGTTGAGCTCTGCTCTTTCGGCCCGCCTCTTAACTGCCAATCAATCAACTACTATTTTTTTTTCTCACACACACACATCCCCAAGAAGCAGCCGTAACAGCTGTCTAACTCCCATGCAGGCACCTATTTACTGCTAGGTAACAGGGGGCATCAGGGTGTAAGAAACTCTGCCCGTTGTTTATCGCGGCGCCGGAAATCAAACCCCGGACCACAGGATTACGTGTACAGCGTGCTGTTCACTCAGCCACCGGTCCCACCGGTGTGTGCGTGCGTGCACGTGCGTGTGTACGTATTTTAAGCGCATCATCAATAAGCCGGAATACACTGATGCACTTAGGCCTCGAGTCTAAAATCCCATAATCCCCGGAAGTGATAATGTGGGAAGTGAGGCGCTCAGTAAGCAGCCCATTATCGAATGGTTCTATCAACCATTATCCTCTAAGATATTAATGGACCTGAGAACCCTAACTCGAATAATATTTCAGGCAATACAGAGTTTTTTACCGACGGCTGCCGCGTGTGTGAAGCCTATTGGGCCTACTGAATGATCATATGATGGAAGGATATCCTGCAGGATAGCTGGGGCGGTCAACCAGGAGCTAGGAAGGATATCCTGCAGGATAGCATGAGACGGTCAACCAGGAGCTAGGAAGGATATCCTGCAGGATAGCATGAGACGGTCAACCAGGAGCTAGGAAGGATATCCTACAGGATAGCTGGGACGGTCAACCAGGAGCTGGGAAGGATATCCTGCAGGATAGCTGGAGACGGTCAACCAGGAGCTAGGAAGGATATCCTGCAGGATAACTGGGACGGTCAACCAGGAGCTAGGAAGGACATCCTGCAGGATAGCTGGGACGGTCAACCAGGAGCTAGGAAGGATATCCTGCAGGATACCATGAGACGGTCAACCAGGAGCAAGGAAGGATATCCTGCAGGATAGCATGAGACGGTCAACCAGGAGCTAGGAAGGATATCCTGCAGGATAGCTGGGGCGGTCAACCAGGAGCTAGGAAGGATATCCTGCAGGATAGCTGGGGCGGTCAACCAGGAGCTAGGAAGGATATCCTGCAGGATAGCTGGGACGGTCAACCAGGAGCTAGGAAGGATATCCTGCAGGATAGCTGGGACGGTCAACCAGGAGCTAGGAAGGATATCCTGCATGATAGCTGGAGACGGAGGGTGTTGTGACCCCACAAGGGGAGGGTGTTGTGACCCCACAAGGGGAGGGTGTTGTGACCCCACAAGGGGAGGGTGTTGTGACCCCACAAGGGGGGGGGTGTTGTGACCCCACAAGGGGAGGGTGTTGTGACCCCACAAGGGGAGGGTGTTGTGACCCCACAAGGGGGGTGTTGTGACCCCACAAGGGAGGGTGTTGTGACCCCACAAGGGGGGGTGTTGTGACCCCACAAGGGGGGTGTTGTGACCCCACAAGGGAGGGTGTTGTGACCCCACAAGGGGGGGGGGTGTTGTGACCCCACAAGGGAGGGTGTTGTGACCCCACAAGGGGGGGTGTTGTGACCCCACAAGGGGGGGTGTTGTGACCCCACAAGGGGGGGGTGTTGTGACCCCACAAGGGGGGGGTGTTGTGACCTATTCTTGACATTTGCTCATTAATTTATACTCTGACATTTCAATGAACCTTTAACCTTTAAATCTTTTATTCTGTCAAGCAACACTTCACAGTTATAACCCTAACACACCCACTGCGGCGCTGGTGGCTGAGTGGACAGCACGTTGGATACGTTGTCCTGTGAACTGGGGTTCGATTCCCGGCGCCGTGAATCGAATCGAATTAGGGACACTTGCCTCTAGTTCAGTGCCTCCTGCCTATCTCCCTTTTTTTATATCGGGACTACATTAGCAGTCTTCCAAATTTTTGGCTGTTCACCTGTTAGCAGTGATTTGTTGTACACTATGGAGAGTGGCAGGCACAGTGCTTCTGCTCCTTCGTTTAGTATCCAAGGGGAGATTCTATCCGGGCCTGAAGCCTTTGTCACGCCCAACTCTAGCTAAAGCTTCAACAATAAGTGTGTGTGTGTGTGTTTCTTTCTGTTACAGTCAGCTTGGGCCAGTAACCGGGTTCTTTCTGTTAACGTGTCGTATAGCCTCTCCTTCTCTGATCCTGCCGCAAGTTATTGACGAGTTCTCAAGAATTGTCGGTGGAAAGTAACAGTGCAAGAAGTAAAGGGGGGGGGGGGAATAAACAGTACTCAATTACACCTTCACCAATATATTATCTATAGAAATATAACTACATATATGTACACTGTGTTGCTTTCAGCCAAGACAATAGATCAGCAGTGCTCTACAAATCCCGGTGAATCAACTATCTTCAAGTACATGTCGTCCATGTTCAATTATACTCACCGGTGAGTTCACCTTCCTCAACATGGGCCAGTCCACACACCGTCTCATCACGATGTCCCAGTACCCCACATCATCTCTCCGGTGGCACACTGGCAGAGGTCTTCAGCAGCTCGCTAGCAGCACGTCTCAACAGACGCACCTCTGTCGTCTCGTAACTCTTCCTGGCCAAATCCAAGGTACGTCGGTCCACACAACACTGCATAAATCCAGCAGCCAACACACTGCTACTATCGACAGCGGCCACTTTGTCCTCTCACAGGACCAAGTCAGGAGTTCTTGGCTAGCTATCGTCATTAGCTAGACAGACAGTATACTGGGTGACCTTAGGATAACACTCTTCCACCGGGGAACTGAAATTGTAATTGTATTCACAACCTAGATGGCGTTGATATGGTTACGCCACCCACCAGAGGTCGTCATCGTCGACCTCACTTTCTAACTGGGGCAGGAAACAGGAGCCTTTCACCGACGCCACACCACCGCCAACAGATGGCGTTGTCTGCGTCTCACCTAATGCCTTACAGTTGGAGTACAGGTCCCAAGATGGCGCCGAAATCGCCACTCCACACTCCAACAACGGTGTTGATACCATAACACTGAAAACAACAAATTTAGTAGTTTTTAACAGTTGATTGACAGTTGAGAGGTGGGCCGAAAGAGCAGGGCTCAATCTCTACAAACACAACTAGCTGAATAAGGAATGATCTGTGCAGACCATACCTTATCCCCTTCTCCATTTCTCCCTGCCCTTCTTCTCCTTCTCCTTCTTCTCCTCCTCTTCCTTCTCCCCTTCACACACACACAGTTTCAAGTGTAGATATGATAGAGCCCAATAGGCTCAGGAACCTGTACACCAGTTAATTGACAGTTGAGAGGCGGGACCAAAGAGTCAGAGCTCAATCCCTGCAAACACAAATAGGTGAGTAGAAATAGGTAAATACACACACACACACACACACACACACACACACACACACACACACACACACACACACACACACACACACACACATATCTGTGTATGGGGCCAGATAGCGGGGTGGACAGCGCTCTGGATTCGTAATCCTAGGGTCCGGGTTCAATTCCCGGTGATGGCAAAAACAAAATGGGTAGAGTTTCTTCCACCCTCATGCCTCTGTTACCTGGCATTAAATAGGTACCTGGGAGTTAGACAGCAGTTACGGGCTGCTTCCTGGGGGGGTGTGGAAAACAAATTAATTAGTAGTAACAGTTGATTGATTGACAGCTGATTGATTGATTGACAGGCGGACCGAAAGAGCAGAGCAAACAGGAAATGTTTACAATGAATAACAACAGAACAAAGGGACATAGATGGAAGCTTGAGACTCAGATGTGTCACAGAGATGGTAGAAAGTTTTCCTCTAGCGTGAGGGAAGTGAGTAAATGGTTGACCTAAAGGAGCAGGTTGTAGAGGCTAACTCTATTATAACCTTAAGAGCGGGTATGATAGAGGGATAGGTCACGAGTCATTACATTAGTCAACCAACGGCCAGAAAAACGGGGATCCAGAGCTTGAGCTCGATCCTGCAGGCACAAATAGGTGAGTACACACACCGAGAGAAAGTGACGGGTGTGAACCACAGGCTGAGGGCGGGGGTCCAGGGGACAGTACCGTCCCCCAGACGGGGCCCAGGGGACAGTACCGTGCCCCAGGCGGGGTCCAGGGGACAGTACCGTCCCCCAGACGGGGCCCAGGGGACAGTACCGTCCCACAGACGGAGGGTCCAGGGGACAGTACCGTTCCCCTGACGGGGCCTAGGGGACAGTACCGTCCCCCAGACGGGTCCCAGGGGACAGTACTGTCCCCCAAACGGGGCCCATGGGACATTACCGTCCCCCAGACGGGGTCCAGGGGACAATACCGTCCCCCAGACGGGGTCCAGGGGACAGTACCGTGCCCCAGACGGGGTCCAGGGGACAGTACCGCCCCCAGATGGGGTCCAGGGCACAGTACAGTCCCCAAGACGGGGCCCAGGGGACAGTACCGTCCCCCAGACACTGGCTGCTCTACACCTCTATCCAGACCTCTGGAGGCCGCCGCTCCCCTCAGGGAAGGTCACCGGTAAATAACTGGCTCGGGGACAGGCTAGGCAGGGAGGACCTGGCCAGGGACGGTCCAGGTAGTGAGGGACGCCACAGCCAGGGACGAGGGACGAAATATGTGAATATGGAGGAAATGACGAAGTACGAAGAGAGAAGAAAGGAGGAAGTAACAGAGGACGTGTAAAAGATAAGTAGAGTGAGAGGGAGAGAATGGGACGGAGAAGTGAGAGAAGGAAGTAGAAAAGAATGGAGACAATTAAAATCACATGAACCTCTTCAGAGGAAGTATGTGCATGCCAATATGCTCCTGAGATGTTGCTTCCGTCGCCCTGTTGAGCGCTTTTAGAACCCCCACTTCTAATACTTCTAATACTAATAAGACGCAGTGTTTAGTGATCTGTACGCTATAAACACAAGCAAAAATATCATATATATTTTTCCGGAAGGCGTCTTCATGCCGGGAGAGACGCTCACAAAGTTTCCTTGTATTCACTTAAACTGCAAATTTAATCAAACGAACGTTTTCACATTTCAATTTGACTCGTGTCCAATTGAAATGTGAATCTGACAGTGAAAATTATTACAAAAATCCTTCTAGACACCGTCAACAAAATCAGACGCAAAAGTAATTACATAATTGTTCTCTTCATTAGTATGCACCATGGAAAGTAGCAAACGATCTGTAATATTTTGCGCCAGAACCTAATTGCAGTTTCATACCAATTACGGTCAAGTTATCTTCTTTTTAAGATATATATAATTATTTTTTCCACCGTAAAGGGTAATAACCATTCTCGCCTCAAATGTATTTGTACATAAAAAGTTTTAATAAAAGCGAGGAAGGACATTAGAGAAGAATAAATGCAATTTCAGTCCTTGCAATAAGCGGGCAGTGTTGGAGACCAGTAATTGTGATGAACCTGATTTACAGAGATGGTTAGGGGAACAGGGTGTCCATGGCTGAAGGCTCGTCCCTACAGCATCTCTTACAGGGGAGAGAGGGGGGGGAGAGAAGAGAGAGGGGGGGGGAGAGAGAGAGTGGGGAAAGAGAGAGAGAGAGAGAGAGAGAGAGAGAGAGAGAGAGAGAGAGAGAAAGAGAGAGACTCCGTGAGGAGTGGTATAAGGCCACTGGTCCTTCGAGCCGCATCCAGTCTCTTCGCGATCATCAGGGCATAGGGCTCAGTACCCTTGGTCAAAATGACTCTCAAAGGTCACCAATCTGGCCATGTCACACGGCCATCACCAGCCACACTTCATCATCACAGTTTTGCTTGGTCCCGGTTCAAGCCTACATGGTGGTACTCATATTCAATTAAAAGAACTCACATTTAGAGAAATTCTTCTATGCTACAAATTCATAATTTCTTCAAGCATCAAATGTAATGGCTTCACATTTAAAGCACTGTTCGTAAACTAAATCACAGCATTGGATACTTGTGTGTAAACTTTAGTACAAATAAACTCTTAATGAACTTAACATTACGTTACTGTATATTAATAACTGGTTGCCTTGTAATTCTGGATCAAATCAAATACACTAAAATATCAGCATACTTGAGTATACCTGAGTGAATATATGTGGGTTACCTGGTTGATACCTGGTTGATGGGGTTCTGGGAGTTCTTCTACTCCCCAAGCCCGGCCCGAGGCCAGGCTCGACTTGTGAGAGTTTGGTCCACCAGGCTGTTGCTTGGAGCGGCCCGCAGGGCCATGTACCCACCACAGCCCGGCTGATCGGAACTTCTCTTAGAAAACCGTCCAGTTTTCTCTTGAAGATGTCCACGGTTGTTCCGGCAATATTTCTTATGCTCGCTGGGAGGACGTTGAACAACCGCGGACCCCTGATGTTTATACAGTGCTCTCTGATTGTGCCTATGGCACCTCTGCTCTTCACTGGTTCAATCTTGCATTTTCTTCCATATCGTTCACTCCAGTACGTTGTTATTTTACTGTGTAGATTTGGGACCTGTCCCTCCAGTATTGTCCATGTGTATATTATTTGGTATCTCTCTCGTCTCCTTTCTAGAGAGTACATTTGGAGAGCTTTGAGACGATCCCAATAATTTAGGTATTTTATCTCGTCTATCCGTGCCGTATATGTTCTCTGTATTCCCTCTATTTCAACAATCTCTCCTGCTCTGAAGGGGGAAGTGAGTACTGAGCAGTACTCGAGACGGGACAGCACAAGTGACTTGAAGATATATATCTTGGGTATACTCAGTCATGAATTATCACTGAAGAAAATCTCTCTGGAGTATGGGGGGGGGGGTATTACCTACTGATGGGCTGTAGACCCGACATTTCCGTCCCTGTCAGCTGTGGTGGAGGGCATACTCTACCAAGCCTCCCTGGTCGTGGAGGGCATACTCTACCAGGCCTCCCTGGTCGTGGAGGGCATACTCTACCAGGCCTCCCTGGTCGTGGAGGGCATACTCTACCAGGCCTCCCTGGTCGTGGAGGGCATACTCTACCTGGCCTCCCTGGTCGTGGAGGGCATACTCTACCAGACCTCCCTGGTCGTGGAGGGCATACTCTACCAGGCCTCCCTGGTCGTGGAGGGCATACTCTACCAGGCCTCCCTGGTCGTGGAGGGCATACTCTACCAGCCATCTTGCCTCCCGGCCTGGCCTCCTTACCGCCTTCGACCAACTTGTAACTAACATAACATAATATCCTGGGTTCATTCTTCTCCTTAAATGTAACCAAATAAAGCTATGAGGCTTCTACAGTATATACGGGGCCTAGGGAGGGGTGGGGGGACCAGGGGATGACGATAGGTGGTCAAGGAGTTTATCTTGCCGGCACACACAGCATGAGACGTGGAGAGACAGACAGACATCTTGCACACACATAGGGATGAATGGAAATGGAATGGAACGCTGGCACCAATTGAGTGGCTATCGGATTCTGCTCCATTGAGGATCACCCTTAGAGTCCGTTCTTGAAGGTAGTCTTTTAATAACACTAAGATGGAGCCTGCAATGCCTAAAGCTTGAAGCTTCACTGCTAGTCCAGAGTGCCAGACCCGATCAAAGGCTCCTGCTATATCTAGAGCAACAACACAGCTGATCTTGGACTCATCCAGTGACTGATGCCACTTAGAGGAGAGATTTAGCAAGAGATCAGCAGCAGATCGGCCTTTTCTAAAACCATACTGTCGATCACAAATTAGCCGATGACGGTCAAAAAATGATATCATTTGCTGAGCAATTAATGATACCCTCTCTCTCTCTCTCTCTCTCTCTCTCTCTCTCTCTCTCTCTCTCTCTCTCTCTCTCTCTCTCTCTCTCTCTCTCTCTCTCTCTCTCTCTCTCTCTCTCTCTCTCTCTCTCTCTCTCTCTCTCTCTCTCTCTCTCTCTCTATCTCTCTCTCTCTCTCTCTCTCTCTCTCTCTCTCTCTCTCTCTCTCTCTCTCTCTCTCTCTCTCTCTCTCTCTCTCTCTCTCTCTCTCTCTCTCTCTCTCTCTCTCTCTCTCTCTCTCTCTCTCTCTCTCTCTCTCTCTCTCTCTCTCTCTCTCTCTCTCTCTCTCTCTCTCTCTCTCTCTCTCTCTCTCTCTCTCTCTCTCTCTCTCTCTCTCTCTCTCTCTCTCTCTCTCTCTCTCTCTCTCTCTCTCTCTCTCTCTCTCTCTCTCTCTCTCTCTCTCTCTCTCTCTCTCTCTCTCTCTCTCTCTCTCTCTCTCTCTCTCTCTCTCTCTCTCTCTCTCTCTCTCTCTCTCTCTACCTC
>NC_091196.1:16788012-16793012 GCF_040958095.1 Procambarus clarkii
CAGTGGTGATCATTGTCAGCTCCGTGACTGAGCTCCGTGACTGAGCTCCGTGACTGAGCTCCGTGACTGAGTTCCGTAGCTGAGCTCCGTGACTGAGCTCCGTGACTGAGTTCCGTGACTGAGCTCCGTGACCTTAATGTAACATACGTCGGCTCTTCAATGTAACAAAATGGTTTATCATTCGTTCATAAAAATCCTTTATTTCTGGTATCATTATATTTTCAATCGCTGAAGCAGACGGTGTCTCATTCGCCTTGGTCCTGCTCCAAACTGTCTTGCTTCACTTCTATGTTGAAAATCCCCTTTTCTGTTTCTGCCGGTGTCGTTGGGGCTGTTACATGAATGTTCAGTATCTTCACAGTTATTGAAAACGTTGACTGTAAATGGTTGTCGATCATTATGTGCAACTGGTCAGTGAGGGTTTCTGATTGACGCAAATCTTCCCCTGTGTAGAGTGTAACTTGGGTCCTCAAGTTGTCTTGTAATAGTGCAGTACTAGAGACGCTTTAGTATCTACTGGAACAATTATTCACTAAAACTAACTTGTTAGCTTCTAAATGATTTGTAAACTTGAAACTAGTTCTGAATTGCAACAATTACCTCACAAACTTACACACAGAAATCACACTAACGTGATGCATTAAATGAACAAATCCACAATGGATTTGTAGTCACGGCCCTTGAGGATTTGTTCATCTCACAAACTGGCTTTGCAACAACTGATCTCTGAATTAAATTCTGGTCTCTCTCTCTGGCTCAGGAGGCGCAGACACATCACATTCATCTCTTAATTTCTGAACGACAAAAGTGAAAGCTTTAAAAAGTGGCATCAACCTAAGCTGCAGCAATATTTCTAGACATAATCTGAGAACACACATCAACAAGAAGCATCACTTTGGATATCAATGCCAACCAGAGGTCGGATTGAGCATCACTCACGCTGCTCTTAACACCCGCCGCCGCAGATGCAGCATCTCTTGAGTTAGATGCTGGCAGAATGCTGCAACATTCATTTCATATAAAGCATTGACTGTTCTCCTCTTGAAATTGCAACGTGTCGCAGGTGGGCAGGAAATTCAATGGTCAAAAACATTCTACAACGCTGCCATTCTTTGTGGAGATTTTGAAAAAAGAAATTTGGTATTCCTGACTCGCTGGTGAACAGTCCTCGAACACTGGTGTTCTGTGACGTTGTCTATTCAAAAAACCAATTCAACTGGTGTATATAACAGAGGTTAAGATGAGCATTAATATACACATGTTTCCCTATAGTTTGTACACCTTTGTTGCACCCACAAACACCACCTGCACCACTATAAGCTTGACCAATGACCACCTGAACCCACCATAACCATGTAAAAGGTAAGTTGACCAGACCACACACTAGAAATTGAAGGGACGACGACGTTTCGGTCCGTCCTGGACCATTCTCAAGTCGATTGTCAACATACTTCAGCCAAGTTATTGTGACTCATCGCCTGCATGTAAAAGGTAATTTAAGTTCGCAAAGTACTCAAAGCAACTTAAGCACTACGCAAGGAACATGAGACACCATCTCCACTCAACGTTAACTCCAAACACGGGACTGACGGATTGACTGGGCTACACCTCAACACTGCCACATGTACAGTCGATTAATCCTTCACTAACGTACAGAATGAAACCTCTATTTTTATCTTGTTTGAATGAAAATTATCAAAATTCTTATAGAAGTATATTGAAAATAACATGTGAAAAAATTGCTATGACACATTTGTTAGTGTATTATTATAACCCACAGTGTGACAGAGCTGCCCAGAGTGTGACAGAGCTGCCCACAGTGTGACAGAGCTGCCCACAGTGTGACAGAGCTGCCCACAGTGTGACAGAGCTGCCCACAGTGTGACAGAGCTGCCCACAGTGTGACAGAGCTGCCCACAGTGTGACAGAGCTGCCCACAGTGTGACAGAGCTGCCCAGAGTGTGACAGAGCTGCCCACAGTGTGACAGAGCTGCCCACAATGTGACAGAGCTGCCCACAGTGTGACAGAGCTGCCCACAGTGTGACACAGCTGCCCACAGTGTGACAGAGCTGCCCACAGTGTGACACAGCTGCCCACAGTGTGACACAGCTGCCCACAGTGTGACACAGCTGCCCACAGTGTGACAGAGCTGCCCACAGTGTGACACAGCTGCCCACAGTGTGACAGAGCTGCCCACAGTGTGACAGAGCTGCCCACAGTGTGACAGAGCTGCCCACAGTGTGACAGAGCTGCCCAGAGTGTGACACAGCTGCCCACAGTGTGACATAGCTGCCCACAGTGTGACAGAGCTGCCCACAGTGTGACAGAGCTGCCCACAGTGTGACAGAGCTGCCCAGAGTGTGACACAGCTGCCCACAGTGTGACAGAGCTGCCCACAGTGTGACACAGCTGCCCACAGTGTGACAGAGCTGCCCACAGTGTGACAGAGCTGCCCACAGTGTGACACAGCTGCCCACAGTGTGACAGAGCTGCCCAGAGTGTGACACAGCTGCCCACAGTGTGACAGAGCTGCCCACAGTGTGACAGAGCTGCCCACAGTGTGACAGAGCTGCCCACAGTGTGACAGAGCTGCCCACAGTGTGACAGAGCTGCCCAGAGTGTGACAGAGCTGCCCACAGTGTGACAGAGCTGCCCACAGTGTGACAGAGCTGCCCACAGTGTGACAGAGCTGCCCACAGTGTGACACAGCTGCCCACAGTGTGACAGAGCTGCCCACAGTGTGACACAGCTGCCCACAGTGTGACAGAGCTGCCCACAGTGTGACAGAGCTGCCCACAGTGTGACAGAGCTGCCCACAGTGTGACACAGCTGCCCACAGTGTGACAGAGCTGCCCACAGTGTGACACAGCTGCCCACAGTGTGACAGAGCTGCCCACAGTGTGACAGAGCTGCCCACAGTGTGACAGAGCTGCCCACAGTGTGACACAGCTGCCCACAGTGTGACAGAGCTGCCCACAGTGTGACACAGCTGCCCACAGTGTGACAGAGCTGCCCACAGTGTGACAGAGCTGCCCACAGTGTGACAGAGCTGCCCACAGTGTGACAGAGCTGCCCACAGTGTGACAGAGCTGCCCACAGTGTGACAGAGCTGCCCACAGTGTGACAGAGCTGCCCACAGTGTGACAGAGCTGCCCAGAGTGTGACAGAGCTGCCCACAGTGTGACAGAGCTGCCCAGAGTGTGACAGAGCTGCCCACAGTGTGACAGAGCTGCCCACAGTGTGACAGAGCTGCCCACAGTGTGACAGAGCTGCCCACAGTGTGACAGAGCTGCCCACAGTGTGACAGAGCTGCCCACAGTGTGACAGAGCTGCCCACAGTGTGACAGAGCTGCCCACAGTGTGACAGAGCTGCCCACAGTGTGACAGAGCTGCCCAGAGTGTGACACAGCTGCCCACAGTGTGACAGAGCTGCCCACAGTGTGACAGAGCTGCCCACAGTGTGACAGAGCTGCCCACAGTGTGACACAGCTGCCCAGAGTGTGACACAGCTGCCCACAGTGTGACAGAGCTGCCCACAGTGTGACAGAGCTGCCCAGAGTGTGACACAGCTGCCCACAGTGTGACAGAGCTGCCCACAGTGTGACAGAGCTGCCCACAGTGTGACAGAGCTGCCCACAGTGTGACACAGCTGCCCAGAGTGTGACACAGCTGCCCACAGTGTGACAGAGCTGCCCACAGTGTGCCAGAGCTGCCCAGAGTGTGACACAGCTGCCCACAGTGTGACAGAGCTGCCCACAGTGTGACAGAGCTGCCCACAGTGTGACAGAGCTGCCCACAGTGTGACAGAGCTGCCCACAGTGTGACAGAGCTGCCCACAGTGTGACACAGCTGCCCACAGTGTGACAGAGCTGCCCACAGTGTGACAGAGCTGCCCACAGTGTGACAGAGCTGCCCACAGTGTGACAGAGCTGCCCACAGTGTGACACAGCTGCCCACAGTGTGACACAGCTGCCCACAGTGTGACAGAGCTGCCCACAGTGTGACAGAGCTGCCCACAGTGTGACAGAGCTGCCACAGTGTGACAGAGCTGTTCACAGTGTGACAGAGCTGCCCACAGTGTGACAGAGCTGCCCACAGTGTGACAGAGCTGCCCAGAGTGTGACAGAGCTGCCCAGAGTGTGACAGAGCTGCCCAGAGTGTGACAGAGCTGCCCACAGTGTGACAGAGCTGCCCACAGTGTGACAGAGCTGCCCACAGTGTGACACAGCTGCCCACAGTGTGACAGAGCTGCCCACAGTGTGACACAGCTGCCCACAGTGTGACACAGCTGCCCACAGTGTGACAGAGCTGCCAACAGTGTGACAGAGCTGCCCACAGTGTGACAGAGCTGCCCACAGTGTGACAGAGCTGCCCACAGTGTGACACAGCTGCCCACAGTGTGACAGAGCTGCCCACAGTGTGACAGAGCTGCCCACAGTGTGACACAGCTGTCCACAGTGTGACAGAGCTGCCCACAGTGTGACAGAG
Source organism: Procambarus clarkii (assembly GCF_040958095.1). Lineage (NCBI taxonomy): Eukaryota > Metazoa > Arthropoda > Malacostraca > Decapoda > Cambaridae > Procambarus > Procambarus clarkii. The sequence goes on from NC_091196.1 coordinate 16,792,502, forward strand.
CTGCCCACAGTGTGACACAGCTGCCCACAGTGTGACAGAGCTGCCCACAGTGTGACAGAGCTGCCCACAGTGTGACACAGCTGTCCAGAGTGTGACACAGCTGCCCACAGTGTGACAGAGCTGCCCACAGTGTGACAGAGCTGCCCACAGTGTGACAGAGCTGCCCACAGTGTGACAGAGCTGCCCACAGTGTGACAGAGCTGCCCAGAGTGTGACAGAGCTGCCCACAGTGTGACAGAGCTGCCCACAGTGTGACAGAGCTTCCCACAGTGTGACACAGCTGCCCACAGTGTGACACAGCTGCCCACAGTGTGACGAGCTGCCCACAGTGTGACAGAGCTGCCACAGTGTGACAGAGCTGTTCACAGTGGTGACAGAGCTGCCCACATAGTGTGCACAGAGCTGCCCACAGTGTGACAGAGCTGCCCAAGTGTGACAAGAGCTGCCCACAGTGTGACAGAGCTGCCCAGAGTGTGACAGAGCTGCCCAGAGTGTGACAGAGCTGCCCACA
>NC_091196.1:16798012-16828012 GCF_040958095.1 Procambarus clarkii
AATCTTGTACACCACATATGTAAGACCAATCCTGGAGTATGCGGCCCCAGCATGGAGCCCGTACCTTGTCAAGCACAGAACGAAGCTGGAAAAAGTCCAAAGGTATGCCACTAGACTAGTCCCAGAACTAAGAGGCATGAGTTACGAGGAAAGGCTGCGGGAAATGCACCGTACGACACTGGAAGACAGAAGAGTAAGGGGAGACATGATCACAACCTACAAAATCCTCAGAGGAATCGACCGGGTAAACAAGGATAAACTATTCAACACTGGTGGGATGTGAACAAGGGGACACAGGTGGAAACTGTGTACCCATATGAGCCACAGGGACGTTAGAAGGAACTTTTTCAGTGTCAGAGTAGTTAACAGGTGGAATGCATTAGGCAGTGATGTGGTGGAGGCTGACTCCATACACAGTTTCAAGTGTAGATATGATAGAGCCCAATAGGCTCAGGAACCTGTACACCAGTTGATTGACAGTTGAGAGGCGGGACCAAAGAGCCAAAGCTCAACCCCCGCAAGCACAACTAGGTGAGTACACTCCACCAAGACGACAATAATCACCAAGAAAATAAATTAAGGAGAAATATTTAGCAATAAGCTAAGAGTTACCGCGAGTCGCCCCCCCCCCACACACACACACACACGTACACACACACACACACACACACACACACACACACACACACACACACACACACACACACACACACACACACACACACACACACACGTACACACACACACACACACACACACACACAGACTCTTAATGAAATTCCAGCAGTTGGCGGGTGACCGCGGCGCTCCCGCCCCACTGATCTAAATATCGCCTTTTACCTGCGTCAGCCCTCAGCCAATTACGGAGCGCCCTCACACCTTTCCTCTCGCTCCTTTGTTGCGTAAATTCCTCGCTCCATTTGACTCAGGAACGTCGTGGGATGTGAGAGTCAAGAGTGGCTCTAACTTGAAGGGATTCGAAGGCCCGGAAGCACATTCCATGTCGCGTTGCTTGCAGGTAAAGCACAACTGTTTTACGCTCTTCACCTCACAGGGGGAACAAACACAGTGGTGTTTGGTTCATCTTATTGGGATCCTCGGTTGTGTGTCGAGGACGCAGACCACTGTGCTATAGACAGGTGGCGCCTATCAGATTTTCGGGGAAATCTTGGATTAAGAAAAATACTTCATTAAGGAAGAAATATAAGGCTTAACTGCGTTAAGATTATGAAGATATGTATAATTATACACTAGTTATTATACAAGATGTATACTGAGGTTCAGAAGGGATGTATGTATACCTTGAGAGCTATACAATGCTCTAGATGTATATACACTGAGAGGTGTACCCACCTTATACACATATACACTTAGAAAGATACATATACACTTAAACAAACAAATCCACAAGGGCCGTGACGAGGATTCGAACCTGCGTCCGGGAGCATCCCACCTGCGTCTGGGATGCTCCCGGACGCAGGTGTCGGGAAACCGACACACACAAACACACACACACATATATCACAGTCTCCCTTAGTCTGTAATCCCTTCAGGATGGAAAATGGGAGACTCCGTGACGTCATCGACTCTGTGACGTCATGGATGTCATCGTATATTTACATTATGAAACATTGTTAATAGACTAGTTTAGTATCCAGATTTAACAAAAAAGTAATCTATAAGACTGAATATAATTATTAACATCAAATTGTAGCTCGGTTCCCTTGTTAATGTAAAATTACTTTGAGTGAGGAACCAGCGTTGAGGGCGCGGGCTCCACTGAGAGCAAGGGGCCAGATTCACGAAAGCACTTAAGCAAGCACTTACGAACGTGTACATCTTCCCTCAATCTTCGACGACTTTGGTTACATTTATTAAACAGTTTACAAGCATGAAAACTTCCCATTCAACTGTTGTTATTGTTATAAACAGCCTCCTGGTGCTTCGGAGCTCATTAACTTTTTAGTAATTGGAAACAAAGCCGCCAAAGATTGAGAAAAGATGTACAGGTTCGTAAGTGTTTGCGTAAGTGCTTTCGTGAACCTGGCCCCAGGCTCCCACGACAGAAGAATAACAACAGAGCAGCCACCACGCTGTACTTGGCTCTAGGGCTGGTGAAATAACTAGACAGCCCATTTACGTGTCAACACCAGCAACACAGCCTATCACACCACAACAACGACCGTATCCGTCTTACCAAGTATTGTATATCATTTTGTGCACATTTTGATTCAATGGGTAAAGGCGGTCACGACGTAGGAATAAAAACATACCACAATGTACGTGTACTCCATTTTACAGCCCTCACAGTTCATGTTATACCTGTAATTGATATGTTTAGGGAACTTTGATTAATTCCTTGCATCCCATACAGGTAAATTGTGAGAGGAGCAGCAAGAATCTGAGCAGACAGTTGGTTCATACACATTAACTATTTGTTTGCCAAGCTTTGTCCTTCCCACCAGCCGCCATTACGTGGCACCAGGAGGCACAGGGCCACACCCAATTTGGGGCTACACCTACACGCCTTACCAGGCCCAAACTACTGGCACAGCTAAGCCATTTTAACAGTATTAGTAGTCATAATTAGTAATTATTACTAGTAGATTAGACCACCATACGTGGTATGATAATGATAAGTGAACCACCACATGTGGTATATTATAATTATAAAAGGTAAACAATTGGTAGTTTAAGAAGGAGCCATAACAAAGTGGTTTAGGCTACCAATTGCCCCCCCCCCCATTAGTGTGTAAGAAGATTTCAGGCAGTTGACAAGTATATACAGTCCACTCAATTACTTCTTACTTACTAAGAAAAATAAATAAGACATAACTTTATCTTATTAAAGTCAATTTAAAAAAGAGAAATTAGCTGCCTGGAGTTTCCCCACAGCAGGTTCGAATCCTCGTCACGGCCCTTGTGGATTTGTTCATTTGATGCGTCACGTTAGTGTGATCTCTGTGTGTAGTGCATATACACTTCTCTGTGCATGTACACTGTGTGATGGGCTGAACAAGCCCTTACCGAGGAGGATAGGCCTTAGGCCCAACCAAACATAACCAATTTAAGTTTCCCAGTCATATGTTCAAAGTTGGTAAGTCAACTGACCCATGAAAACATTTATACAACTTTACGGAAATTACTCAAAGTTACAGGCCAACAAAATCTCCATTTCCATTTAGCGTGGAAAATAGTCAACACACTTCATCATTTATGCTTTTTGACCAAATGATTCAGTGGAATAATCAGAATTCTAGGGACTTAAAATTCTGTAAATTTAATACTCGGAGCAAAAGCCTCTTTAGGTGCTTTGCTCCAGCCTCTTTACCTCTTTACCTAAAGGTGCCTCTTTAGCATCTTTGCTAACACCACCACAAGGGGACGTTACCTATGTAATCCCTCCCTTCATGAGGTAACTCCTAGCTCTCTCAGCGTCCCGTAATCTCCTCCCTAGGAATGGTGATTCAAAACGGGCAGATTATGTGTACTGGTTAGAGAGAGAGAGAGAGAGAGAGAGAGAGAGAGAGAGAGAGAGAGAGAGAGAGAGAGAGAGAGAGAGAAGCAGATACAGAGAAACAGAGAGAGAAGAGTGAGAAGGTGGGAAGAGGAAGGAGAGAGGGGAGGACACCATAGGGAAGGAAGAAGAGGGGAATGAGAGAGAGGAGGAGGAGGAGGAGTGATGGAGGCAGCCCCGAGGCCCAAAGTTCACGTCATAAATCAGCGTAGATCAGCTGGGTCTGTTGGGACGCCCCGGAGATTCTGAGGGGAAATTGAATTCGGGAAGGGATGATCCCAAACTGAGGGAGGACTAGTGGGGGGATTACGCTGAAAGATTGGGAGCCAGGAGCTAGTGGCAGGAGATGGGTGGCAACTGGAGGGGTGCTGGGGGTGGGGGTGTGGGGGTGACGGAGGGGGAGGTGGATGGGGGGGGTAGGTGGGGATGTGATGGGGGTAAGGGAGCGCTGGTGTGCAGGGAGGAGCAGCTTTCATCACGTGGTCTCACGAATATTGCTTCTAAGAGTTTGTCAAACTCTTAATTTTGATTGGTCGAAATTGGTAGCACGTCATTCAGTCTTCTCAAGTCGTTCAGCTTGGCTTCGAAGATTATATCATTGGCGGTTGAGGTAGAGGCTGGTGCTCCTAGCAGCCCAGCGTCGCTCCTAGCAGCCCAGCGTCGCCCCTAGCAGCACAACGTCACTCCTAGCAGCACAGCGTCGCTCCTAGCAGCACAGCGTCACTCCTAGCAGCACAGCGTCGCCGCTAGCAGCACAGCGTCGCCCCTAGCAGCACAGCGTCGCTCCTAGCAGCACAGCGTCGCCCCTAGCAGCACAGCGTCACTCCTAGCAGCACAGCATCGCCCCTAGCAGCACAGCGTCGCCCCTAGCAGCACAGCGTCGCTCCTAGCAGCACAGCGTCGCTCCTAGCAGCACAGCATCGCTCCTAGCAGCACAGCATCGCTCCTAGCAGCACAGCATCGCTCCTAGCAGCACAGCATCGCTCCTAGCAGCACAGCGTCGCTCCTAGCAGCCCAGCATCGCTCCTAGCAGCACAGCGTCGCCCCTAGCAGCACAGCGTCGCTCCTAGCAGCACAGCATCGCTCCTAGCAGCACAGCGTCGCCCCTAGCAGCACAGCGTCACTCCTAGCAGCACAGCATCGCTCCTAGCAGCACAGCATCGCCCCTAGCAGCACAGCGTCACTCCTAGCAGCACAGCATCGCCCCTAGCAGCACAGCGTCGCCCCTAGCAGCACAGCGTCGCTCCTAGCAGCACAGCGTCGCTCCTAGCAGCACAGCATCGCTCCTAGCAGCACAGCGTCGCTCCTAGCAGCACAGCGTCACGCCTAGCAGCACAGCGTCACGCCTAGCAGCACAGCGTCGCTCCTAGCAGCACAGCGTCGCCCCTAGCAGCACAGCATCGCTCCTAGCAGCACAGCGTCGCTCCTAGCAGCACAGCGTCACGCCTAGCAGCACAGCATCGCTCCTAGCAGCACAGCATCGCCCCTAGCAGCACAGCATCGCCCCTAGCAGCACAGCGTCGCTCCTAGCAGCACAGCGTCGCTCCTAGCAGCACAGCATCGCTCCTAGCAGCACAGCGTCGCCCCTAGCAGCACAGCGTCGCTCCTAGCAGCACAGCATCGCTCCTAGCAGCACAGCGTCGCTCCTAGCAGCACAGCGTCGCTCCTAGCAGCACAGCATCGCTCCTAGCAGCACAGCGTCACTCCTAGCAGCACAGCGTCACTCCTAGCAGCACAGCGTCGCTCCTAGCAGCATAGCGTCGCTCCTAGCAGCACAGCGTCGCTCCTAGCAGCACAGCATCGCTCCCCAGCAGCGCAGCGTCGCCCCTAGCAGCACAGCGTCGCTCCTAGCAGCACAGCGTCGCCCCTAGCAGCACAGCGTCGCTCCTAGCAGCACAGCGTCGCTCCTAGCAGCACAGCATCGCTCCTAGCAGCACAGCGTCACTCCTAGCAGCACAGCATCGCTCCCCAGCAGCACAGCGTCGCTCCTAGCAGCATAGCGTCGCTCCTAGCAGCACAGCGTCGCTCCTAGCAGCATAGCGTCGCTCCTAGCAGCATAGCGTCGCTCCCAGCAGCATAGCGTCGATCCCAGCAGCACAGCGTCGCTCCTAGCAGCATAGCGTCGCTCCCAGCAGCATAGCGTCACTCCTAGCAGCACAGCATCGCCCCAAGCAGCACAGCGTCGCTCCTAGCAGCACAGCATCGCTCCTAGCAGCACATTGTCGCTCCTAGCAGCACAGCATCGCTCCCCAGCAGCCCAGCATCGCCCCTAGCAGCATAGCGTCGCTCCTAGCAGCACAGCGTCGCTCCTAGCAGCACAGCATCGCTCCTAGCAGCACAGCGTCGCCCCTAGCAGCACAGCGTCGCTCCTAGCAGCCCAGCGTCGCTCCTAGCAGCCCAGCGTCGCTCCTAGCAGCCCAGCGTCGCTCCTAGCAGCACAGCGTCGCTCCTAGCAGCACAGCGTCGCTCCTAGCAGCACAGCGTCGCTCCTAGCAGCACAGCGTCGCTCCTAGCAGCACAGCGTCGCTCCTAGCAGCACAGCGTCGCTCCTAGCAGCCCAGCGTCGCTCCTAGCAGCACAGCGTCGCTCCTAGCAGCATTAGCGTCGCTCCTAGCAGCACAGCGTCGCCCCTAGCAGCACAACGTCGCTCCTAGCAGCACAGCGTCGCTCCTAGCAGCACAGCATCGCTCCTAGCAGCACAGCGTCGCCCCTAGCAGCACAGCGTCGCTCCTAGCAGCCCAGCGTCGCTCCTAGCAGCCCAGCGTCGCTCCTAGCAGCCCAGCGTCGCTCCTAGCAGCACAGCGTCGCTCCTAGCAGCACAGCGTCGCTCCTAGCAGCACAGCGTCGCTCCTAGCAGCCCAGCGTCGCTCCTAGCAGCACAGCGTCGCTCCTAGCAGCATAGCGTCGCTCCTAGCAGCACAGCGTCACTCCTAGCAGCACAGCGTCGCTCCTAGCAGCACAGCGTCACTCCTAGCAGCATAGCGTCGCTCCTAGCAGCACAGCGTCGCTCCTAGCAGCATAGCGTCGCTCCTAGCAGCACAGCGTCGCTCCTAGCAGCACAGCATCGCCCCTAGCAGCACAGCGTCACTCCTAGCAGCACAGCGTCGCTCCTAGCAGCACAGCGTCGCTCCTAGCAGCACAGCGTCGCTCCTAGCAGCACAGCATCGCCCCTAGCAGCACAGCGTCACTCCTAGCAGCACAGCGTCGCTCCTAGTAGCACAGCGTCACTCCTAGCAGCACAGCATCGCCCCTAGCAGCACAGCGTCACTCCTAGCAGCACAGCGTCGCTCCTAGCAGCACAGCGTCGCCCCTAGCAGCACAGCGTCGCCCCTAGCAGCACAGCGTCACTCCTAGCAGCACAGCATCGCCCCTAGCAGCACAGCGTCACTCCTAGCAGACAGCATCGCTGGGAGCGATAGCTAGGAACACAAATCAATATGAATGAGCTCCGCTAGGGTTGTCCTAGCCAGGGTGTCCTAGCCAGGGGTGTCCTAGGCAGGGTCTCCCAGCCAGGGTGTCCTAGCCAGGGTGTCTCAGCCAGGGTGTCCTAGCCAGGGTCTCCTAGCCAGGGTCTCCTAGCCAGGGTGTCCTGGCCAGGGTGTCCTAGCCAGGGTGTCCTAGCCAGGGTGTCCTAGCCTGGGTGTCCTGGCCAGGGTGTCCTAGCCAGGGTGGTCCTAGCCAGGGTGCCCTAGCCAGGGTGTCCTAGCCAGGGTGTCCCAGCCAGGGTGTCCTGGCCAGGGTGTCCTAGTCAGGGTGTCCTGGCCAGGGTGTCCTAGCCAGGGTGTCCTAGCCAGGGTGTCCTAGCCAGGGTGTCCTAGCCAGGGTGTCCTGGCCAGGGTGTCCTAGCCAGGGTGTCCTAGCCAGGGTGTCCTAGCCAGGGTGTCCTAGCCAGGGTGTCCTGGCCAGGGTGTCCTAGCCAGGGTGTCCTAGCCAGGGTGTCCTGGCCAGGGTGTCCTAGCCAGGGTGTCCTGGCCAGGGTGTCCTAGCCAGGGTGTCCTGGCCAGGGTGTCCTAGCCAGGGTGTCCTAGCCAGGGTGTCCCAGCCAGGGTGTCCTGGCCAGGGTGTCCTAGTCAGGGTGTCCTGGCCAGGGTGTCCTAGCCAGGGTGTCCTAGCCAGGGTGTCCTAGCCAGGGTGTCCTAGCCAGGGTGTCCTAGCCAGGGTGTCCTAGCCAGGGTGTCCTGGCCAGGGTGTCCTAGCCAGGGTGTCCTGGCCAGGGTGTCCTAGCCAGGGTGTCCTGGCCAGGGTGTCCTAGCCAGGGTGTCCTAGCCAGGGTGTCCCAGCCAGGGACTGTAACTGTGTCTGGAGCTGAACAAAGAGCCGTGTTAATTATTGTTCTACAAACTGGTAAGTTTGCCTTGGTTAAAAGAGACATGTTCTGCATGATAGACGAACTATAGTCAGTTGAGTTACACAACTTGCTTGATGATAGACTTGACAAACTTAGTAATGGTAATATGTTTCTTGAGTATATCCTTAGGTTAAGATTGTTATTTAACAAACCATTAGTTATGTTGGATGCTGAATCTGTCTACCTGAATCTCTCTCTGTATCTCTGTGTATCTCTCTGTGTCTGTGTGTGTGTGTCTCTCTCTTTCTCACTCACTCGCCCACCAGCAAATTGTTAGCTGATGCACAGAAGCTTAGCTCAAGTATGCTAACGTTTCCCACTTAAGGATGTATATATATATATGTCGTACCTAGTAGCCAGAACGCACTTCTCAGCCTACTATTCAAGGCCCAATTTGCCTAATAAGCCAAGTTTTTATGAATTAATTGTTTTTCGACTACCTAACCTACCTAATCTAACCTAACCTAACATTTTCGGCTACCTACCCTAACCTAACCTATAAAGATAGGTTAGGTTAGGTTAGGTAGGGTTGGATAGGTTCGGTCATATATCTACGTTAATTTTAATTCCAATAAAATAAAATTGACCTCATACATAATGAAATGGGTTGCTTTATCATTTCATAAGAAAAAAATTTGAGAAAATATATTAATTCAGGAAAACTTTGCTTATTAGGCAAATCGGGCCTTGCATAGTAGGCTGAGAAGTGCGTTCTGGCTACTAGGTACGACATATATATATATATATATATATATATATATATATATATATATATATATATATATATATATATATGTCGTACCTAGTAGCCAGAACTCACTTTTTGGCCTACTATGCAAGGCCCGATTTGCCTAATAAGCCAAGTTTTCCTGAAATAATATATTTTCTCTAATTTTTTTTCTCATGAAATGATAAAGCTACCCATTTCATTATGTATGAGGTCAATTTTTTTGTATTGGAGTTAAAATTAACGTAGATATATGACCAAACCTAACCAACCCTACCTAACCTAACCTAACCTATCTTTATAGGCCAGGTTAGGTTAGGTAGCCAAAAAAGTTAGGTTAGGTTAGGTTAGGTAGGTTAGGTAGTCGAAAAACAATTAATTCATGAAAACTTGGCTTATTAGGCAAATCGGGCCTTGCATAGTAGGCATAGAAGTGCGTTCTGGCTACTAGGTACGACATATATATATATATATATATATATATATATATATATATATATATATATATATATATATATATATATATATATATATATATATATATATAAAATAATTATTCTAAAGCAAACATTCGCATTATCGTCACCTCCTATATTGACTCGCTCGCTAATGCTGTTCTCCAGCGGCCAGGTTTACATATGTATTTTACCACATAGAATATATAGTAAACCAATGGTATACCCAACCTGTCTGTGTACTAATGGTTACACAATGCACCCTTAGGGTTGAAGATCATGTGAAGATCAATGGAAGATCTTGCGCTGAAGATCCCCGCTTCGTGTTGGTTTCTTCAGCAGAAGTTACAGGTAAATCTCCCGAGTGGATTAATCCCGCCAGATTAATCCCAAAGTCACGTGGGGGGGGGGTACGTATAATCCTGGAGGACCTCGCATGATCAGGTATGATGAGAATCATCCCGACATGACAGCTGGATCCTAGCCTGTCTGAGGAAAATGATGAGAACTCACCATCATATTAATATGATGAATAAATGAGAATATCAGTAGGCGCGGCGAGGAAGGGGGATACGAACCAGCACACTGAGCTCTCCCAAGCACATGCCTTAAACCACTGGGCCTCGATATGCTACAATTGGTATGAAAAAGTGTCTGTTATCATAACATCGTGTCAGCATGGCGGACAGCCCGCCTGCTATCATAAGATCGTGTCAGCAAGGCGGACAGCCCGCCTGCTATCATAACATCGTGTCAGCAAGGCGGACAGCCCGCCTGCTATCATAACATCGTGTCAGCAAGGCGGACAGCCCGCCTGCTATCATAACATCGTGTCAGCGAGGCGGACAGCCCGCTTGCTATCATGACATCGTGTCAGTGAGGCAAACAGGCCAGCTGTGGTTATCATAAATCATGATATATTCCACGTATCAAACAACTTTGTCTACACTTGTACCATGCGGGTGAGGGCTGTGGTACTGACCAAAGTTGTGCTTGCGGGGGTTAAGTTTTGGCTCAAGTTCGAGCTTTACTTCAGGCTGTGGTAGGGAGGTGAGCCCGCTCCTTGGCCCGCTGTTACACCGCTAACTGACCTCATAATGCCACATCGATCCCTATGAGCATTATAGACCAGCGGAATTCCTCGAGAAGCAATTATAGCACGTGTATGATCATACACGATGCGTAGAGTGAATTATAGACGGAGTTACCGGGCCAATTGCCTCCGAGTCGCGATGGTTGGTGGGGCGAGGCTGTTCGGCCCGGTGCTCGGCCCGGCGCTCGGCCCGGCGCTCGACCCGGCGCTCGGCCCGAATTAAAACGACCCTGCGCCTCGCGTCAGGGGAAAATTTCAGGTTTTATTAGTGGTAATGTGGAAAGTTTAGCTCGGGGGATCTTGCCATTTCGTTCCAGTTTCAAATAATTTGCGAAAGTTTGTGAAATTCCTGATTGGTTATAAATAAGTATTGGTTGTAGGGATCAATTGTTGGTGTTGGTCTATATCCTCCGTGGGTGTGTGTCAGAGGGCCAAGATTCATCAAGTATGTACGAAGCCAGTGCATCTTTCCTCAATCATGGCGGTTTAATTTGAATTTATAACTCTGTTTATGAAGTTTCGAAGCTCTACGAGGTTGTTCATAACAATAATAACTTTGGGTTGTGAAGTCTTCAGTCTAGTAAACTGTTATTGAAAAAATGATCGAGAAAAGATAAACAGGTTTCGTACATGCTTGGTGCCTCACTTGCCTTTGAAGGGTGAGTGCACTCTGCCCGACCTGCATGGCGCCTTAGGCAGGGTTGTAACCAAGTAATAGGCGAGCTGAGGTTGTGAGCTGAGACCAGAGTGACCTAGCTGAGGTTGTGAGCTGAGACCAGAGTGACCTAGCTGAAGTTGTGAGCTGAGACCAGAGTGACCTAGCTGAAGTTGTGAGCTGAGAGTGACGTGATGTTTTTAGTCTACCCTGAAGACCTCCTGGGCTCGTGGAGAGAGCTGAGACTACACATAACCCGTCCTCAGCTCACAACTACACACAACCCGTCCTCAGCTCACAACTACACACAACCCGTCCTCAGCTCACAACTACACACAACCCGTCCTCAGCTCACAACTACACACAACCCGTCCTCAGCTCACAACTACACACAACCCGTCCTCAGCTCACAACTACACACAACCCGTCCTCAGCTCACAACTACACACAACCCGTCCTCAGCTCACAACCCGTCCTCAGCTCACAGCTACACACAACCTGTCCTCAGCTCACAACTACACACAACCCGTCCTCAGCTCACAACCTGTTCTCAGCTCACAACAACACACAACCCGTCCTCAGCTCACAACTACACACAACCCGTCCTCAGCTCACAACTACACACAACCCGTCCTCAGCTCACAACTACACACAACCCGTCCTCAGCTCACAACTACACACAACCCGTCCTCAGCTCACAACCTGTTCTCAGCTCACAACAACACACAACCCGTCCTCAGCTCACAACTACACACAACCCGTCCTCAGCTCACAACCCGTCCTCAGCTCACAACTACACACAACCCGTCCTCAGCTCACAACCACACACAACCCAGCGCCACGTGTAGAGGCTCCACACTGCCGGTAAGAATTAGGTCAAAATATCCAAAGGGTGAATTTTTTGATGAAAGATATTATCTCCGACCGAGAGATTGCTGCAGCATCAGTGGCGAGCAGCATCCCTCAGCGCCAGACTTCCTCCGCGGGGAGGGGGGGGGGGGGGGGGACACGCCGCCCGCAGATATCCTTCCCTTGGTCCGGATCCGTGTCGATGTCTTAGTGTGAAGGGGATGTGACATCAGCACCGGAGGCTGCCACTTCCGAAGTCACTCCATCCGGGACTTCCTGCTCGTGCCAGAGAGGAAAGAATTCGACTCGCTGTTTTTTGGGGGAGAATATGAGTTGGGACGAACTAATGTTTAATTCTGCAGGCAGTTATCGTACCTTCAGGGAGCTATCGTAGCTTTAGGGAGCTATCGTAGCTTCAGGGAACTATCGTAGCTTCTGGGAGCTATCGTAGTGTCAGTGAGCTATCGTAACTTCAGAGAGTTATCGTAGCTTCAGTGACATATCGTAGGTTCAGGGAGCTATCGTTGTTTCAGGGAGCTATAGTAGCTTCAGAGAGATATCTTAGCTTCCGGGAGTTATCGTAGCTTCAGTGAGCTATCGTAGCTTCAGTGAGCTATCGTAGCTTCCGGGAGCTATCGTAGCTTCAGTGAGCTATCATTGCTTCTCGGAGCTATCGTAGCTTCAGGAAGCTATCGTAAATTCCGGAGATATCGCAGCTTCGGTGAACTATCGTAGCTTCAGTGAGCTGTCATAGCTTCAGTGAGCTATCGTAGCTTCAGTGAGATATTGTAACTTCAGGGAGCTATCGTAGTTTCAGTGAGCTATCGTAGCTTCAGTGAGCTATCGTACCTTCAGTGAGCTATCGTAGCTTCAGTGAGCTATCGCAGCTTCAGTGAGCTATCACAGCTTCAGTGAGCTATCGTAGCTTCAGTAAGCTATCGTAGCTTCAGTGAGCTATCATACCTCCAGTGAGCTATCGTAGCTTCAGTGAGCTATCGTAGCTTGGGAATTCTTTGTCACTGTCTATGTGCCGCTTTCCCCCAAAAAAATATTTTTACCTTACAGTTACACCTGTCTGTTTCAAGAGGTAATTTTGAATTCAATTATCAAATGTATTAACTGCATCAGAACTGGGATCTGAGGACAAGGAGCCGGGATATGAGGACAAGGAGCTGGGATACGAGGACAAGGAGCTGGGATACGAGGACAAGGAGCTGGGATACGAGGACAAGGAGCTGGGATACGAGGACAAGGAGCTGGGATACGAGGACAAGGAGCTGGGATACGAGGACAAGGAGCTGGGATATGAGGACATGGAGCTGGGATACGAGGACAAGGAGCTGGGATATGAGGACATGGAGCTGGGATACGAGGACAAGGAGCTGGGATATGAGGACATGGAGCTGGGATACGAGGACAATGCGTGGGATATGAGGACAAGGAGCTGGGAAATGAGGCCAAGGAGCTGGGATACGAGGAGAAGGAGTTGGGATATGAGGACATGGAGCTGGGATACGAGGACAATGAGTGGGATATGAGGACAAGGAGCTGGGAAATGAGGCCAAGGAGCTGGGATACGAGGAGAAGGAGCTGGGATGTGGGACAAGGAGCTGGGATACGAGGACAAGGAGCCGGGATACGAGGACAAGGAGCTGGGATATGAGGACAAGGAGCTGGGATACGAGGACAAACAGCTGGGATACGAGGACAAGGAGCTGGGATACGAGGACAATGAGTGGGATATGAGGACAAGGAGCTGGGAAATGAGGACAAGGAGCTAGGATGTGAGGATAAGGAGCTGAGATACGAGGACAAGGAGCCGGGATACGAGGACAAGGAGCTGGGATATGAGGACAAGGAGCTGGGATACGAGGACAAGCAGCTGGGATACGAGGACAAGCAGCTGGGATATGAGGACAAGGAGCTGGGATACGAGGACAAGGAGCTAGGATATGAGAACAATGAGCTGTGATATGAGGACAAGGAGCTGGGATATGAGAGACAAGGAGCTGGGATATGAGGACAAGAAGCTGGGATATGAGGACAAGGAGCTAGGATATGAGGACAAGGAACTGGGATATGAGGACAAAGAGCTGGGATATGAGGACAAAGAGCTGGGATATGAGGACAAGGAGCTGGGATGTGAGGACAAGGAGCTGGGATATGAGGACAAGCAGCTGGGATACGAGGACAAGCAGCTGGGATACGAGGACAAGCAGCTGGGATACGAGGACAAGCAGCTGGGATATGAGGACAAGGAGCTGGGATACGAGGACAAGGAGCTGGGATATGAGGACAATGAGCTGTGATATGAGGACAAGGAGCTGGGATATGTGAGGCAAGGAGCTGGGATATGAGGACAAGGAGCTGGGATATGGGGACAAGAAGCTGGGATATGAGGACAAGGAACTGGGATATGAGGACAAAGAGCTGGGATATGAGGACAAAGAGCTGGGATATGAGGATAAGGAGCTGGGATATGAGGAAAAGGAGCTGGGATACGAGGACAAGCAGCTGGGATATGAGGACAAGGAGCTGGGATACGAGGACAAGCAGCTGGGATACGAGGACAAGCAGCTGGGATACGAGGACAAGCAGCTGGGATATGAGGACAAGGAGCTGTGATACGAGGACAAGGAGCTGGGATATGAGAACAATGAGCTGTGATATGAGGACAAGGAGCTGGGATATGTGAGACAAGGAGCTGGGATATGAGGACAAGGAGCTGGGATATGAGGACAAGGAGCTAGGATATGAGGACAAGGAACTGGGATATGAGGACAAAGAGCTGGGATATGAGGACAAAGAGCTGGGATATGAGGACAAGGAGCTGGGATATGAGGACAAGGAGCTGGGATACGGGGACAAGGAGCTGGGATGTGAGGACAAGGAGCTGGGATATGAGGACAAGCAGCTGGGATGCGAGGACAAGCAGCTGGGATACGAGGACAAGCAGCTGGGATACGAGGACAAGCAGCTGGGATATGAGGACAAAGAGCTGTGATATGAGGACAAGGAGCTGGGATATGTGAGGCAAGGAGCTGGGATATGAGGACAAGGAGCTTGGATATGAGGACAAGAAGCTGGGATATGAGGACAAGGAACTGGGATATGAGGACAAAGAGCTGGGATATGAGGACAAAGAGCTGGGATATGAGGATAAGGAGCTGGGATATGAGGAAAAGGAGCTGGGATACGAGGACAAGCAGCTGGGATATGAGGACAAGGAGCTGGGATACGAGGACAAGCAGCTGGGATACGAGGACAAGCAGCTGGGATACGAAGACAAACAGCTGGGATACGAGGACAAGCAGCTGGGATACGAAGACAAGCAGCTGGGATATGAGGAAAAGGAGCTGGGATACGAGGACAAGCAGCTGGGATACGAGGACAAGCAGCTGGGATACGAAGACAAGCAGCTGGGATACGAGGACAAGCAGCTGGGATACGAGGACAAGGAGCTGGGATATAACACAAGAAAGAAAGCAATGGTCCCTAACTACTGGGACCGGCTGGGATCCCCCACAGACTAGCAACAAGTGAGGTCTCTAAACCGTCCCGACCAATCCAAGGGCAGCAAAAAACGCGCCAAACGACCCAACAAGCCATCAGACGAGGCTAATCACCTGATGGGTCCCACACCACAGTCACCCAGGATTCTGAACCCTCTGAACCACCTCCATATTGACCCATCAGGTAGATATAGTTAAGGATAGCAGAAACCAAGAACGGATATCGACCCTTATCACCCCCCAGCCAATTACAACGTAGCAATTGTCTATTTACTTGATCATGATTGGCTGTCTTCAAGGGGAAAAATATTCCTTTCTTGCTTCACAAGGAGCACAGAGTTTTCACTCAGTTATCCACCTCGACCAATTGGAGTCGAGCTACGAGTGTTTGCCAGCGATGATTGGTGCTCGAACACAAAGAGAAGGTGGAGCAGTGTGGGTGAGAGAGAGAGTATGGAGCAGTGTGGGTGAGAGGGAGAGAGTATGGAGCAGTGTGGGTGAGAGAGAGAGTATGGAGCAGTGTGGGTGAGAGAGAGAGTATGGAGCAGTGTGGGTGAGAGAGAGAGTATGGAGCAGTGTGGGTGAGAGGGAGAGAGTATGGAGCAGTGTGGGTCAGGGGAGAGTATGGAGCAGTGTGAGTGAGAGAGAGAGTATGGAGCAGTGTGGGTGAGAGAGAGAGTATGGAGCAGTGTGGGTGAGAGGGAGAGAGTATGGAGCAGTGTGGGTGAGGGAGAGTATGGAGCAGTGTGGGTCAGGGGAGAGTATGGAGCAGTGTGGGTGAGAGAGTATGGAGCAGTGTGGGTGAGTGGGAGAGTATGGAGCAGTGTGGGTGAGGGAGAGAGTATGGAGCAGTGTGGGTGAGAGAGAGAGTATGGAGCAGTGTGGGTGAGAGAGAGAGTATGGAGCAGTGTGAGTGAGGGAGAGAGTATGGAGCAGTGTGGGTGAGGGACAGTATGGAGCAGTGTGGGTGAGAGAGAGAGTATGGAGCAGTGTGGGTGAGAGAGAGAGTATGGAGCAGTGTGGGTGAGGGAGAGAGTATGGAGCAGTGTGGGTGAGGGAGAGAGTATGGAGCAGTGTGGGTGAGGGGAGAGAGTGTGGGGCAGTGTGGGTGAGGGAGAGAGTATGGAGCAGTGTGGGTGAGGGGGAGAGTATGGAGCAGTGTGGGTGAGACGGAGAGAGTATGGAGCAGTGTGAGTGAGGGGGAGAGTATGGAGCAGTGTGGGTGAGGGAGAGAGTATGGAGCAGTGTGGGTGAGGGGAGAGAGTATGGAGCAGTGTGGGTGAGGGAGAGAGTATGGAGCAGTGTGGGTGAGGGGGAGAGTATGGAGCAGTGTGGGTGAGACGGAGAGAGTATGGAGCAGTGTGAGTGAGGGGGAGAGTATGGAGCAGTGTGGGTGAGGGGGAGATTATGGAGCAGTGTGGGTGAGGGAGAGAGTATGGAGCAGTGTGGGTGAGAGGGAGAGAGTATGGAGCAGTGTGGGTGAGAGGGAGAGAGTGTGGAGCAGTGTGGGTGAAGAGAGAGTATGGAGCAGTGTGGGTGAGTGGGAGAGTATGGAGCAGTGTGGGTGAGGGAGAGAGTACGGAGCAGTGTGGGTGAGGGAGAGAGTATGGAGCAGTGTGGGTGAGGAGAGAGTATGGAGCAGTGTGGGTGAGTGGGAGAGTATGGAACAGTGTGGGTGAGGGAGAGAGTATGGAGCAGTGTGGGTGAGGGGGAGAGTATGGAGCAGTGTGGGTGAGGGAGAGAGTATGGAGCAGTGTGGGTGAGGGAGAGAGTATGGAGCAGTGTGGGTGAGTGGGAGAGTATGGAGCAGTGTGGGTGAGGAGGAGAGTATGGAGCAGTGTGGGTGAGAGGGAGAGTATGGAGCAATGTGGGTGAGGGGGAGAGTATGGAGCAGTGTGGGTGAGGGGGAGAGCATGGAGCAGTGTGGGTGAGAAGAGAGTATGGAGCAGTGTGGGTGAGAGGGAGAGTATGGAGCAGTGTGGGTGAGGGAGAGAGTATGGAGCAGTGTGGGTGAGGGAGAGAGTATGGAGCAGTGTGGGTGAGGGGGAGAGTATGGAGCAGTGTGGGTGAGGGAGAGAGTATGGAGCAGTGTGGGTGAGGGGGAGAGTATGGAGCAGTGTGGGTGGTATGAAAAGTGAAGCAGACTCCAGCTTCTGGCGGGGTGCAGGAGTGCAGGGGTGGCCCTGGCCCTGCACCCCTGCCCCAGCACCCCTGCCCCTCCACCCCTGCACCTCCACCCCTGCACCCCTGCACCCCCCTGCACCCCTGCACCCCTGCCCCAGCACCCCTGCCCTTCCACCCCTGCACCCCATCACCCCCCTCCACCCCTGCACCCCTGCACCCCCCTGCACCCCTGCACCCCTCCACCTGTCGGTGCTGCCTGTACCACTGTCCTGTGGGGGGGGGGTGATGGGAAGGGGGGGACGGAGCCCGGACGATGTAAACACAGCCTGGAGGAGGCTGGTATTGGCCTGGCCGGACTGTTGTCAGGGAAGGCCGGATGGCAGGGTGGAGCGGGGCCGGATGGTAGGGTGGAGCGGGGCCGGATGGCAGGGTGGAGCGGGGCCGGATGGCAGGGTGGAGCGGGGCCGGATGGTAGGGTGGAGCGGGGCCGGATGGCAGGGTGGAGCGGGGCCGGATGGCAGGGTGGAGCGGGGCCGGATGGCAGGGTGGAGCGGGGCCGGATGGTAGGGTGGAGCGGGGCCGGATGGTAGGGTGAAGCGGGGCCGGATGGTAGGGTGGAGCGGGGCCGGATGGTAGGGTGGAGCGGGGCAAGAGTAGTGTGGAGCAGAGCGGGGCAAGAGTAGTGTGGAGCAGAGCGGGGCAAGAGTAGTGTGAAGCAGAGCGGGGCAAGAGTAGTGTGAAGCAGAGCGGGGCAAGAGTAGTGTGGAGCAGAGCGGGGCAAGAGTAGTGTGAAGCAGAGCGGGGCAAGAGTAGTGTGGAGCAGAGCGGGGCAAGAGTAGTGTGGAGCAGAGCGGGGCAAGAGTAGTGTGGAGCAGAGCGGGGCAAGAGTAGTGTGAAGCAGAGCGGGGCAAGAGTAGTGTGGAGCAGAGCGGGGCAAGAGTAGTGTGGAGCAGAGCGGGGCAAGAGTAGTGTGAAGCAGAGCGGGGCAAGAGTAGTGTGAAGCAGAGCGGGGCAAGAGTAGTGTGGAGCAGAGCGGGGCAAGAGTAGTGTGAAGCAGAGCGGGGCAAGAGTAGTGTGGAGCAGAGCGGGGCAAGAGTAGTGTGAAGCAGAGCAGGGCAAGAGTAGTGTGAAGCAGAGCGGGGCAAGAGTAGTGTGAAGCAGAGCGGGGCAAGAGTAGTGTGGAGCAGAGCGGGGCAAGAGTAGTGTGAAGCAGAGCGGGGCAAGAGTAGTGTGGAGCAGAGCGGGGCAAGAGTAGTGTGGAGCAGAGACCACCACACAAGAGGCTGCGCGCGTTCGTATGCGCGCGCACTCTGGCTGAAAATCGACGTAATTTAAAACTCAGTCGGCTCACGAAAGTAACGTACTATCCCGTTTTCTGTTTTGGGTCCTCTGGCTTAGTATGTTAGGTTAGGGGGGGGGGGACACTTTCAATTAACTGTTTTCATGACGTTTTGAAACCTTAGGCGAGCTTCCTGCCCTCCTAACCTACCAGAGGACCCTTAACTTGTTATTTTGGAAAATCAAAATTTATTTTTAACTAGCTGTACCCGGCCACGCGTTGCTGTGGCTCAGCAACGCGTGTGCGTAGTTGAGCCACAGCAACCTTCCCCCTGTCTCCCATTCCTCTCCACCATCCCCCCATCCCTCGTCCCTCGTCCTCCACCATTACCCCCATCCCCTCGTCCTCCACCATTACCCCCTTCCCTGTCCTCTCGTCCTCCCGACCATTACCCCCTTCCCCTCGTCCTCCACCATTACCCCCATCCCTTCGTCCTCCACCATTACCCCCATCCCCTCGTCCTCCACCATTACCCCCATCCCCTCGTCCTCCACCATTACCCCCATCCCTTCGTCCTCCACCATTACCCCCATCCCCTCGTCCTCCACCATTACCCCCATCCCCTCGTCCTCCACCATTACCCCCATCCCTTCGTCCTCCACCATTACCCCCATCCCCTCGTCCTCCACCATTACCCCCATCCCCTCGTCCTCCACCATTACCCCGCTCCCCTCGTCCTCCACCATTACCCCCATCCCCTCGTCCTCCACCATTACCCCCATCCCCTCGTCCTCCACCATTACCCCCATCCCCTCGTCCTCCACCATTACCCCCTTCCCTGTCCTCTCGTCCTCCCCACCATTCCCCACTCCCTCGTCTGATGCATTCCCAAATGTTCTGATGTTCTTATCAGAAAATTGGGAACATCAAAAGATCTGATGCTCCCATCATTGAAATATAAGAAAAACAGTTAAAACAGCAAAATGAAAACCAATGAAAAAATAAAAATTAAACTTTACTCACGAAATGAACGGTATGGTACAAGGGAGCCGGTCGGCCGAGCGGACAGCACGCTGGACTTGTGATCCTGTGGTCCTGGGTTCGATCCCAGGCGCCGGCGAGAAAACAATGGGCAGAGTTTCTTTCACCCTATGCCCCTGTTACCTAGCAGTAAATAGGTACCTGGGTGTTAGTCAGCTATCACAGGCTGCTTCCTGGGGGTGGAGGCCTGGTCGAGGACCGGGCCGCGGGGACACTAAAAAGCCCCGAAATCATCTCCAGATAACCTCCAGATGGTAAACAACACAGCTCAATTCCAACGCAATGTTACACAAAATAATTCAATCAAATAAAAATAAATAAAAATCTATGAAAATTACATTTTTCAATGCAATTGGAAACATATAAATGGAATCGTAACATATTTTGTATAGCATGTGTGTTGCTCTTACATGCAACAGATGGCGCTGTTTTCCAAAAAAAGCATGTTTTTACCTGTCACAGGTGTGGCATCTATACTTATACTTATGTAATGAACGGTATGGTAAACAACACAGCTATATTCCAATGCAATGTCACACAAAATAATTAAATCCAAGTGAAAATAAATCGAAATCTAAGAAAATTCAATTTATCAATGCAATCGGAAACATTGAAATGGAATTGTAACATATTTAGAAAAACGTGTGTTGCTATTACGAGCAACAGATGGCGCTGTTTAAAAAACAACATGCTTTTACATGATGCAGGTGTGGCATCTAAATTGCAGGTATTTAGAAACACGCGCGTGAATGCGAATGGAACGTTGTGTCAAGATTTCAAAGCAATCGGTAAAGAGGTTTCGAAGATTTCCTTCACATGAAAAACACCTGAAAAACACAGTTTTTCAAAAAAGCATGTTTTTTTTCCCCATCACAGCCGTGACATTTATATAGAATGTATATAAAATGTATATTTTCTGATGCGATTGGAACGTTGTGTGAAAATTTCAAAGCAATCGGTGAAGAACTTTCAGAGATTAGCGATTTTTAACAAACGAAACATTCACATTTTAATTTATATAGATTATTTTTAATTTTCAAATTACGGCGTTTTTGGCCGTAGCGCAGACGAGCGGAGAGCAGCATAACCTGTAGGAGGGCTGTCTGCTGCTGACACCTGCTGGCGGAAGTTATCTACAACTGGGAGGAGTTACGGAGATCTTGGATATCAACAAAACAGAAGATTCCTGCCATCAAAAAGGGATCTTAACTGCTTTAATAACTTGTTGACGATTATCATTACTGAGACGAGTGAACGTGTTCTCAAGGGAATATTTACAATTCTCATGAGTTCCCCCTTGTGTAACAAGAGAACACTATAATGTGAGAACAGTGAAACAGGTCTGGACGCTGCTACAGTCAGTGGCTCCGGAGGCAGGTGTGGACCCACACCTGTGTGTGTAGACAGGTGTGGACCCACACCTGTGTGTGTAGACAGGTGTGAACCCACACCTGTGTGTGTAGACAGGTGTGAACCCACACCTGTGTGTGTAGACAGGTGTGGACCCACACCTGTGTGTGGAGACAGGTGTGAACCCACACCTGTGTGTGTAGACAGGTGTGAACCCACACCTGTGTGTGTAGACAGGGTAAACCCACACCTGTGTGTGTAGACAGGTGTGAACCCACACCTGTGTGTGTAGACAGGGTAAACCCACACCTGTGTGTGTGTAGACAGGTGTGGACCCACACCTGTGTGTGTAGACAGGGTAAACCCACACCTGTGTGTGGAGACAGGTGTGAACCCACACCTGTGTGTGTAGACAGGTGTGGACCCACACCTGTGTGTGGAGACAGGGTGAACCCACACCTGTGTGTGTAGACAGGTGTGAACCCACACCTGTGTGTGTAGACAGGGTAAACCCACACCTGTGTGTGTGTAGACAGGTGTGAACCCACACCTGTGTGTGTAGACAGGGTAAACCCACACCTGTGTGTGGAGACAGGTGTGAACCCACACCTGTGTGTGTAGACAGGTGTGGACCCACACCTGTGTGTGGAGACAGGGTGAACCCACACCTGTGTGTGGAGACAGGTGTGAACCCACACCTGTGTGTGTAGACAGGTGTGAACCCACACCTCTGTGTGTAGACAGGTGTGAACACACACCTGTGTGTGTGTAGACAGGTGTGGACCCACACCTGTGTGTGTGTAGACAGGTGTGGACCCACACCTGTGTGTGTGTAGACAGGTGTGGACCCACACCTGTGTGTGTGTAGACAAGTGTGGACCCACACCTGTGTGTGTGTAGACAGGTGTGGACCCACACCTGTGTGTGTGTAGACAGGTGTGGACCCACACCTGTGTGTGTATAGACAGGTGTGGACCCACACCTGTGTGTGTGTAGACAGGTGTGGACCCACACCTGTGTGTGTATAGACAGGTGTGGACCCACACCTGTGTGCGTAGACAGGTGTGGACCTACACCTGTGTGTGGAGACAGGTGTGAACCCACACCTGTGTGTGTGTAGACAGGTGTGGACCCACACCTGTGTGTGTGTAGACAGGTGTGAACCCACACCTGTGTGTGTGTAGACAGGTGTGGACCCACACCTGTGTGTGGAGACAGGTGTGAACCCACACCTGTGTGTGTGTAGACAGGTGTGGACCCACACCTGTGTGTGTGTAGACAGGTGTGAACCCACACCTGTGTGTGTGTAGACAGGTGTGGACCCACACCTGTGTGTGGAGACAGGTGTGAACCCACACCTGTGTGTGTGTAGACAGGTGTGGACCCACACCTGTGTGTGGAGATAACAAGCAGCCAGTAATTGGGGTCAAGAGCTCACGAGACAATTACATCGTCAGACATGGTGTGGCCTTGTGCTAAGCCACTTGAGACTACTAATCAAGATCAAAGGACACTGCCCCCCCCCCCACCCCCCCCTCCCCTCCAACCCCCCCCTCCCCCCCAATCCCCCCCTCCCCCCCCTCCCCCCCCCCCCCCCTCACACAGTCCTCAGTTGTTGGTTAAAACAGATGGCCAGAGACAGGTGAGGGCATCCACATGCAGCCCCGCTCCTGTGGCAGGTAAGTCCACTACGGGCTCACCATAGCCCGTGCTACTTGCCCCGCTCCTGTGGCAGGTAAGTCCACTACGGGCTCACCATAGCCCGTGCTACTTGCCCCGCTCCTGTGCCAGGTAAGTCCACTACGGGCTCACCATAGCCCGTGCTACTTGCCCCGCTCCTGTGGCAGGTAAGTCCACTACGGGCTCACCATAGCCCGTGCTACTTGCCCCGCTCCTGTGCCAGGTAAGTCCACTACGGGCTCACCATAGCCCGTGCTACTTGCCCCGCTCCTGTGCCAGGTAAGTCCACTACGGGATCACCATAGCCCGTGCTACTTGCCCCGCTCCTGTGCCAGGTAAGTCCACTACGGGCTCACCACAGCCCGTGCTACTTGCCCCGCTCCTGTGCCAGGTAAGTCCACTACGGGCTCACCACAGCCCGTGCTACTTGCCCCGCTCCTGTGCCACGTAAGTCCACTACGGGCTCACCATAGCCCGTGCTACTTGCCCCGCTCCTGTGCCAGGTAAGTCCACTACGGGCTCACCATAGCCCGTGCTACTTGCCCCGCTCCTGTGCCACGTAAGTCCACTACGGGCTCACCATAGCCCGTGCTACTTGCCCCGCTCCTGTGCCAGGTAAGTCCACTACGGGCTCACCACAGCCCGTGCTACTTGGAACTTGTTTCGAGTAGCTGAATCTACAACAACAACAAACTCGTCTTGAGGACATTGTATACAATACCTTACTATTTACTAACTCTCACTATTTTAGGAACTCCTTGACCTTAGCTGTTGGCCCTCACAGGGCAACCACAAGCCCCTCCATAACAAGTGGTTGACCTTAGCTGTTGGCCCTCACAGGGCAACCACAAGCACCTCCATAACAAGTGGTTGACCTTAGCTGTTGGCCCTCACAGGGCAACCACAAGCACCTCCATAACAAGTGGTTGACCTTAGCTGTTGGCCCTCACAGGGCAACCACAAGCACCTCCATAACAAGTGGTTGACCTTAGCTGTTGGCCCTCACAGGGCAACCACAAGCCCCTCCATAACAAGTGGTTGACCTGTCCGGGAGATGTTCATTTTTTTATAAATTGTAAAAATTTAAGTTTTTGAGTGCCAGATCTAATTTTTGTGACCTTCGTAGGAACAGTTGTGTGGTAGCCTAGGGTCCAGTTAGACTAGCAAAGATACATCTTGCACTGACTGGACTTCTAACTGGATTCTTCTTCATGATTGAGGTAAGTGTGGTCTTTTAACAGGGGCCCGTGCTAATTTTTGTATTTTTTCCAATTTTTATTTCAGGCTATTATCTAGAATAATTAGTGATAGAGGCTAAGTTGCAGGAACTAGCAGATGCACCCTCAGTGGTGGAAATTAGGCGGCTAACTAAATCGAAATTAGTATTGTTAGGAAAGGAGTTTGGTCTAGAGTTAAGTGAAACTGATAAAAAGTGGATATTCCTCAATGAAATTTTACAACATTGCATAAACTAAGTACTATTGCCAAGTGATACAGCTTTATGCCGGCCCAGTCAAGCTGAAAGTGCAGCTGGAGGGACACAGAATTAGAGTTAAAGTTAGTCAAATTAAGACTGGCGGAGCAAGAGGCAAAATTAGCGAAGCAAAGGCTCAGATATCAGGAGGCAAGTAATAGAGGCTCTACCACTGTACCACCACCTGCCGGGGACTCAAACCCCATACATTATGGTAAAAAGTCTAACTTGCCAGAATTTTCAGAGTTAGACCCTAAAAGATTTTTCACCCATTTTCAGAGGCTGACCAGGTCCATGAACTGGCCAGAGGAAAATTGGGTGAGCATCTTACAGGGGCGGCTAAGAGGCAAACCCCAAGATGCCTGACGACGAGTGTTTTAATTATAGTAAAGTCAGGGAACAGATTTTGAGGGCATATGAAATTACGCCTGAAGCTCACCAGGCCTATCGCAACCTTAAGCCTACACACAACCAACCTCTCACCGAATTTGCAAATAACCAAATAAGATTGTTCGAAAAATGGATTCGCTCAGCTAAAGCTGAGACGGATGAGGCACTCAAATATATATTTTTAGTTGAAGAATTTATAGGCAACATGTGAGAGCCAGTGGCACGGTACCTCACAGAAAGGAACGAGATTGTTACAAGTATTATTGACTTGGCCAAGATGGCAGAAAACTACCATTTGGTGGGCAAAATGTCCATTAAAAATAATTATATCCCACATGGTAACAAACCTTATACCCACAGCCAGTCCAAACCTGCCCATTCTAACCCTGTAACTATTGCACCTTCTCTTTCAGACAAAACTAACCAGGTTAAGTTGTCTAACCCCAATGCACCTAAGAGTGAACCTCAGAGGGAACTCTGGTATTAATGTTTCTTCTCCCCAAAGGTCATGTGGTCATTGTAAACGTACAAACCACACCACAAGCCGTTGTTGGCAACGGTACCCAGTACAAAGGCCCCGTGTTTGTATTGTGACACAAGGCTTGTGTATTGTGACACAAGGCTTGTGTATTGTGACACAAGGCTTGTGTATTGTGACACAAGGCTTGTGTATTGTGACACAAGGCTTGTGTATTGTGACACAAGGCTTGTGTATTGTGACACAAGGCTTGTGTATTGTGACACAAGGCTTGTGTATTGTGACACAAGGCTTGTGTATTGTGACACAAGGCTTGTGTATTGTGACACAAGGCTTGTGTATTGTGACACAAGGCTTGTGTATTGTGACACAAGGCTTGTGTATTGTGACACAAGGCTTGTGTATTGTGACACAAGGCTTGTGTATTGTGACACAAGGCTTGTGTATTGTGACACAAGGCTTGTGTATTGTGACACAAGGCTTGTGTATTGTGACACAAGGCTTGTGTATTGTGACACAAGGCTTGTGTATTGTGACACAAGGCTTGTGTATTGTGACACAAGGCTTGTGTATTGTGACACAAGGCTTGTGTATTGTGACACAAGGGTTGTGTATTGTGACACAAGGCTTGTGTATTGTGACACAAGGCTTGTGTATTGTGACACAAGGCTTGTGTATTGTAACACAAGGCTTGTGTATTGTGACACAAGGCTTGTGTATTGTGACACAAGGCTTGTGTATTGTGACACAAGGGTTGTGTATTGTGACACAAGGCTTGTGTATTGTGACACAAGGCTTGTGTATTGTGACACAAGGCTTGTGTATTGTGACACAAGGCTTGTGTATTGTGACACAAGGCTTGTGTATTGTGACACAAGGCTTGTGTATTGTGACACAAGGCTTGTGTATTGTGACACAAGGCTTGTGTATTGTGACACAAGGCTTGTGTATTGTGACACAAGGGTTGAGGCCTTCTGAAGGGTTAGAGAGTAAGACTCCCAACCCTAAGTGGCTGGGCCTGCTTACTCCTTCTTGTCCTAAGGGAAGCTTTCAAGTTTTGAGGTTGTTGATGGTTCTTCTTGAAAGGACGTAGTGATCTTCCGAGACACCGGTGACCCCCCCCTCCCCCACCCCCACCCCTACAGTTTTCAAAATATCAGAAATATCGCAAATCTGACTCATGAGCGTTATTTTTGAGCTGAATTCTGGCTCACTGCATGTATTTGGAGTTTGAAATTAAGACTTTTTATTCCGAAAATATATATGGGAATTAGTGAAAACAGCGATGGGTCACATTTTACCCCCCCCCCCCCCTGCAGTTTTCACAATATCGGAAATACCGCAAATCTGACTCATGACCTTATTTCTGAGCCGTATTTGGGGTCACTGCATATGTTTGAATTTTGAAATTATGAATTTTTATACCTAAAATATGTCAATTGTTGAAAACGGTGATGGCCAATATTGAGACAGTAAAGACCTTTGTGCTTTTAGTAAAGTAGATCCACGAGGGAAGGTGAGAGATCCACGAGGGAAGGTGAGAGATCCACGAGGGAAGGTGAGAGATCCACGAGGGAAGGTGAGAGATCCACGAGGGAAGGTGAGAGATCCACGAGGGAAGGTGAGAGATCTACGAGGGAAGGTGAGAGATCCACGAGGGAAGGTGAGAGATCCACGAGGGAAGGTGAGAGATCCACGAGGGAAGGTGAGAGATCCACGAGGGAAGGTGAGAGATCTACGAGGGAAGGTGAGAGATCCACGAGGGAAGGTGAGAGATCCACGAGGGAAGGTGAGAGATCCACGAGGGAAGGTGAGAGATCTACGAGGGAAGGTGAGAGACAGAGCAAGAGTCCCTCACTTAGTGAGAATCTCTCACCTGGTAAGTAGTAAACAATGGCGGCGCCCGGACATGAATCAGACTTGGGCGAATATCAAAGTTTTAAGAAGGATAAATGAGCCTTATGGCCCCAGAATACTGGATGAGCAACGTCGGGGAGAAGAAAGAGGTAAATCATGAGAGAGGTGGATGAGAGAGATGGATGACAGACGAGTGATGAGAGAGGTGGATGACAGACGAGTGATGAGACAGGTGGATGACAGACCAGTGATGAGACAGGTGGATGACAGACCAGTGATGAGACAGGTGGATGATACGAGAGAAATGAAAGAGAAAGATGAGAACGATACAATTAAAGAGTGAGAAATGTGGTACTCACGGGAGAGGCAAGGAGTGGACAGGGTGTTAGAGTCCAGCAACAGGTGAGTCAGGTGATGACCGTAATGGGTGAACTAGAGGGGGGGGGGAGGTGAGTAGGTAGAATATGAGTCAGCAGTGTAGTTGGTAGATGACTGCATCAGTGTAATTGGTAGAACTAAATCACCTCTTACCAGGAAGGCTTGAGGGGCCGGAGGGCTAACAACACCACAAACCGGACAGGACAAGGCTGATCTCCTCTATACCTGACCCACACCACTTCTATAAAAGGTCATCTGCAACACACACACCGGAGGAAAGAGCTTCAAGCTCAACAAGCCACAATGTAGGGCAGAAAACAGGAGATATTTCTTCACCCGCAGGGTTATAAACCCGTGGAACCGCCTACCCGCCGAAGCCGTAAATTCCAAAAACTCTGCAGATCAAAATACTGCTAAATAAAATCATCAGAACCAATAGGGGGTGACCTCTGACAAGCCACTGGCTTCCTGTCCTCGTCGAGGCACCTAGAGAGAGGGTGGCTCTCAGGTAAATTCAGGTACATTCAGATGCTTGAATCAGAATAGTTGGTAGATGATTGTTGGAGTGTAGTCAGTAGATGAATTTATCAGAGTAGATGGCAGTAGATAGGAGACGCATTGATTAGGTCGAATTAGATAATTCAGGGGACCGGTAAAGTCCGATCAGATCAAGGAAGCTGTTGCTACTTCTACTTACATCGTATTTTATTATTAGAAAAATGCCTGTCACTTGAGTACCAGTTTCAGAATTACATTCTCAGTATCACTCAAGTTTTACAGAAGCGGCTGAAGGTAGACTGTGAGGACCACCTGGCGACCTGATAACATGCCCACACCTGCCACTGGAAGACCTCCACAGGTACGCCAGGTGTGTAGTACCTGCACACCTGTACCTGCACACCTGTACCTGCACACCTGTACCTGCACGTGAATGTTGGCGATTTATGTGTAGAATTATTTAGGTTTATACACAAGAAGTACATTGTGTTTGTGAGAGAACATATTCCCAGGAGTGGCAGACAGCTTCGTAACTTGGGAGCTGTGAAGATTGTGTCTGTGAGCCAGCTATGAAGGTTGTGTCTGTGAGCCAGCTGTGAAGGTTGTGTCTGTGAGCAAGCTGTGAAGGTTGTGTGTGAGCCAGCTGTGAAGGTTGTATCTGTGAGCCAGCTGTGAAGATTGTGTCTGTGAGCCAGCTGTGAAGATTGTGTGTGTGAGCCAGCTGTGAAGGTTGTATCTGTGAGCCAGCTGTGAAGGTTGTGTGTGAGCCAGCTGTGAAGGTTGTATCTGTGAGCCAGCTGTGAAGGTTGTGTGTGAGCCAGCTGTGAAGGTTGTATCTGTGAGCCAGCTGTGAAGGTTGTGTCTGTGAGCCAGCTGTGAAGGCTGTGTCTGTGAGCCAGCTGTGAAGGTTGTGTCTGTGAGCCAGCTGTGAAGGTTGTGTCTGTGAGCCAGCTGTGAAGGTTGTATCTGTGAGCCAACTGTGAAGGTTGTATCTGTGAGCCAGCTGTGAAGGTTGTGTGTGAGCCAGCTGTGAAGGTTGTGTCTGTGAGCCAGCTGTGAAGATTGTGTCTGTGAGCCAGCTGTGAAGATTGTGTCTGTGAGCCAGCTGTGAAGGTTGTATCTGTGAGCCAGCTGTGAAGATTGAGTCTGTGAGCCAGCTGTGAAGGTTGTGTCTGTGAGCCAGCTGTGAAGGTTGTATCTGTGAGCCAGCTGTGAAGGTTGTGTCTGTGAGCCAGCTGTGAAGGTTGTATCTGTGAGCCAGCTGTGAAGGTTGTATCTGTGAGCCAGCTGTGAAGGTTGTGTGTGAGCCAGCTGTGAAGGTTGTATCTGAGCCAGCTGTGAAGGTTGTATTTGAGCCAGCTGTGAAGGTTGTATCTGAGCCAGCTGTGAAGGTTGTATCTGAGCCAGCTGTGAAGGTTGTATCTGAGCCAGCTGTGAGGGTTGTATCTGTGAGCCAGCTGTGAAGGTTGTGTCTGTGAGCCAGCTGTGAAGGTTGTGTCTGTGAGCCAGCTGTGAGGGTTGTATCTGAGCCAGCTGTGAGGGTTGTATCTGAGCCAGCTGTGAAGGTTGTATCTGAGCCAGCTGTGAGGGTTGTATCTGAGCCAGCTGTGAAGGTTGTGTCTGTGAGCCAGCTGTGAAGATTGTGTCTGTGAGCCAGCTGTGAAGGTTGTATCTGTGAGCCAGCTGTGAAGGTTGTGTCTGTGAGCCAGCTGTGAAGGTTGTATCTGTGAGCCAGCTGTGAAGGTTGTGTCTGTGAGCCAGCTGTGAAGGTTGTATCTGTGAGCCAGCTGTGAAGGTTGTGTCTGTGAGCCAGCTGTGAAGGTTGTATCTGTGAGCCAGCTGTGAAGGTTGTATCTGTGAGCCAGCTGTGAAGGTTGTGTCTGTGAGCCAGCTGTGAAGGTTGTGTGTGAGCCAGCTGTTGCTCTGGTGGAAGCTGGTCTCGGGCTCCAGGCAACAGGATCACGCGGAGTGAAATTTAATTAAAATAAGATCACAGACGGTGCTCACCTTGACTCACTCCAAACACATCACGAATTTTGCCAGAGAAACTCTTAGTGATGTTCTCTCTCTCTCTCTCTCTCTCTCTCTCTCTCTCTCTCTCTCTCTCTCTCTCTCTCTCTCTCTCTCTCTCTCTCTCTCTCTCTCTCTCTCTCTCTCTCTCTCTCTCTCTCTCTCTCTCTCTCTCTCTCTCTCTCTCTGTCTCTCTCTGTCTCTCTCTCTCTCTCTCTCTCTCTCTCTCTCTCTCTCTCTCTCTCTCTCTCTCTCTCTCTCTCTCTCTCTCTCTCTCTCTCTCTC
>NC_091196.1:16830512-16923012 GCF_040958095.1 Procambarus clarkii
GTGTGTGTGTGTGTGTGTGTGTACTCACCTATTTGTACTCACCTATTTGTGCTTGCAGGATCGAGCATTGACTCTTGGATCCCGCCTTTCTAGCTATCGGTTGTTTACAGCAATGACTCCTGTCCCATTTCCCTATCATACCTAGTTTTAAAAGTATGAATAGTATTTGCTTCCACAACCTGTTCCTGAAGTGCATTCCATTTTTCTACTACTCTCACGCTAAAAGAAAACTTCCTAACATCTCTGTGACTCATCTGAGTTTCCAGTTTCCACCCATGTCCCCTCGTTCTGTTATTATTACGTGTGAACATTTCATCTATTTCCACTTTGTCAATCCCCCTGAGTATTTTATATGTCCCTATCATATCTCCTCTCTCCCTTCTTTTCTCTAGTGTCGTAAGGTTCAGTTCCTTCAGCCGCTCTTCATATCCCATCCCTCGTAACTCTGGGACAAGCCTCGTCGCAAACCTCTGAACCTTCTCCAGTTTCTTTATGTGTTTCTTCAGGTGGGGGCTCCATGATGGCGCGGCATACTCTAAGACGGGTCTCACGTAGGCAGTGTAAAGCGCCCTAAAAGCCTCCTCATTTAGGTTTCTGAATGAAGTTCTAATTTTCGCCAGTGTAGAGTACGCTGCTGTCGTTATCCTATTTATATGTGCCTCAGGAGTTAGATTAGGTGTCACATCCACTCCCAGGTCTCTTTCTCGAATCGTTACAGGTAGGCTGTTCCCCTTCATTGTGTACTGTCCCTTTGGTCTCCTGTCACCTGATCCCATTTCCATAACTTTACATTTACTGGTGTTAAACTCCAGTAGCCATTTCCCTGACCATCTCGGCAGCCTGTTTAAGTCCTCTTGGAGGATCCTACAATCCTCGTCTGTCACAACTCTTCTCATTAATTTTGCGTCATCCGCAAACATTGACATGTATGATTCCACTCCTGTAAACATATCATTTACGTAAATTAGAAAGAGGATTGGTCCCAGCACCGATCCTTGAGGTACTCCACTTGTTACTGTTCGCCAGTCCGACTTTTCGCCCCTTACCATTACCCTCTGGCTCCTTCCTGTTAGGTAGTTCTTCACCCATACTAGGGCCTTTCCACTTACTCCTGCCTGCCTCTCAAGTTTGTATAGCAGTCTCATGTGCGGTACCGTATCAAAGGCCTTTTGGCAGTCAAGAAATATGCAGTCTGCCCAGCCTTCTCTGTCCTGCCTTATCCTTGTTACTTTATCATAGAATTCTAAAAGGTTTGTTAGGCATGATTTCCCTGTCCAGAACCCATGTTGGTGCTTGTTTACAAACCCAATGCTCTCCAGGTGCTCAACAAGTCTTAGCCTAATGTGTGTGTGTGTGTGTGTGTGTGTGTGTGTGTGTGTTTGTGTGTGTGTGTGTGTGTGTGTGTGTGTGTGTGTGTGTGTGTGTGTGTGTGTGTGTGTGTGTGTGTGTGTGTGTGTGTGTGTGTGTGTGTGTGTGTATGTGTGTGTGTGTGTGTGTGTGTGTGTGTGTGTGTGTGTGTGTGTGTGTGTGTGTGTGTGTGTGTGTGTGTGTGTGTGTGTGTATGTGTGTGTGTGTGGGGGGGGGGGGCCGGAGCTGTATCGATCGCGTGGGGGGAGTCTACTGTTCGAGTCTCTAAGAGCCCAGGTGAATGGAATGTTTATGTCCACGGAGGTGTGGATGACAATGGTGTTGAAATAACGTGTGTGACAAATTGGTCCACTTGGCTGTGGTTGGTGGGAGCGGCAGCACCCGGCCCCGACACTCTCCCTCAGGTCGCCTCACTCACACTCACCCCCAACACACTGTGAGTTAAGAGCGCACGCAATTAATGACAGTCCACCTATTCAGTACCAACTCTCACACTCACGCACACACGCTTCCGTTCGTGTACTCACCTAGTTGTGCTTGCGGGGGTTGAGCTCAGGCTCTGGTCCCGCCTCTCAACCGTCAATCAACAGGTGTACAGGTTCCTGAGCCTACTGGGCTCTATCACATCTACACTTGAAACTGTGTATGGAGTCAGCCTCCACCACATCACTGCCTAATGCATTCCACCTGTTAACTACTCTGACACTGAACAAGTTCTTTCTAACGTCTCTGTGGCTCATGTGGGTACTCAGTTTCCACCTGTGTCCCCTTGTTCGTGTTCCACCCGTGTTAAACAGTCTATCTTTATCTACCCTGTGAATTCCTCAGAATATTGTAGGTAGTGATCATGTCACCCCTTACTCTTCTGTCTTCCAGTGTCATAAGGTGCATTTCCCGCAGCCTTTCCTCGTAACTCATGCCTCTTACTTCTGGGACTAGCCTAGTAGCATACCTCTGAACCGTGTCCAATTTCGTCTTGTGCTTGACAAGGTACGGGCTCCATGCTGGGGCCGCATACTCCAGGATTGGTCTTACATACGTGGTATACAAATTCTGAATGATTCCTTACACAGGTTTCTGAAGGCAGTTCTGATGTTACTCAGCCTATCATACGCCGCAGACGTTATTCTTTTTATGTGGGCTTCAGGAGACAGGTTTGGTGTGATATCAACTCCTAGATCTTTCTCTCTGTCCGTTTCATGAAAGACTTCATCTCCTATTCTGTGTTTCATCACTAATCATTTACTCGGGTTGAACTTTAGTAGCCATTTATTGGACCAGTCATTCAGTTTGTCTAGGTCATCGTGTAGCCTCATACTGTCTTCCTCCGTCTTAATCCTCCTCATAATTTTTGCATCATCAGCAAACATTGAGAGAAACGATTCTATACCCTCTGGGAGATCATTTACATATACCAGAAACAGTATAGGTCCAAGGACTGACCCCTGCGGGACTCCACTTGTGACGTCTCGCCACTCCGAGACCTCACCCCTCACACTGACTTGCTGTCTTCTGTTGCTTAGGTACTCCCTTATCCAGCGTGATTGATGAATGGGCCCCACACCGCCCTGCTGCAGCTTCTCCGCCGACACAAGAGTTGAACAGTTGACAGGAGTTGCTCAGAAGTACACTGCGGCTTGAGGAGTGACGCCTCGAGGGCGAGGTCTCGTCTTGACAGCACGGAGCCCCCCCCCCCCCCCCCGAGGCTCAGGACACGGAGCCCAGAGACAGAGGGGTGAACCCGCGCCTCGTGGCTCCTCATAAAGAAGCTTCCCCCCAAAAAAAACTCCAATCAAAATGCAGTTTCTACCATACACAAGCATCTGATTGGTGAGGTCTGGTCAGTCGTGACCGCCACTTGCCACACTCGCCAGATAAAGTTATGGCTGAGTTCCCCTGTGGTATATATATATATATATAATGTGTAAGAATAGGGGTACTAGGAGAAGAAAATATTAAAGTTTTCCGTGAGAATCCACAAGGTCTTCATTTAAGACTCTATTTTGTTTTATGGGACAACGGGCAAATTATGGATAGCAGGAAATTTTAGTAAATTTTCCCAAAATCTTTAAATATTAATGTATTTTACTATAAGAAAAATATTGTTTTGAAATGTTGGTTTTGAACAGCTACAAGCTTAACAAGCCACAATGGAACATCCTACCCGCCGAAACCGTAAATGACAAGACATTGCTTCTATTTCAGATGGAAAAAATCCTCAGAAACAATGAGAAGACCTATAATAAACCACCGGCTTCCTGTCCCCATTGAAGCCACTAAAGATAGACACCTTCAGGTAAATTCTGGGTCAAGAACTGTACGGCCCCAGCCCCTCAGGCAGTAACATACAGGACACCAACACTGAACAAACACACACCAGGTGACCAACTCTAACACTCCCTCTACACTCCAGCTTTCTAAACTCCAGTAAGTCCATTTTTTCGACGAATTGGAAACTCGTATTCATTACTTTCCGTCCCAAACAATGAGAACAAAAAGCTTCTAAGCCCAGAGCAAGGGAAAGTTTGGCTAACAGCGGGAGAGAGTTGATGGGGAAAACTTTACAGATTACTCTAGCTTATTTCCCCACAGACCACGACCCACCTCAGGCGCCTCGGAACCCGCTATAAAATACTTTACTCGTGGAATCTAATCCTTTTACTGCAGCCTCAGACTCCCGGTATAATACTACACATTTTTTCGCTTCGGTTTACACCGCCAAGGTTCCTGACCTTATACTTTCTCCTTCCAGCTGGGAGCAAGTTTGTTTACGTCTGCTCAGTTGGTTCAGAAATATTTTATTATTATTTTCACCGAGAACTTTCCCGGAAAAATGGAGGCTAGCGAGAATTGAATAGTACATTGTGGAAATACTCCGGTGCGGTTCACAGTTTATGGAAAGTGTTGTATTAAATATACACGCGCATACAGACGCCGGCTATACGTTATTTATACTTCACTATACGTAAAGAAATGGTTTTATAGAGGCCGAAGAGGACTCTCCC
Organism: Procambarus clarkii; assembly: GCF_040958095.1. Classification (NCBI taxonomy): domain Eukaryota; kingdom Metazoa; phylum Arthropoda; class Malacostraca; order Decapoda; family Cambaridae; genus Procambarus; species Procambarus clarkii. Next base: position 16,834,886 of record NC_091196.1, read on the forward strand.
TGGCCAAGTCTGTCTCACTTACCATCAACTTCCTGCCCGCGCCAGGACTTGTCTCAAGTTATTCCAACAGGTGTCAGCTTATTCCAACAGATGTCAGCTTATTCCAACAGGTGTCAGCTTATTCTAACAGGTATCAGCTTATTCCAACAGGTGTCAGCTTATTCCAACAGGTGTCAGCTTATTCCAACAGGTGTCAGCTTATTCCAACAGATGTCAGCTTATTCCAACAGGTGTCAAATTATTCCAACAGGTGTCAGCTTATTCCAACAGGTGTCAGCTTATTCCAACAGGTGTCAGCTTATTCCAACAGGTGTCAGCTTATTCCAACAGGTGTCAGCTTATTCCAACAGATGTCAGCTTATTCCAACAGGTGTCAGCTTATTCCAACAGGTGTCAGCTTATTCCAACAGGTGTCAGCTTATTCCAACAGGTGTCAGCTTATTCTAACAGGTGTCAGCTTATTCCAACAGGTGTCAGCTTATTCCAACAGATGTCAGCTTATTCCAACAGGTGTCAGCTTATTCTAACAGGTATCAGCTTATTCCAACAGGTGTCAGCTTATTCCAACAGGTGTCAGCTTATTCCAACAGGTGTCAGCTTATTCCAACAGGTGTCAGCTTATTCCAACAGGTGTCAGCTTATTCCAACAGGTGTCAGCTTATTCCAACAGGTGTCAGCTTATTCCAACAGGTGTCAGCTTATTCTAACAGGTGTCAGCTTATTCTAACAGGTGTCAGCTTATTCCAACAGGTGTCAGCTTATTCCAACAGGTGTCAGCTTATTCCAACAGGTGTCAGCTTATTCTAACAGGTGTCAGCTTATTCTAACAGGTGTCAGCTTATTCCAACAGGTGTCAGCTTATTCCAACAGGTGTCAGCTTATTCCAACAGGTGTCAGCTTATTCCAACAGGTGTCAGCTTATTCCAACAGATGTCAGCTTATTCCAACAGGTGTCAGCTTATTCCAACAGGTGTCAGCTTATTCCAACAGGTGTCAGCTTATTCTAACAGGTGTCAGCTTCCTCTAACAGGTGTCAGCTTATTCTAACACGTATACATTTACAAATAAATATACATATAACAATTCTGTACTTGTTTATAAACAAAATAACACCATCTTGAGATAATTTCGGGGCTTAGCGTCCCCGCGGCCCGGTCCTCGACCAAGACTCCTTTTTGTTACACACCCCCAGAAAGCTGCCCGTAGCAGCTGTCTAACTCCCAGGTACCTATTTACTATGTCCAGTGTCTAGTGTCCAGTGTCCACTGTCCAGTGTCTAGTGTCTAGTGTCTAGTGTCTAGTGTCCAGTGTCCAGTGTCCAGTGTCCTGTGTCTGGTATCCAGTGTCCAGTGTCCAGTGTCTAGTATCCAGTGTCCAGTGTCTAGTATCCAGTGTCCAGTGTCCAGTGTCCAGTGTCTAGTATCCAGTGTCCAGTGTCTAGTATCCAGTGTCAGTAGTAGGGAGGAAGACTCACAGGCCCTTTTTTTTTTCAGGCCAGAGGACCCCTGTGAGTTGTACGACTCACAGGCCCTTTTTTTGGGGGGGGGCCAGAGGACCCCTGTGAGTCGTACGACTCACAGGCCCTTTTTTTTCAGGCCCGAGGACCCCTGTGAGTTGTAAGACTCACAGGTACCTTTTTTTTTTTCTGGAAATTCGTGTGTAACGCTTGGGGGTTTTCAGGTAAATTTTGTCAGTCACGGATTTTAGAAGTAAGGATTTCTTATGATGAAAATAATTTCCGAGACTTAGAAGTTTGTTAAGGCCTTATGGGAGAAATAGCAATCTGTCGTCTCACCTGTGTTTACTTTAGACGTCAGCCAGACGCGGCCTTCAGGTCACCTCGGTAATCGTATCTTATCTTCTCCATAATAATATCTGGACCGTCCCTCTCTCTCTCTCTCTCTCTCCTCCTATTTCCTTACAACTATTTTCAGAGTTTCAAATAATCATAGAAGTTTATTTATATGTTTATAACCGAATTTGTAAAAGGACCATTTTCAGAGAATATTGTCTTAGATGTTTTGTTAAGGAAAACCGACCACTTATCCATAACATTTAGTTTTATATCCATTTACGGCTATTTCGCCTGTAATCTGTGAAAACTTGACAGAGTCCATTTTATACCCAATTTTCGGCAGAGTCCAGTTTATGCTCAAATTCACCAGAGTCTACTTTGAGAGCAAAATTAGTCAGAGACAGTATTTAGCTCATATTTCATCAGAGTCCAATTTATACCTAAAAATGAACAGAGTCTACTTTGAGAGCAAAATTAGTCAGAGACAGTTTTAAGCTCATATTTCATCAGAGTCCAATTATCAACAGAAATTCACCAGAGTCTACTTTGAGAGCAAAATTAGTCAGAGACAGTATTTAGCTCATATTTCATCAGAGTCCAATTTATACCTAAAAATGAACAGAGTCTACTTTGAGAGCAAAAATTAGTCAGAGACAGTTTTAAGCTCATATTTCATCAGAGTCCAATTATCAACAGAAATTCGCCAGAGTCTACTTTGAGAGCAAATTTCATCAGTGTCCTGTAATCTGTGAAAACTTGACAGAGTCCATTTTATACCCAATTTTCGTCAGAGTCCAGTTTATGCTCAAATTCGCCAGAGTCTACTTTAATAGCAAAATTCATCAGAGTCCAGTTTTCTAGCAAATTTCATCAGTGTCCTGTAATCTGTGAAAATTTGACAGAGTCCAGTTCTTGATCGAAATTCATCAGAGTCCAGTTTATACCGAAAATTCGCCAGAGTCTACTTTGTGCCAAAATATTCAGAGTCCAGTTCATGATCGAAATTAATCAGAGTCCAATTAAAGACCCAAATTTGACAGAGACCACATTTTCGCTACTAGCAGTCCAATCCCCCTGAAATTTTAAACAGTCATATTTCAGACGTAGTAAATAAGATCAAGTCAGTTACTGAGCTCCAGCTCTTGTCCCCCACCCTCTTCCACCCTCAAGTCTTTGTAAATAAACCATCAATTTCCCCGAAATTTTTACCCTCTGTATTTCAGACAGTAAATATGAAGTAACAAATATAAAACTCTAGCTCTTGTCCTCTGTCCAAGTTCACTCATGTAAATTCATTACTATCAGTCCAAATCCCCCTGAGATTTAAACACTCAACTACATTTTCAGACATAGTAAATAAGATCAAGTCAGTTACCGAGCTCCAGCTCTTGTCCCCCTGTATTTGCATATTTTCTCTATATTCAGCTGTGTTCTTCACTTTTTGTCCGTGTTTTCTGTGTTCATTCCATGTTCTACAAATGTTCACAGTCCCATTCAGTTCGTATTTTCACAAGTATCTCCATTTTTTTCTATAATCTTTCTCTTAGTCTCATTACTTTCTCTACAAATTCTAGTCATATTTTCTATGTTTTCATGTTCATCACATGTTCTCTTTACAACTTTTATACTCAATATTCATGCTAACTTCCATATGTTGTGTTCTTTGTCAATATTCATATTCCTCTACAAGTTCATATTCCCAGCATGTTCACTGTATTCATCAACTTTTCTTACATATGTTCTTTGCCATGTTCCCCATATGTTCTCTGGGTTTTTCCCCTTACATGTTATCTAACGTTCCTTAACTAAAAAATCTTTCACCAATCAACTAAAAACATAGTCACTTTCGTCATTTCTCAACTAAACTTATTATCCAGTCAACTAAAAATAGTCAGAAATAGCCTCGTTCAACACTGTTCTTAACTAAAACAACCTTTCTCTTAGCTAAAAATTGTCAAAGGAAACTTTTTTCAGCACTTTCTTAACAGGCGCTATGTTTCATCAAGAAAAAATTGTCAAAGGAAACTTTCCAAAACTGTTCATAACTAGCTTTTATCCATCGTCAATCAACTAAAAATAATAACTTTCATCATTTCTTAACTAAACATATTCCCCATTCATCAGAAAATAACCGTGTTCATCATGTTTCATTGTCATTTCATAACTAAAATTATCTGCCAATCATCAGAAAAAGTCATGTTCATCATGTTTTGGCTTTTGCTCAACTAAAAGTATTCATCGGTCAACTAAAAATAGTTACTTCATCATGTTTCCTTGTCATTTCTTAACTGAAATATCACTTCTCTCATCTGAAAATAGTCAGGATTAACCTCATTCAACACCGTTCTTAACTAAAACAGCCTTTCGCTTAGCTAAAAATTGTCAAAGGAATCTTTTCAGCACTGTTCATAACTAACTTTATCCATAGTCAAGTAAGAAAATATAGTCAAAGATATCTATCATCGTCGTTCTTAACTGGCATTATACTTTGTGGAGCACTAAAATAGTCACTGTCGTCATATTTGGTCTTTTTCCTCAACTAAAAGAGTCAAATGTAACTTTTTCAACACTTTCGTAACTAAAATTATATGTCGCTAAGTAAGAAAAAATAGTCAAATGTAACTTTTTCAGCACTTTCATAAAAATTATATGTCGTTAAGTAAGAAAAATAGTCAAAGGTGCTCTCCGTAACACCAAAGTTACTCTTCGAGATAACAAAAAGACGCTCTCAAACACTCAAAAATTTACTCGCATCCTCAAAGTTATTCTCAGAGTCATCAAAAAGTTAATCTCAGTCATCAAAATGCTATTCTCCAAGTAGCCTTTCATTCATCAGAGAACTTTCTAAGACATCTTCGTTCATTAAAGTTAATCTCAGAGGCATAAAAGTTATTCTCGGAGCTATCAAAAAGTTAATCTCTAAAACAACAAAAGTTAATCTCTGTCATCAAAGTTGATCTGCAAGATATCTTCGAGTCATCAAAGTTACTTTTCATTACATCAAAGACGCATTCAAATACTACCCATGTTCTCAGAAGTCATTCTCAAAGTCATCAAAGTTATTCAAAGAGCTAACAAAAGTTATTCTCAGAGTCACCTTCGTTCTTCAGAGAAACTTTCCAAAACATCTTTGTTCATCAAAGTTATTCTCAGAGTTAACAAAGGTAATCTCTAACTCACTCTCAGTCATCAAAGTTAATCCAAGAGACGTCAAAGTTAATCCAAGACATCATCTTTCATCAAAGATATTCTCTCTAAGCCATCAATGTTCTTCTCTAAGACATAAAAGTTATTCTCTATGTCAACAAAAGTTATTCTCTGAGCTAACAAAATACTACTCATGTTCTCAAAGACATTCTCCAATTCATCAATGTTGTTTCAAAGACATCAAAGTTAATCTCAGAGTTATCCAAAGACATTCTCAAAGTCATCTAAAGTTATTCTCTAAGACATCAAAGTTATTCTAAGAGTTATCAAAAGTTATTCTCAGTCATGTTATGTTATTCTCTAACTCTCTTCCATTCATCAAAGACATTCTCTAAGCCCTCAAAGTTATTCTCAGCACAATCAAAAGTTATTCCGAGACAACAAAAGTTATTCTTCGAAACATAAAATTTGCTCTGTAAGATATCTTCGTTCATCAAACTTATTCTCAGAGATATCTAAAGTTATTCTCAGAACAATCAAAAGTTATTATAAGACAACAAAAGTTATTCTCAGAGCTACCCAAAGCTATTCTCAGAGTCACCTTCGTTCGTCAGAGAAACTTTCAAAACATCTTTGTTCAACAAACTTGTTTTCAAAGTCATCAAAAGTTAATCTAAGACATCTGCTTTCATCAAAGTTATTTTCAGAGACATCTAAAGTTATTATGTAAGACATAAAAGTTATTCTCAGAGACATCAAATGTTATTCTCGAAGTCATCAAAGATATTTTCAGAGACATCTAAAGTTAATTTCTATGTTATAAAGTTATTCTCAGAGACATCTAAAGTTAATCTTGGTCATCAAAGTTGTTCTCTAAACATCAATGTTGTTCTCCAAGACATCAAAGATGTTCTCAAAATCATAAAAGTTATTCCCAGAGCTATCAAAGTTATTCTCAAAGTCATCAAAGTTATTCAAAGAGCTAACAAAAGTTATTCTCTAAGTAACCTTTCGTTCATCAGAGAAGCTTTCTAAGACATCTTCGTTCATCAATGTTGATCTCTAAGTCACCTTTGTTCATCAAAGAAACTCTCCTTCTTCCATCAAGTTATACTTAAGACAACATTGTTGTTCTCTAAGACATCTTCAGGCATAAAATTTCTCCCCAAATGTAACTAGTTCAGCTTTTCATATCAAACTTACACTTCTGTTAAATATATTTTCTTAGACATTTTACCTTTTAAACTGTTCTCTGAACTACACTGTTCAAACCTACGTAACCTATCCTCTCCACCCAATGTTACTTAGTTAACGTAACGTTCCTAAACCTAACTTTACCTATCCTATCCTAACATAACTTACCTTACCTTACCTACCTTTCCTAACTTAACCTGCTTAACCTATCTTACCTAACTTTACCTATATTACCTTACCATACCTTACCTATCTTACCTGACTTTACCTATCTTACCTAACTTAACCTGCATAACCTAACTTTACCTATGTTACCTTACCTACCTTACCTGTCTTACCTAACCTAACCTAACCTAACTTTACCTATGTTACCTTACCTTACCTACCTTTCCTAACTTAACCTGCTTAACCTATCTTACCTAACTTTACCTATGTTACCTTACCTTACCTACCTTTCCTAACTTAACCTGCTTAACCTATCTTACCTATCTTACCTAACTTTACCTATCTTACCTAACTTTACCTATGTTACCTTACCTTACATACCTTTCCTAACTTTACCTATCTTACCTAACTTACCTACATTACCTAACTTAACTTAACCTGCTTAACCTAACTTACCTTACCTTACCTAACTTATATAACTTATCTTACCTATCCTAACGTAACCTAACTTGCTTTACCTAACTTAATCTTACATTCCCAAACTGATGTATCCTAACTTATCTAGTCAAACCAGACATGATCTAACTTAAGTATTCCTTCTTGTCTTTGTGTTTCGTCAATCATTGTCTCATATTCATTTACTCATTTCATTAGTTAATTTCTCAAATGGTCACTTATGCATTTCAAGTGCTATTTTGTTAGAGATTGGATATTTAAGCATTTCAAAGAATTATAATTTCTCAAATGGACGTTTTTGCATTTCAAGTGCTATTTGTTAGAGATTGGATATTTAAGCATTTCAAAGAATTTTTGTTATATATGGGCATTTACTCATTTCAAGGGATAATTTCTCAAATGGACGTTTTGCATTTCAAGTGTTATTTGTTTAAGATTGGGTGTTTAACCATTTCAAAGGATTTTTGTTATATATGGGAACTTACTCGTTTCAAGGGCTAATTTCTCAAATGGTCATTTTTGCAGATCAAGGGTTATTTGTTAAAGTTCATCAAGTTGCCCATAAGTTGTATTTATTATGTTTGTTATCTTATGTTCTTATTCCCCAACCCCTTAACCTAACCTCTTGTAATCTTAGTGTATTTAGTAGGTTCTATCTTATGTTCTTATTCCCCAACCCCTTAACCTAACCTCTTGTAATCTTAGTGTATTTAGTAGGTTCTATCTTATGTTCTTATTCCCCAACCCTTTAACCTAACCTTTCAGATGTAGTTTTGTTTCTCCTTTTTGTATATTTTTACCCAAACCTTCTTTCCTTCTTTACTTTGTTTTCACATATAAGTTCATTCTTTATCATAGTAATAATAAAAATTACAATAGTAAAGAATCAGATCTACTAAGACTTGAAATTGAGAAACAAGAGCTCAAGGGAGTGAGAGCATGAAAGAAGAGCAAGGAGTAAGAGAGAGGGGGCGGAAGAAAATGGGACCAAAGAAGAGAGAATGAGAGAGAGTGTGGGCATGGGAGCACTAAGACTTGAATTGAGAAAAAGAAAAACTAAGTGAATGAGAATGAGGGTGTGAGAATGGGAACAATATGACTTGAATTTGAGAAACAAGAGAGCATTTGAGCAAATGAGGGAGAGAGAGGGGGAGGAAGAGAGAGAATAAGGGAGAGAGATAGAAAAGGAGGGTTAGAAGGAGTAGGAGAATCAAAGTAAAGAAGGAAAGATGGTTTGGGTAAAAATATACAAAAAGGAGAAACAAAACTACATCTGAAAGGTTAGGTTAAAGGGTTGGGGAATAAGAACATAAGATAGAACCTACTAAATACACTAAGATTACAAGAGGTTAGGTTAAGGGGTTGGGGAATAAGAACATAAGATAGAACCTACTAAATACACTAAGATTACAAGAGGTTAGGTTAAGGGGTTGGGGAATAAGAACATAAGATAACAAACATAATAAATACAACTTATGGGCAACTTGATGAACTTTAACAAATAACCCTTGATCTGCAAAAATGACCATTTGAGAAATTAGCCCTTGAAACGAGTAAGTTCCCATATATAACAAAAATCCTTTGAAATGGTTAAACACCCAATCTTAAACAAATAACACTTGAAATGCAAAACGTCCATTTGAGAAATTATCCCTTGAAATGAGTAAATGCCCATATATAACAAAAATTCTTTGAAATGCTTAAATATCCAATCTCTAACAAATAGCACTTGAAATGCAAAAACGTCCATTTGAGAAATTATAATTCTTTGAAATGCTTAAATATCCAATCTCTAACAAAATAGCACTTGAAATGCATAAGTGACCATTTGAGAAATTAACTAATGAAATGAGTAAATGAATATGAGACAATGATTGACGAAACACAAAGACAAGAAGGAATACTTAAGTTAGATCATGTCTGGTTTGACTAGATAAGTTAGGATACATCAGTTTGGGAATGTAAGATTAAGTTAGGTAAAGCAAGTTAGGTTACGTTAGGATAGGTAAGATAAGTTATATAAGTTAGGTAAGGTAAGGTAAGTTAGGTTAAGCAGGTTAAGTTAAGTTAGGTAATGTAGGTAAGTTAGGTAAGATAGGTAAAGTTAGGAAAGGTATGTAAGGTAAGGTAACATAGGTAAAGTTAGGTAAGATAGGTAAAGTTAGGTAAGATAGGTAAGATAGGTTAAGCAGGTTAAGTTAGGAAAGGTAGGTAAGGTAAGGTAACATAGGTAAAGTTAGGTAAGATAGGTTAAGCAGGTTAAGTTAGGAAAGGTAGGTAAGGTAAGGTAACATAGGTAAAGTTAGGTTAGGTTAGGTTAGGTAAGATAGGTAAGGTAGGTAAGGTAACATAGGTAAAGTTAGGTTATGCAGGTTAAGTTAGGTAAGATAGGTAAAGTCAGGTAAGATAGGTAAGGTATGGTAAGGTAATATAGGTAAAGTTAGGTAAGATAGGTTAAGCAGGTTAAGTTAGGAAAGGTAGGTAAGGTAAGGTAAGTTATGTTAGGATAGGATAGGTAAAGTTAGGTTTAGGAACGTTACGTTAACTAAGTAACATTGGGTGGAGAGGATAGGTTACGTAGGTTTGAACAGTGTAGTTCAGAGAACAGTTTAAAAGGTAAAATGTCTAAGAAAATATATTTAACAGAAGTGTAAGTTTGATATGAAAAGCTGAACTAGTTACATTTGGGGAGAAATTTTATGCCTGAAGATGTCTTAGAGAACAACAATGTTGTCTTAAGTATAACTTGATGGAAGAAGGAGAGTTTCTTTGATGAACAAAGGTGACTTAGAGATCAACATTGATGAACGAAGATGTCTTAGAAAGCTTCTCTGATGAACGAAAGGTTACTTAGAGAATAACTTTTGTTAGCTCTTTGAATAACTTTGATGACTTTGAGAATAACTTTGATAGCTCTGGGAATAACTTTTATGATTTTGAGAACATCTTTGATGTCTTGGAGAACAACATTGATGTTTAGAGAACAACTTTGATGACCAAGATTAACTTTAGATGTCTCTGAGAATAACTTTATAACATAGAAATTAACTTTAGATGTCTCTGAAAATATCTTTGATGACTTCGAGAATAACATTTGATGTCTCTGAGAATAACTTTTATGTCTTACATAATAACTTTAGATGTCTCTGAAAATAACTTTGATGAAAGCAGATGTCTTAGATTAACTTTTGATGACTTTGAAAACAAGTTTGTTGAACAAAGATGTTTTGAAAGTTTCTCTGACGAACGAAGGTGACTCTGAGAATAGCTTTGGGTAGCTCTGAGAATAACTTTTGTTGTCTTATAATAACTTTTGATTGTTCTGAGAATAACTTTAGATATCTCTGAGAATAAGTTTGATGAACGAAGATATCTTACAGAGCAAATTTTATGTTTCGAAGAATAACTTTTGTTGTCTCGGAATAACTTTTGATTGTGCTGAGAATAACTTTGAGGGCTTAGAGAATGTCTTTGATGAATGGAAGAGAGTTAGAGAATAACATAACATGACTGAGAATAACTTTTGATAACTCTTAGAATAACTTTGATGTCTTAGAGAATAACTTTAGATGACTTTGAGAATGTCTTTGGATAACTCTGAGATTAACTTTGATGTCTTTGAAACAACATTGATGAATTGGAGAATGTCTTTGAGAACATGAGTAGTATTTTGTTAGCTCAGAGAATAACTTTTGTTGACATAGAGAATAACTTTTATGTCTTAGAGAAGAACATTGATGGCTTAGAGAGAATATCTTTGATGAAAGATGATGTCTTGGATTAACTTTGACGTCTCTTGGATTAACTTTGATGACTGAGAGTGAGTTAGAGATTACCTTTGTTAACTCTGAGAATAACTTTGATGAACAAAGATGTTTTGGAAAGTTTCTCTGAAGAACGAAGGTGACTCTGAGAATAACTTTTGTTAGCTCTTTGAATAACTTTGATGACTTTGAGAATGACTTCTGAGAACATGGGTAGTATTTGAATGCGTCTTTGATGTAATGAAAAGTAACTTTGATGACTCGAAGATATCTTGCAGATCAACTTTGATGACAGAGATTAACTTTTGTTGTTTTAGAGATTAACTTTTTGATAGCTCCGAGAATAACTTTTATGCCTCTGAGATTAACTTTAATGAACGAAGATGTCTTAGAAAGTTCTCTGATGAATGAAAGGCTACTTGGAGAATAGCATTTTGATGACTGAGATTAACTTTTTGATGACTCTGAGAATAACTTTGAGGATGCGAGTAAATTTTTGAGTGTTTGAGAGCGTCTTTTTGTTATCTCGAAGAGTAACTTTGGTGTTACGGAGAGCACCTTTGACTATTTTTCTTACTTAACGACATATAATTTTTATGAAAGTGCTGAAAAAGTTACATTTGACTATTTTTTCTTACTTAGCGACATATAATTTTAGTTACGAAAGTGTTGAAAAAGTTACATTTGACTCTTTTAGTTGAGGAAAAAGACAAAATATGACGACAGTGACTATTTTAGTGCTCCACAAAGTATAATGCCAGTTAAGAACGACGATGATAGATATCTTTGACTATATTTTCTTACTTGACTATGGATAAAGTTAGTTATGAACAGTGCTGAAAAGATTCCTTTGACAATTTTTAGCTAAGCGAAAGGCTGTTTTAGTTAAGAACGGTGTTGAATGAGGTTAATCCTGACTATTTTCAGATGAGAGAAGTGATATTTCAGTTAAGAAATGACAAGGAAACATGATGAAGTAACTATTTTTAGTTGACCGATGAATACTTTTAGTTGAGCAAAAGCCAAAACATGATGAACATGACTTTTTCTGATGATTGGCAGATAATTTTAGTTATGAAATGACAATGAAACATGATGAACACGGTTATTTTCTGATGAATGGGGAATATGTTTAGTTAAGAAATGATGAAAGTTATTATTTTTAGTTGATTGACGATGGATAAAAGCTAGTTATGAACAGTTTTGGAAAGTTTCCTTTGACAATTTTTTCTTGATGAAACATAGCGCCTGTTAAGAAAGTGCTGAAAAAAGTTTCCTTTGACAATTTTTAGCTAAGAGAAAGGTTGTTTTAGTTAAGAACAGTGTTGAACGAGGCTATTTCTGACTATTTTTAGTTGACTGGATAATAAGTTTAGTTGAGAAATGACGAAAGTGACTATGTTTTTAGTTGATTGGTGAAAGATTTTTTAGTTAAGGAACGTTAGATAACATGTAAGGGGAAAAACCCAGAGAACATATGGGGAACATGGCAAAGAACATATGTAAGAAAAGTTGATGAATACAGTGAACATGCTGGGAATATGAACTTGTAGAGGAATATGAATATTGACAAAGAACACAACATATGGAAGTTAGCATGAATATTGAGTATAAAAGTTGTAAAGAGAACATGTGATGAACATGAAAACATAGAAAATATGACTAGAATTTGTAGAGAAAGTAATGAGACTAAGAGAAAGATTATAGAAAAAAATGGAGATACTTGTGAAAATACGAACTGAATGGGACTGTGAACATTTGTAGAACATGGAATGAACACAGAAAACACGGACAAAAAGTGAAGAACACAGCTGAATATAGAGAAAATATGCAAATACAGGGGGACAAGAGCTGGAGCTCGGTAACTGACTTGATCTTATTTACTATGTCTGAAAATGTAGTTGAGTGTTTAAATCTCAGGGGGATTTGGACTGATAGTAATGAATTTACATGAGTGAACTTGGACAGAGGACAAGAGCTAGAGTTTTATATTTGTTACTTCATATTTACTATGTCTGAAATACAGAGGGTAAAAATTTCGGGGAAATTGATGGTTTATTTACAAAGACTTGAGGGTGGAAGAGGGTGGGGGACAAGCGCTGGAGCTTGGTAACTGTTTTGATCTTATTTACGGTGCCCGAAATACAGAGGGTAAAAATTTCAGGGAAATTGGACTGATACTAACGAAGATACGAGAGAGAATTAAGGCGGGGACGAGAGCTGGAGCTTGGTAACTAAATTACTGTATTGAACTACATTTGAAATATGATTATTTTTAAATTTTAGAGGGATTGGAATGATAGTATTCATTATACGACAGGGGACTAAGGTGGGGGAACGTGAGCTAGAACATGCTTACTAACATGATTTATTTGTGTAAAACTGACTTGCTTAATGAAAAGGAGCAAACATACGATGTTGGAAAATAGTTGAACTGAATGAAAGGAGAGAGAGAGAGAGAGAGAGGAGGGACGGTCCAGATATTATGGATAAGATAAGATAAGAGGTACCCTGTATGCGATGTCTGGCTGGCCGGGCGTAAAGTAAATAAAGGCGACGCGAGAGATTGCGAGGTAAGGGGGGAGGGAGGGGGGTGTGATGTACGAGACTTGAAAACCATGACTTACACAGGTGATTTTCTAAATTTATATGAATAACTAAGGCTTACATAGACGATTTTTCTAAGTTGAAAACATGTAAAACATGTCCGTAGAGTTCTCCTGGAAGCCCTAAAGAGCTACATACGTTACTTGAATTTGTCCCATAAGGCCTTAACAAACTTCTATGTCTCGGAAATTATTTTTCTCATAAGAACTTTAACAAACTCGTATGACATTATTTTTCGTTATAAGAAATCCTTACTTCCAAATCTGTGACTCCCCAAATTTACCTGAAAACCCTGGCTCATAAACACGAATTTCCCAGAAAAACAAAAAAGGTACCTGTGGCGCTTACAGTCCACAGGGGTCCTCTGGCCAAAAAAAAAAAAAAAGGTACCTGTGGCTCTTACAGTCCACAGGGGTCCTCTCGCCAAAAAAAAAAGGTACCTGTGGCTCTTACTCCCTACTACTAGTGTCCAGTGTCTAGTATCCAGTGTCCAGTGTCTAGTATCCAGTGTCTAGTGTCTGGTGTCTGGTGTCTAGTATCCAGTGTCCAGTGTCTAGTATCCAGTGTCCAGTGTCCAGTGTCTAGTATCCAGTGTCCAGTGTCCAGTGTCCAGTGTCTAGTATCCAGTGTCCAGTGTCTAGTATCCAGTGTCCAGTGTCTAGTATCCAGTATCCAGTGTCTAGTGTCTAGTGTCCAGTGTCCAGTGTCTAGTGTCTGGTGTCTAGTGTCTAGTATCCAGTGTCCAGTGTCCAGTATCCAGTGTCCAGTGTCTAGTGTCTAGTGTCCAGTGTCCAGTGTCTAGTGTCTAGTATCCAGTGTCCAGTATCCAGTGTCCAGTGTCTAGTGTCTAGTATCCAGTGTCTAGTGTCCAGTATCCAGTGTCCAGTGTCTAGTGTTCAGTGTCCAGTGTCTAGTATCCAGTGTCTAGCGTCTAGTGTCCAGTGTCCAGTGTCTAGTGTCTAGTATCCAGTGTCCAGTATCCAGTGTCCAGTGTCTAGTGTCTAGTATCCAGTGTCTAGTGTTCAGTATCCAGTGTCCAGTGTCTAGTGTTCAGTGTCCAGTGTCTAGTATCCAGTGTCCAGTGTCTAGTGTCCAGTATCCAGTGTCCAGTGTCCAGTGTCTAGTGTCTAGTATCCAGTGTCCAGTGTCTAGTATCCAGTGTCTAGTGTCCAGTATCCAGTGTCCAGTGTCTAGTGTTCAGTGTCCAGTGTCTAGTATCCAGTGTCCAGTGTCTAGTGTCCAGTATCCAGTGTCCAGTGTCCAGTGTCTAGTGTCTAGTATCCAGTGTCCAGTGTCTAGTATCCAGTGTCTAGTGTCCAGTATCCAGTGTCCAGTGTCTAGTGTTCAGTGTCCAGTGTCTAGTATCCAGTGTCCAGTGTCTAGTGTCTAGTGTCTAGTGTCCAGTGTCCAGTGTCCAGTGTCCTGTGTCTGGTGTCCAGTGTCCAGTGTCCAGTGTCCAGTGTCTAGTATCCAGTGTCCAGTGTCTAGTATCCAGTGTCCAGTGTCCAGTGTCCAGTGTCTAGTATCCAGTGTCCAGTGTCTAGTATCCAGTGTCCAGTGTCTAGTATCCAGTGTCCAGTGTCTAGTATCCAGTGTCTGGTGTCTGGTGTCTAGTATCCAGTGTCCAGTGTCTAGTATCCAGTGTCCAGTGTCCAGTGTCCAGTGTCTAGTATCCAGTGTCCAGTGTCCAGTGTCCAGTGTCTAGTATCCAGTGTCCAGTGTCTAGTATCCAGTGTCCAGTGTCTAGTATCCAGTATCCAGTGTCTAGTGTCTAGTGTCCAGTGTCCAGTGTCTAGTGTCTGGTGTCTAGTGTCTAGTATCCAGTGTCCAGTGTCCAGTATCCAGTGTCCAGTGTCTAGTATCCAGTGTCTAGTGTCTAGTGTCCAGTGTCCAGTGTCTAGTGTCTAGTATCCAGTATCCAGTGTCCAGTGTCTAGTGTCTAGTATCCAGTGTCCAGTGTCTAGTATCCAGTGTCCAGTGTCTAGTGTTCAGTGTCCAGTGTCTAGTATCCAGTGTCCAGTGTCTAGTATCCAGTGTCCAGTGTCTAGTATCCAGTGTCTAGTGTCTGGTGTCTGGTGTCTAGTATCCAGTGTCCAGTGTCTAGTATCCAGTGTCCAGTGTCTAGTATCCAGTGTCCAGTGTCCAGTGTCCAGTGTCTAGTATCCAGTGTCCAGTGTCTAGTATCCAGTGTCCAGTGTCTAGTATCCAGTATCCAGTGTCTAGTGTCTAGTGTCCAGTGTCCAGTGTCTAGTGTCTGGTGTCTAGTGTCTAGTATCCAGTGTCCAGTGTCCAGTATCCAGTGTCCAGTGTCTAGTGTCTAGTGTCCAGTGTCCAGTGTCTAGTGTCTAGTATCCAGTGTCCAGTATCCAGTGTCCAGTGTCTAGTGTCTAGTATCCAGTGTCTAGTGTCCAGTATCCAGTGTCCAGTGTCTAGTGTTCAGTGTCCAGTGTCTAGTATCCAGTGTCTAGCGTCTAGTGTCCAGTGTCCAGTGTCTAGTGTCTAGTATCCAGTGTCCAGTATCCAGTGTCCAGTGTCTAGTGTCTAGTATCCAGTGTCTAGTGTCCAGTATCCAGTGTCCAGTGTCTAGTGTTCAGTGTCCAGTGTCTAGTATCCAGTGTCCAGTGTCTAGTGTCCAGTATCCAGTGTCCAGTGTCCAGTGTCTAGTGTCTAGTATCCAGTGTCCAGTGTCTAGTATCCAGTGTCTAGTGTCCAGTATCCAGTGTCCAGTGTCTAGTGTTCAGTGTCCAGTGTCTAGTATCCAGTGTCCAGTGTCTAGTGTCCAGTATCCAGTGTCCAGTGTCCAGTGTCTAGTGTCTAGTATCCAGTGTCCAGTGTCTAGTATCCAGTGTCTAGTGTCCAGTATCCAGTGTCCAGTGTCTAGTGTTCAGTGTCCAGTGTCTAGTATCCAGTGTCCAGTGTCTAGTGTCTAGTGTCTAGTGTCCAGTGTCCAGTGTCCAGTGTCCTGTGTCTGGTGTCCAGTGTCCAGTGTCCAGTGTCCAGTGTCTAGTATCCAGTGTCCAGTGTCTAGTATCCAGTGTCCAGTGTCCAGTGTCCAGTGTCTAGTATCCAGTGTCCAGTGTCTAGTATCCAGTGTCCAGTGTCTAGTATCCAGTGTCCAGTGTCTAGTATCCAGTGTCTGGTGTCTGGTGTCTAGTATCCAGTGTCCAGTGTCTAGTATCCAGTGTCCAGTGTCCAGTGTCCAGTGTCTAGTATCCAGTGTCCAGTGTCCAGTGTCCAGTGTCCAGTGTCTAGTATCCAGTGTCCAGTGTCTAGTATCCAGTGTCCAGTGTCTAGTATCCAGTATCCAGTGTCTAGTGTCTAGTGTCCAGTGTCCAGTGTCTAGTGTCTGGTGTCTAGTGTCTAGTATCCAGTGTCCAGTGTCCAGTATCCAGTGTCCAGTGTCTAGTATCCAGTGTCTAGTGTCTAGTGTCCAGTGTCCAGTGTCTAGTGTCTAGTATCCAGTATCCAGTGTCCAGTGTCTAGTGTCTAGTATCCAGTGTCCAGTGTCTAGTATCCAGTGTCCAGTGTCTAGTGTTCAGTGTCCAGTGTCTAGTATCCAGTGTCCAGTGTCTAGTATCCAGTGTCCAGTGTCTAGTATCCAGTGTCTAGTGTCTGGTGTCTGGTGTCTAGTATCCAGTGTCCAGTGTCTAGTATCCAGTGTCCAGTGTCCAGTGTCTAGTATCCAGTGTCCAGTGTCCAGTGTCCAGTGTCTAGTATCCAGTGTCCAGTGTCTAGTATCCAGTGTCCAGTGTCTAGTATCCAGTATCCAGTGTCTAGTGTCTAGTGTCCAGTGTCCAGTGTCTAGTGTCTGGTGTCTAGTGTCTAGTATCCAGTGTCCAGTGTCCAGTATCCAGTGTCCAGTGTCTAGTGTCTAGTGTCCAGTGTCCAGTGTCTAGTGTCTAGTATCCAGTGTCCAGTATCCAGTGTCCAGTGTCTAGTGTCTAGTATCCAGTGTCTAGTGTCCAGTATCCAGTGTCCAGTGTCTAGTGTTCAGTGTCCAGTGTCTAGTATCCAGTGTCTAGCGTCTAGTGTCCAGTGTCCAGTGTCTAGTGTCTAGTATCCAGTGTCCAGTATCCAGTGTCCAGTGTCTAGTGTCTAGTATCCAGTGTCTAGTGTCCAGTATCCAGTGTCCAGTGTCTAGTGTTCAGTGTCCAGTGTCTAGTATCCAGTGTCCAGTGTCTAGTGTCCAGTATCCAGTGTCCAGTGTCCAGTGTCTAGTGTCTAGTATCCAGTGTCCAGTGTCTAGTATCCAGTGTCTAGTGTCCAGTATCCAGTGTCCAGTGTCTAGTGTTCAGTGTCCAGTGTCTAGTATCCAGTGTCCAGTGTCTAGTGTCCAGTATCCAGTGTCCAGTGTCCAGTGTCTAGTGTCTAGTATCCAGTGTCCAGTGTCTAGTATCCAGTGTCTAGTGTCCAGTATCCAGTGTCCAGTGTCTAGTGTTCAGTGTCCAGTGTCTAGTATCCAGTGTCCAGTGTCTAGTGTCTAGTGTCTAGTGTCCAGTGTCCAGTGTCCAGTGTCCTGTGTCTGGTGTCCAGTGTCCAGTGTCCAGTGTCCAGTGTCTAGTATCCAGTGTCCAGTGTCTAGTATCCAGTGTCCAGTGTCCAGTGTCCAGTGTCTAGTATCCAGTGTCCAGTGTCTAGTATCCAGTGTCCAGTGTCTAGTATCCAGTGTCCAGTGTCTAGTATCCAGTGTCTGGTGTCTGGTGTCTAGTATCCAGTGTCCAGTGTCTAGTATCCAGTGTCCAGTGTCCAGTGTCTAGTATCCAGTGTCCAGTGTCCAGTGTCCAGTGTCCAGTGTCTAGTATCCAGTGTCCAGTGTCTAGTATCCAGTGTCCAGTGTCTAGTATCCAGTATCCAGTGTCTAGTGTCTAGTGTCCAGTGTCCAGTGTCTAGTGTCTGGTGTCTAGTGTCTAGTATCCAGTGTCCAGTGTCCAGTATCCAGTGTCCAGTGTCTAGTATCCAGTGTCTAGTGTCTAGTGTCCAGTGTCCAGTGTCTAGTGTCTAGTATCCAGTATCCAGTGTCCAGTGTCTAGTGTCTAGTATCCAGTGTCCAGTGTCTAGTATCCAGTGTCCAGTGTCTAGTGTTCAGTGTCCAGTGTCTAGTATCCAGTGTCTAGTGTCTAGTGTCCAGTGTCCAGTGTCTAGTGTCTAGTATCCAGTGTCCAGTATCCAGTGTCCAGTGTCTAGTGTCTAGTATCCAGTGTCCAGTGTCTAGTATCCAGTGTCCAGTGTCTAGTGTTCAGTGTCCAGTGTCTAGTATCCAGTGTCTAGTGTCCAGTGTCCAGTGTCCAGTGTCCAGTGTCCAGTGTCTAGTGTCTAGTATCCAGTGTCCAGTGTCCAGTGTCTAGTATCCAGTGTCTAGTGTCCAGTATCCAGTGTCCAGTGTCTAGTGTTCAGTGTCCAGTGTCTAGTATCCAGTGTCCAGTGTCTAGTGTCCAGTATCCAGTGTCCAGAGTCCAGTGTCTAGTGTCTAGTATCCAGTGTCCAGTGTCTAGTATCCAGTGTCTAGTGTCCAGTATCCAGTGTCCAGTGTCTAGTGTTCAGTGTCCAGTGTCTAGTATCCAGTGTCCAGTGTCTAGTGTCCAGTATCCAGTGTCCAGTGTCCAGTGTCTAGTGTCTAGTGTTCAGTGTCCAGTGTCTAGTATCCAGTGTCTAGTATCCAGTGTCCAGTGTCCAGTGTCTAGTGTCCAGTGTCTAGTGTCTAGTGTCTAGTGTCTAGTGTCTAGTGTCCAGTGTCTAGTGTCCAGTGTCTAGTGTCTAGTGTCCAGTGTCTAGTGTCTAGTGTCCAGTGTCTAGTGTCTAGTGTCTAGTGTCTAGTGTCTAGTGTCCAGTGTCCAGTGTCCAGTGTCTAGTGTCCAGTGTCCAGTGTCCAGTGTCCAGTGTCTAGTGTCTAGTGTCTGGTGTCCAGTGTCTAGTGTCCTGTGTCTAGTGTCCTGTGTCTAGTGTCCAGTGTCTAGTGTCTAGTGTCTAGTGTCCAGTGTCCAGTGTCTAGTGTCTAGTGTCTAGTGTCCAGTGTCCAGTGTCTAGTGTCTAGTGTCTAGTGTCTAGTGTCTAGTGTCCAGTGTCTAGTGTCTAGTGTCTAGTGTCTAGTGTCCAGTGTCCAGTGTCTAGTGTCTAGTGTCTAGTGTCTAGTGTCCAGTGTCCAGTGTCCAGTGTCTAGTGTCTAGTGTCTAGTGTCCAGTGTCCAGTGTCCAGTGTCTAGTGTCTAGTGTCCAGTGTCCAGTGTTCAGTGTCTAGTGTCCAGTGTCTAGTGTCCAGTGTCCAGTGTCCAGTGTCCAGTGTCTAGTGTCTAGTGTCTAGTGTCCAGTGTCCAGTGTCTAGTGTCTAGTGTCTAGTGTCCAGTGTCTAGTGTCAAGTGTCCAGTGTCCAGTGTCTTGTATCCAGTGTCCAGTGTCTAGTGTTCAGTGTCCAGTGTCTAGTATCCAGTGTCTAGTGTCTGGTGTCCAGTGTCCAGTGTCCAGTGTCTAGTGTCTAGTATCCAGTGTCCAGTGTCTAGTATCCAGTGTCTAGTGTCCAGTGTCCAGTGTCCAGTGTCTAGTGTCTAGTGTCTAGTGTCTAGTGTCTAGTGTCTGGTGTCCAGTGTCTAGTGTCCTGTGTCTAGTGTCCTGTGTCTAGTGTCCAGTGTCTAGTGTCTAGTGTCTAGTGTCCAGTGTCCAGTGTCTAGTGTCTAGTGTCTAGTGTCTAGTGTCCAGTGTCCAGTGTCTAGTGTCTAGTGTCCAGTGTCCAGTGTCTAGTGTCTAGTGTCTAGTGTCTGGTGTCCAGTGTCTAGTGCCTAGTGTCTAGTGTCTAGTGTCCAGTGTCTAGTGTCAAGTGTCCAGTGTCCAGTGTCTAGTGTCTAGTGTCTAGTGTCTGGTGTCCAGTGTCTAGTGTCTAGTGTCTAGTGTCCAGTGTCCAGTGTCTAGTGTCTAGTGTCTAGTGTCTAGTGTCCAGTGTCTAGTGTCTAGTGTCTAGTGTCTAGTGTCCAGTGTCCAGTGTCTGGTGTCCAGTGTCTAGTGTCTAGTGTCCAGTGTCCAGTGTCTAGTGTCTAGTGTCTAGTGTCCAGTGTCCAGTGTCTAATGTCTAGTGTCTAGTGTCTAGTGTCCAGTGTCTAGTGTCTAGTGTCCAGTGTCTAGTGTCTAGTGTCCAGTGTCCAGTGTCTAGTGTCTAGTGTCTGGTGTCCAGTGTCTAGTGTCCAGTGTTTAGTGTCCAGTGTCCAGTGTCTAGTGTCTAGTGTCTAGTGTCTAGTGTCTGGTGTCCAGTGTCTAGTGTCCAGTGTCTAGTATCCAGTGTTCTGATTGTGTTAGTGATTAGTGATGGTGTAGCTAGGAGAGGGGGGGACGGGAGGGGGGAGGAGTGGGGGGAGGGGGGACACAGGGGGCAGGAAAGGGGGAGGAGGGGGGAGTGACAGACAGACAGACTGAAGGACACCGACAGACAGCTTTGGGGTACTCAGATGGACCCGGGCACCGCCGGTTATTCCACCTAGTACTGTACAGGAGACCTGTACATAAGGGACACTGTACACTTCGAAATTACAAGAGATGAGGTCAAGAAGCAGCTATTGGAGCTGGATGTGAGAAAAGCTGTTGGGCCAGACGGAATCTCACCATGGGTATTGAAAGAGTGTGCAGGAGCACTTTGCTTGCCACTCTCCATAGTGTGTAGTAGGTCACTAGAGACCTACCAGAAATATGGAAGACTGCTAATGTAGTACCAATATACAAAAAGGGTGACAGACCAGAGGCACTGAACTACAGGCCAGTGTCCTTAACTTGTATACCATGCAAGGTGATGGAGAAGATTGTGAGAAAAAACCTAGTAACACATCTGGAGAGAAGAGACTTCGTGACAACCCATCAACATGGGTTCAGGGAGGGTAAATCTTGCCTTACAGGCTTGATAGAATTATACGATCAGGTGACAAAGATTAAGCAAGAAAGAGAAGGATGGGCGGACTGCCTTTTCTTGGACTGTCGGAAAGCCTTTGACACAGTACCCCATAAAAGGTTGATGCATAAGCTGAAGAAACAGGCAGGAGTAACTGGTAGGGCGCTCCAGTGGATAAGGGAGTACCTAAGCAATGGGAAGCAGAGAGTTACAGTGAGGGGTGAGACCTCAGATTGGCGTGAAGTCACCAGTGGAGTCCTACAGGGCTCTGTACTCGGTACTATCCTGTTTCTGATATACGTAAATGATCTCCCAGAGGGTATAGACCCATTCCTCTCGATGTTTGCTGACGACGCCAAAATTATGAGAAGGATTAAGACTTCGAGGACAAGCTGAAGAAATGGTCCAACAAATGGTTGTTAGAGTTTAACCTAAACAAATGTAATGTAATGAAGATAGGGGTAGGGAGCAGGAGACCAGATACTAGGTATCATTTGGGAGATGAAATACTTCATGAGTCAGAGAGAGAGAAAGACCTGGGGGTTGATAGATCAACCCGTCCTCTTAAAAATAACGTCACTTTTGGCTCGTATGCGCGGCGCTATGGCCAAATTTGGACATAATTTGAAATGAAATCGACTCACAAAAGTGACGTACTGTTCCGTTTTCTGTTTGAGTCGTCCGCCCCTCGCGGACAGGTTAGGAGACTTTCAATTAACGTTTTTCATACCGTTTTGAAACTTTATGAGAATTTCCTGCCCACCTAACCTATCAGAGGACCCTTAACTTACTGTTGTTGAAAAAAAAAAAATCCCAAATTTATTTTCTTTTTTTTTTCATTTTCATATTACGTCCAAATTCGGCCATACGGACAAACGGCCAAAAGCGATGTTATTTTTAAGAGGACATGTTGCGATATCACGCCAGACCTGTCCCTTGAAGCTCATATCAAGAGGATAACATCAGCGGCATATGCCAGGTTGGCTAACATAAGAACGGCCTTTAGAAACTTGTGTAAGGAATCTTTGTATACCTTATATGTCAAACCTATCCTGAAGTATGCGGCTCATGCATGTAGTCGAGTCCATATCTAGTCAAGCATAAGACTGAGCTGGAAAAGGTTCAAAGGTTTGCCACAAGACTAGTACCCGAGCTGCGGGAATTAAACCTCACGTCACTGGGAGATAGAAGAGTTAGAGGGGACATGATCACCACATGCAAGATTCTCAGAGGAATTGATAGGGTAGATAAAGACAGACTATTTACCACAAGGGGCACACGCACTAGGGGACACAGGTGGAAATTGAGTGCCCAAATGAGCCATAGAGACGTAAGAAAGATTTTTTCAGTGTCAGAGTGGTTGACAAATGGAATGCATTAGGCAGTGATGTGGTGGAGGCTGACTCCATACACAGTTTCAAGTGTAGATATGATAGAGCCCAATAGGCTCAGGAACCTGTACACCTGTTGATTGACGGTTGAGAGGCGGGACCAAAGAGCCAGAGCTCAACCCCCGCAAGCACAACTAGATGAGTACAACTAGGTAAGTACACTGTACACTGGATATACACCTCCTGAAATTGCGTCTCTTCTTGGACACAGACCTCTAGAGGTTGGACATATTCCTCTAGAAGTTGGACATTCTCCTCTAAAAGTTCAGATATACTGGCATACACGGTTGCCGGAACAACCGTGGACATCTTCAAGAGAAAACTAGATTGTTTTCTTCAAGGAGTGCCGGACCAACCGGGCTGTGGTGGGTATGTGGGCCTGCGAGCCGCTCCAAGCAACAGCCTGGTGGACCAAACTCTCACAAGTCAAGCCTGGCCTCGGGCCGGGCTTGGGAGTAGAAGAACTCCCAGAACCCCATCAACCAGGTATGACGCAGATTCTCCTGTAGAGGTTATACACACGTTAAGGAACTGGACGCAGTGAATCAATGTTGAGACGCAAGCAGTTAGTCTCACAATCACCTGGAAGATAAACAATCCTCTGTCTGTCACCTGATGAATGTCTCCCGTCTGTCTGTCTCTGAGGACGGGAAGTAGACGGACAGTTGACAGGCAACGTTAAGTTGTCTGACCCTCCTGGAGCCGGGCCTCAGTTACCATGGAAATCGAGAGTATTAAAATTGTGATATTTTCTCCTTACCGCCAAATATAATCGTGTGTATATGACGTATTGCGAGCCCGAATTTATCGTGGCCGTGGTTCGCAACATCATGTATATTGCACATTGATAACGCTCAACATACAGCTGATTTTATTCGAAAACTGTCGAATTTAAATGGAATGGAAATGAATGCCTGGAAATGCTTACAGGGAGAATAGTAATTTTCTGGTTGAATATTCTCACAAGGAAAGATGGCGGCAGTTTTGTGACTGTGTGAACAGGAATGTTTGTTGTGTGTTTATGTGTATGTGAGCTGTATGTGGCTATGTGTTCATGTGTTTGTGAGCTGTATATGGCTGTGTGTTCATGTGTATGTGGGTGTGTGTTCATGTGTATGTGAACTGTATGTGGGTGTGTGTTTATGTGTTTGTGAACTGTATGTGGGTGTGTGTTTATGTGTATGTGAGCTGTATATGGCTGTGTGTTCATGTGTATGTGGGTGTGTTCATGTGTATGTGAACTGTATGTGGGTGTGTGTTCATGTGTTTGTGAACTGTATGTGGGTGTGTGTTTGTGAACTGTATGTGGGTGTGTGTTCATGTGTTTGTGAACTGTATGTGGGTGTGTGTTTATGTGTATGTGAGCTGTATGTGGGTGTGTGTTCATGTGTTTGTGAACTGTATGTGGGTGTGTGTTTATGTGTATGTGAGCTGTATGTGGGTGTGTGTTTATGTGTATGTGAGCTGTATGTGGTTGTGTGTTTATGTGTATGTGAACTGTATGTGGGTGTGTGTTTATGTGTATGTGAACTGTATGTGGGTGTGTGTTTATGTGTATGTGAACTGTATGTGGGTGTGTGTTTATGTGTTTGTGAACTGTATGTGGGTGTGTGTTTATGTGTATGTGAGCTGTATGTGGTTGTGTGTTTATGTGTATGTGAGCTGTATGTGGTTGTGTGTTTATGTGTATGTGAGCTGTATGTGGGTGTGTGTTTATGTGTATGTGAACTGTATGTGGGTGTGTGTTTATGTGTATGTGAACTGTATGTGGGTGTGTGTTTATGTGTATGTGAACTGTATGTGGGTGTGTGTTTATGTGTTTGTGAACAGTATGTGGGTGTGTGTTTATGTGTATGTGAGCTGTATGTGGTTGTGTGTTTATGTGTATGTGAGCTGTATGTGGTTGTGTGTTTATGTGTATGTGAGCTGTATGTGGGTGTGTGTTTATGTGTATGTGAACTGTATGTGGGTGTGTGTTTATGTGTATGTGAACTGTATGTGGGTGTGTGTTCATGTGTTTGTGAACTGTATGTGGGTGTGTGTTTATGTGTTTGTGAACTGTATGTGGGTGTGTGTTTATGTGTATGTGAGCTGTATGTGGTTGTGTGTTTATGTGTATGTGAGCTGTATGTGGGTGTGTGTTCATGTGTATGTGAGCTGTATGTGGGTGTGTGTTTATGTGTAGGTGAACTGTATGTGGGTGTGTGTTCATGTGTTTGTGAACTGTATGTGGGTGTGTGTTTACAACATTATTCTCTCCCTGTTGTTATTGGCAGAGTTGAGCCTCAGCTCTTTGGTTCCGCCTCTAATACTTTGGTTAACTCGTGAACAGATTCCAGAGCCTATTGGGATGTGTCATATATACATTTGGAGCAGTTTATGGCGTCTGTCTCCATCATTTCACTTCTTGTCGCATTCCATTTATTTACTACTTTGAAAATTCTTTATAATGTTCAACTTGTCAATATCCCTGAGAATTATGTATGTGGTGATCATATCCTCCTTGAATGCTCTTTCTTTCAGGTACTTTAAGTCAAATTCCTTCAGTCAACTCATATCTCTCAGCTCTGGGACAAGTCTGGTGGCATCCCTCTAAACATTATTCAGATTCATTTCGCATTTGACAAGGTGAGGTCTCCACGCTGGCGCTGCATATTCCAGAATTTGTCTGCCATATGTGATAAAAAAAAGCTCTGAATAATACTTGATTTAAATTTCTTATTGCATTTTTTGTCTTGGCCAATCTAGCACACACAGGTGGCTGTACCCGCTTGTCGCGGACCCTGAGGCACAGGTTCAGGCAAGTTCTCTAGCACCTTCCGGAGAGTATATTTTGAGAGCTTGGAGACGGTCCCAATAATTTAGGTGCTTTGTTGACCAGACCACACACTAGAAGGTGAAGGGACGACGACGTTTCGGTCCGTCCTGGACTATCCTCAAGTCTATTGTGGTGTATGCTACAATAGACTTGATCTTGGTAAGCACCCAAGATCCTGAGGTGCTTTATCGCGTGTATGCGTACCGTGTATATTCTCTGTATTTACTGTGTTTCTGCAATCTCTCCTGCTGTGAAGGAGGAGGTGTGTATCGATCAGCACTCAAGGATAACACAAGTGAATTAAGAAAGATAATTGTGGTAGGATCCCAGGATTTGAATGTTCTTATAATCCAGCCATAGTCCAGCCATAATCCAGCCATAGTCCAGCCATAATCCAGCCATAGTTCAGCCATAATCCAGCCATAGTTCAGGCATAATCCAGTCATAATCCAGCCATAATCCAGCCATAGTCCAGCCATAATCCAGCCATAGTCCAGCCATAATCCAGCCATAGTCCAGCCATAATCCAGCTATAGTCCAACCATAATCCTACCATAGTCCAGCCATAATCCAGCTATAGTCCAGCCATAATCCAGCTATAGTCCAGCCATAATCCTACCATAGTCCAGCCATAATCCAGCCATAGTCCAGCCATAATCTAGCCATAACCCAGCCATAATCCAGCCATAATATGAAGGTTCTCCATAATGATATCCCTGGGTGTATTACGCTTGTTGTGTGCTGGTGAGTAAGGTATGATGGTCGGACATCATTACTGCCAGATCCTTCACACGTGTCCGGTGGGTGAGGTGACCCGCCTCGCTGTCTCTTTTATCACGTCTGAGTTTCTCGTTGTTTCCACATCTAAGTGGACCAATTTATCACTGATGAATGGCATGTTGCATTTCCTTCAGCCATTGAATGACTGTACTGATACTCACCTAATTGTGCTTGCGGGGGTTGAGCTCTGGCTCTTTGGTCCCGCCTCTCAACTGTCAATCAACTGGTGTACAGGTTCCTGAGCCTATTGGGCTCTGGGCTCTGATGTACTCACCTAGTTGTACTCACCTAGTTGTGTTTGCGGGGGTTGAGCTCTGGCTCTTTGGTCCCGCCTCTCAACCGTCAATCAACAGGTGTACAGATTCCTGAGCCTATCGGGCTCTGTCATATCTACACTTGAAACTGTGTATGGAGTGAGCCTCCACCACATCACCCCCTAATGCATTCCATTTGTCAACCACTCTGACACTAAAAAAGTTCTTTCTAATATCTCTGTGGCTCATTTGGGCACTCAGTTTCCACCTGTGTCCCCTTGTGTTAAATAGACTGTCTTTATCTACCCTATCAATCCCCTTCAGAATCTTGAATGTGGTGATCATGTCCCCCCTAACTCTTCTGTCTTCCAGCGAAGTGAGGTTTAATTCCCGTAGTCTCTCCTCGTAGCTCATACCTCTCAGCTCGGGTACTAGTCTGGTGGCAAACCTTTGAACCTTTTCCAGTTTAGTCTTATCCTTGACTAGATATGGACTCCATGCTGGGGCTGCATACTCCAGGATTGGCCTGACATATGTGGTATACAAAGTTCTGAATGATTCTTTACACAAGTTTCTGAATGCCGTTCGTATGTTGGCCAGCCTGGCATATGCCGCTGATGTTATCCGCTTGATATGTGCTGCAGGAGACAGGTCTGGCGTGATATCAACCCCCAAGTCTTTTTCCTTCTCTGACTCCTGAAGAATTTCCTCTCCCAGATGATACCTTGTATCTGGCCTCCTGCTCCCTACACCTATCTTCATTACATTACATTTGGTTGGGTTAAACTCTAACAACCATTTGTTCGACCATTCCTTCAGCTTGTCTAGGTCTTCTTGAAGCCTCAAACAGTCCTCTTCTGTTTTAATCCTTCTCATAATTTTAGCATCGTCCGCAAACATTGAGAGAAATGAATCGATACCCTCCGGGAGATCATTTACATATATCAGAAACAAGATAGGACCGAGTACAGAGCCCTGTGGGACTCCACTGGTGACTTCACGCCAATCGGAGGTCTCACCCCTCACCGTAACTCTCTGCTTCCTATTGCTTAGATACTCCCTTATCCACTGGAGCACCTTACCAGCTACACCTGCCTGTCTCTCCAGCTTATGTACCAGCCTCTTATGCGGTACTGTGTCAAAGGCTTTCCGACAATCCAAGAAAATGCAGTCCGCCCAGCCCTCTCTTTCTTGCTTAATCTGTGTCACCTGATCGTAGAATTCTATCAAGCCTGTAAGGCAAGATTTACCCTCCCTGAATCCATGTTGGCGATTTGTCACGAAGTCCCTTCTTTCCAGATGTGTTACCAGGTTTTTTCTCACGATCTTCTCCATCACCTTGCATGGTATACAAGTCAAGGACACTGGCCTGTAGTTCAGTGCCTCTTGTCTGTCGCCCTTTTTGTATATTGGGACCACATTCGCCGTCTTCCATATTTCTGGTAGGTCTCCTGTCTCTAGTGACTTACTATACACTATGGAGAGTGGCAGGCAAAGTGCCTCTGCACACTCTTTCAGTACCCATGGTGAGATCCCATCTGGACCAACAGCCTTTCTAACAAATGATGTGTGTATGTGTAGATGTCAGTTGCTACTGAGGTAATATTCGTGATGATTTTGGTGTCATGTGCAAAAGAAGACACCAAGTTGGGATGTGTATGTGGGTCTATATCTTATATTGTTGTTATTTCAGTGAGGAAAAGCACTGGTGCAAGAATCCTTCCTTTGCTTATACAGGTTTTCACTGTGCTCGGGTGTGGGTTTTCTTTGACTGGCTGTTTGTCAGGGAATTGATGTTCCATCGTCCCACTTTGTCTGCTGTTCGCTGGACCCTCTTGTTGATGCTCTCTCGTCCCATGGTTACGTTCATCAAATGTGCGCCTGTGATCTTGTCACAGTGAGTAACTGCGAAGGGCAGGAGCTTCCCGCTCTAAAGCTGTGTTGAACTGAGTAAGTTGTTTCACGAAACAAGAAATTTAGCTTCTAATTACGCCTCGAAAACCCTTTACAACGAGCGAGGTGAGTGCGACGACTGTTGTTTCCTCAACACTACCCAGCCTCCCTTGTGGAGCATGCATCTGTCTCCTGTTTATCCTCTGTATGGAAGCTCTGTACCCTCTGATCTCTGTATGGAAGCTCTGTACCCTCTGATCTCTGTATGGAAGCTCTGTACCCTCTGATCTCTGTATGGAAGCTCTGTAACCCTCTGATCTCTGTATGGAAGCTCTGTACCCACTGATCTCTGTATGGAAGCTCTGTACCCTCTGATCTCTGTATGGAAGCTCTGTAACCCTCTGATCTCTGTATGGAAGCTCTGTACCCTCTGATCTCTGTATGGAAGCTCTGTAACCCTCTGATCTCTGTATGGAAGCTCTGTACCCTCTGATCTCTGTATGGAAGCTCTGTACCCTCTGATCTCTGTATGGAAGCTCTGTAACCCTCTGATCTCTGTATGGAAGCTCTGTACCCTCTGATCTCTGTATGGAAGCTCTGTAACCCTCTGATCTCTGTATGGAAGCTCTGTACCCTCTGATCTCTGTATGGAAGCTCTGTACCCTCTGATCTCTGTATGGAAGCTCTGTACCCTCTGATCTCTGTATGGAAGCTCTGTACCCTCTGATCTCTGTATGGAAGCTCTGTAACCCTCTGATCTCTGTATGGAAGCTCTGTACCCTCTGATCTCTGTATGGAAGCTCTGTAACCCTCTGATCTCTGTATGGAAGCTCTGTACCCTCTGATCTCTGTATAGAAGCTCTGTACCCTCTGATCTCTGTATGGAAGCTCTGTACCCTCTGATCTCTGTATAGAAGCTCTGTACCCTCTGATCTCTGTATGGAAGCTCTGTACCCTCTGATCTCTGTATGGAAGCTCTGTACCCTCTGATCTCTGTATAGAAGCTCTGTACCCTCTGATCTCTGTATGGAAGCTCTGTACCCTCTGATCTCTGTATGGAACCTTTTCCTCAGCAATACACTGAGTGCCGTGCGACTCACACTTCACATTTCTTTATATATGTATGAGGAGTTCCATGGTATAATGTATGAGGGAAGTCAAACCATGCAACACTACATGTGTGCGAGTCAAAAACACCAACATTTCACTTATGGTAAAAGGAGAAATGCTTGGAGTGACTCTGTGCACAAGCGGCTCAGGCTTGGGTACAAATATTACTGGGAATATGGGATAGGTGTTCATGATAATGACACGAAGTGTAAACTATGTGGTATGTTAAGGTCTCACGAACCCGGGTGGGGGGGAAGGGGGGGAGACCGTGAGCAGGTTGTCCAATTATTTGTCCAAGTCTGCTGTGATTTTGGTAATGTTGGTCACATTGTGTGAACTGTGTATGATAGCCACTTGGAACATTGGTGTTATCATGTTCATGTCATCTTGCAGTTTCTTGCTATCTTCCCAATTTTAATTCTCCTCGTAATTTTTGAGTCATCAGTAAACATTGAGAGGAAGGAGTCTACCACCTCTGGAAGATGATTTACATATATAAGGATCAATACGGGTTCCAATATTGACCCTTGAGTGACCTCGTTGATGACATCTCGCTACATTGAAAGTGATCTTTTCACTGTGACTCTGTCTGGCGTTGCTAATGTGCTCCCATATACACTGGGCCACTCCTCCGTCACTCCTTCCTCTATCATCTTGTTTAGTCTTCATCTTCTCAGTCTTGTATGATACCATCCTGAACCCATGCCAGAGATACCTGGAATCTTCTCGTCTCACCAGAGATTCTACCAAGCCTCTGCATCACAGTCTAGCCAACAGCCTGCATGGCATGTATGTAAGGCACACAGGCCTGGAGTGCAGTGCCTACTATCTATCCTCATCTCTTATATATTAACACTTCCCTGACTATCTTCCAACTTTCTGGAAGTTCTCCTGTATTAAATGACTTTTAATAGGATAATAAACTGATGCCACAGATGCCTGTTGACCTCCTCTCTGGTAATGTGAGGTGTGTACAGCTCTCCCGTGCTGCTTGGTGTAATACCTCACTACTGACATGAGGTAATGATCGTCTGTCAAGTTGTGGAATGGTGAGGTGGTTGAGGCACGTGACCCAGGTGATTGACACGTGTGGGAGGTACCCCCGGCGGCCAGGGACCCCCTCTTATCATCCCTGGCTGCTTCAGGGGTCATCCATTTTGAGATAAGAATATCTTTATCTATAAAATATGTCTGTGCTCACCTAATAATACTCCATAAATTATGCATGTGGTGGTTCAGCTCCGAATCTTTCCTCCCACCTGTCAACTGTCAATCAACTGTGTATGGAATCTGCCTCCACCACATCACTGTCTGAGCTCAACCACCTCATTGTAGCTGCTAAAGAAAACAGATTTTAAATTAAAGTTCTTTGGAAACCATCACATGTTGGCATCTCAGGGCATGACACTGTTAACATGCTTGCTAAGACAGCCTGTAGAAAACCAGTAGTTGAAATTGATATGGGTGTTTCATTGGCAGTGACAAAGAGAATATTTAACAAATTTCTAATGAAAATCTCACTGACCTAACAAATTCACAAAGACCTGAAAGTTATAGCATTAAATATTATGATAGATATCGTGAGGAGACATTCACATATGGGACTAATAGAACAAGAACCCGGCAATGTGATGTTATAGTGGCCAGAATACGCCTGGGATATAGACGTATCTGGCAGCTTTCTCAAAACCCAAATGTCGAGTACACAATGTGTCAACTTTGTGAAAGTGTCGAATACACCATGTGTCAACTTGTGAAAGTGTCCAATACACTATGTGTCAACTTTATGAAAGAGAAAACATACACTCTCTTGAACATTATATTGTAGAATGTCCCATACTGACTGACTTTCGCCCTCCTGGGCTGAGGTATGCTGAACTGTGTAGTT
Organism: Procambarus clarkii; assembly: GCF_040958095.1. NCBI lineage: Eukaryota > Metazoa > Arthropoda > Malacostraca > Decapoda > Cambaridae > Procambarus > Procambarus clarkii. The sequence goes on from NC_091196.1 coordinate 16,866,011, forward strand.
ACTATATGAGTACTGGAACACTTGATGATACATTGGACTTGTACCCAAGAGTGACCATGTAATACATTTGTTATACAATGTATTGTACCTATACAATATGTAATACATCTTTTATACATTGTATTATACCTATACAATATGTAATACATCTGTTATACAATTCATGTACCTATAACCTGAGCTTGTAAAAGCATCTTAATCACCTTCAGTGGTTAAGTGTTTAATATCACACTAGTTTCTATAGAAGCTAACTTACCCTGTCAAAGTAGGAGAGACATAATAGTATGTATATTTATGTGGATATGTGTAGGTATATGTGTGTATATATATGTATATGTGTGTGTGTGTACTTGTATACAGGGTATGTGGAAGCTGGTCAGAATTGCATTTCACCTTTGTAAACGCACATTAATGACACTATGTAAAAAGACACATCGAGCACTTTATGTAAGACAGACGTAAATCTGTGTAAAATTTATGTCTGTAGCCGGGCGACCGAGCGGATAGCACGCTGGACTTGTGATCCTGTGGTCCCGGGTTCGATCCCGGGTGCCGGCGAGAAACAATGGGCAGAGTTTCTTTTACCCTATGCCCCTGTTACCTAGCAGTAAAATAGGTACCTGGGTGTTAGTCAGCTGTCACGGGCTGCTTCCTAGGGGTGGAGGCCTGGTCGAGGACCGGGCCGCAGAGACACTAAAGCCCCGAAATCATCTCAAGAAGGTAGGTTAGCTTAATATTTAAAAAGCACAACAATCACCTTTTGTGGTTGATTGCTCAATGAATCACAGAATTATATGTTTATTCTGTCCATGGAGGACAGAATTATATGTTTAAACTGTCCATGGTGGACAGAATTATATGTTTAAACTGTCCATGGAGGACAGAATTATATGTTTAAACTGTCCATGGAGGCCAGAATTATATGTTTAAACTGTCCATGGAGGACAGAATTATATGTTTAAACTGTCCATGGAGGACAGAATTATATGTTTAAACTGTCCATGGAGGACAGAATTATATGTTTAAACTGTCCATGGAGGACAGAATTATATGTTTAAACTGTCCATGGAGGACAGAATTATATGTTTAAACTGTCCATGGTGGACAGAATTATATGTTTAAACTGTCCATGGAGGACAGAATTATATGTTTAAACTGTCCATGGTGGACAGAATTATATGTTTAAACTGTCCATGGAGGACAGAATTATATGTTTAAACTGTCCATGGAGGACAGAATTATATGTTTAAACTGTCCATGGAGGACAGAATTATATGTTTAAACTGTCCATGGTGGACAGAATAAACTGTATTAGCTGGTTAGCATTGTAAATGTGTGGCCACATCTGTGGTAGAAAATAATAATAAAAAAAAATAATAATAACTCATTGTAACACAGGAACGGCGCTGGGCTCAACCACCTGACGAGTCTTGGAACTCAACGCCTGACGCTCACACCGACAAGCTGAGTGACCAGCTTGGCGTGCGTGGCCTGAGGGCCAGAGTTTAGTGACCCAGATCACGTCGGTATTGTAATATTAAGCTGAGCACCAGATCACCTTAACTTCTGCGACTGTACCAGTTAATTGAGGTTAGCTGTTCTGCATATGTTAAGCTGAGACTCTGCTAATCCGCTCTCTGAAGGGCGACCTCACGAGGGCGACCTCTGGAGGACGACCTCTGGAGGACGACCTCTGGAGGACGACCTCTGGAGGACGACCTCTGGAGGGCGACCTCTAGAGGACGACCTCTGGAGGACGATCTCTGGAGGGCGACCTCTGGAGGACGACCTCTGGTGGACGACCTCTGGAGGGCGACCTCTGAAGGGCGACCTCTGGAGGGCGACCTCTGGAGGACGAACTCTGGAGGGCGACCTCTGGAGGACGACCTCTGAAGGGCGACCTCTGGAGGGCGACCTCTGGAGGGCGACCTCTGAAGGGCGACCTCACGAGGACGACCTCTGGAGGGCGACCTCTGAAGGGCGACCTCTGGAGGACGACCTCTGGCGGACGACCTCTGGAGGGCGACCTCTGAAGGGCGACCTCTGGAGGGCGACCTCTGAAGGGCGACCTCTGGAGGGGGACCTCTGGAGGGCGACCTCTGGAGGGCGACCTCTGGAGGACGACCTCTGGTGGACGACCTCTGGAGGGCGACCTCTGAAGGGCGACCTCTGGAGGGCGACCTCTGGAGGACGACCTCTGGTGGACGACCTCTGGAGGGCGACCTCTGAAGGGCGACCTCTGGAGGGCAACCTCTGAAGGGCGACCTCACGAGGACGACCTCTGAAGGGCGACCTCTGGAGGGCGACCTCTGAAGGGCGACCTCACGAGGACGACCTCTGGAGGGCGACCTCTGAAGGGCGACCTCTGGAGGACGACCTCTGGTGGACGACCTCTGGAGGGCGACCTCTGAAGGGCGACCTCTGGAGGGCGACCTCACGAGGACGATCTCAGGAGTGCGACCTCTGGAGGGCGACCTCTGGAGGCCGCTCCTGCTTGATCTTCAGCGCTACACTCCTCCTCTAACCAAGTGTCAAATTGTAAAATGTAAGATCAACAGTGTGGAGGTTCGAGGCTCACTGGGCTGTGTCTGAGGCCGCCGGGTCGCTGGTCGGGGCCACAACCCGACCCGACTCCTGGTGGTCGGGTCGGGTATTTGCCTGATGGAGCCTTTGTTGTTGCGGGCGGCGGTCGGGGACTGGCTGGGGGAGGAGGCTGGGTCGTTGATGCATGCACGGGCGCACGCAAGGGTGCACGCAAGGGCGCACGCAAGGGTGCACGCAAGGGTGCACGCAAGGGCGCACGCACGAGTCTGAAGGAGGCACAGCAGCTGCTACTGCGAGCAGGTGGACCCCTTTATGTGCACGGATACACTCAAGTGTATACTCGCTAGCGTGTGCGCTACACACACACACACACGCAGGAGTAAGCGGAAAGGCCCTAGTATGGGTGAAGAACTACCTAACAGGAAGGAGCCAGAGGGTAATGGTAAGGGGCGAGAAGTCGGACTGGCGAACAGTAACAAGTGGAGTACCTCAAGGATCGGTGCTGGGACCAATCCTCTTTCTAATTTACGTAAATGATATGTTTACAGGAGTGGAATCACACATGTCAATGTTTGCGGATGACGCAAAATTAATGAGAAGATTTGTGACAGACGAGGATTGTAGGATCCTCCAAGAGGACTTAAACAGGTTGCAGAGATGGTCAGGGAAATGGCTACTGGAGTTTAACACCAGTAAATGTAAAGTTATGGAAATGGGATCAGGTGATAGGAGACAAAAGGGACAGTACACAATGAAGAGGAACAGCCTACCTGTAACGATTCGAGAAAGAGACCTGGGAGTGGATGTGACACCTAATCTAACTCCTGAGGCACATATAAATAGGATAAAGACAGCAGCGTACTCTACACTGGCGAAAATTAGAACTTCATTCAGAAACCTAAATGAGGAGGCTTTTAGGGCGCTTTACACTGCCTACGTGAAACCCGTCTTAGAGTATGCCGCGCCAACATGGAGCCCCCACCTGAAGAAACACATAAAGAAACTGGAGAAGGTTCAGAGGTTTGCGACGAGGCTTGTCCCAGAGTTACGAGGGATGGGATATGAAGAGCGTCTGAAGGAATTGAACCTTACGACATTAGAGAAAAGAAGGGAGAGAGGAGATATGATAGGGACATATAAAATACTCAGGGGAATTGACAAAGTGGAAATAGATGAAATGTTCACACGTAATAATAACAGAACGAGAGGACATGGGTGAAAACTCAGATGAGTCACAGAGATGTTAGGAAGTTTTCTTTTAGCGTGAGAGTAGTGGAAAAATGGAATGCACTTGGGGAACAGGTTGTGGAAGCAAATACTATTCATACTTTTAAAACTAGGTATGATAGGGAAATGGGACAGGAGTCATTGCTGTAAACAACCGATAGCTGGAAAGGCGGGACCCAAGAGTCAATGCTCGATCCTGCAAGCACAAATAGGTGAGTACACACACACACACACATGATGTGACAAAGGTTATAGGATGTGACAAAGGCTATAGGCCCAGATGGAATCTCCCCTTGGATACTAAAGGAAGGAGCAGAAGCACTGTGCCTGCGTGCCTGCCACTCTCCATAGTGTATAACAAATCACTGGCAATAGGGGAACTGCCAGAAATTTGGAAGACGGCTAACGTAATCCCGATATTCAAAAAGGGTGACAGACAGGAGGCACTGAACTACAGGCCAGTGTACCTAACCTGCATACCATGCAAGCTGATGGAGAAGATTGTGCGAAGAAAGCTAGTGGAGCATCTGGAGCGAAGGAACTTTGTAACACAGCATCAACATGGGTTCAGGGATGGCAGGTCCTGCCTCACAGGGTTAATTGAATTCTACAACCAGGCAACAAAAATCAGGCAAGAAAGAGAAGGGTGGGCAGACTGCATATTTTTAGATTGCTAGAAAGCCTTTGGCAAAGTGCCACACCAATGACTAGTGAAAAAGCTGGAGATGCAGGCTGGAGTGAAAGGGAAGGTACTCCATTGGATAGAGGAGTACCTAAGCAACAGGAGACAACGAGTCTGTGTGAGGGGTGAGGTCTCGGATTGGCGAGACGTTATGAGTGGACTCCCCCAAGGGTCAGTCCTTGGACCTATACTGTTTCTGATATATGTAAATGATCTTTCAGATGGCATAGAATCATTCCTCTCATTGTTTGCTGATGATGCAAAAATTATGAGGAGGATTAAGACGGAGGAAGACAGTATGAGACTACAAGACGACCTAGACAAACTGAATGACTGGTCCAATAAATGGCTACTAAAGTTCAACCCGAGTAAATGTAAGGTAATTAAACTAGGCAGTGGAAACAGGAGGCCAGATACAGGATACAGAATAGGAGATAAAGTACTTAAGAAAACGGACAGAGAGAAAGATCTAGGAGTTGATATCACACCAAACCTGTCTCCTGAAGCCCACATAAAAAGAATAACGTCTGCGGCATATGCGAGGCTGGCTAACATCAGAACAGCGTTCAGGAACTTGTGTAAGGAATCATTCAGAACCTTGTATACCACATATGTAAGACCAATCCTGGAGTGTGTGGCCCCAGTATGGAGCCCGTACCTTGTCAAGCACAATACGAAGCTGGAAAAAGTTCAGAGGTATGCCACTAGGCTAGTCCCAGAACTAAGAGGCATGAGTTACGAGGAAGGACTGTGTGAAATGCACCTCACGACACAGGAAGACAGAAGAGTAAGAGGAGACATGATCAATACCTATAAAATTCTCAGAGGAATTGATAGGGTTGATAAAGATAAACTGTTTAACACGGGTGGTACGCGAACAAGGGGACACAGGTGGAGACTGAGTGCCCAAATGAGCCACAGAGACGTTAGAAGGAACTTTTTCAGTGTCAGAGTGGTTAACAGATGGAATGTATTAGGCAGTGATGTGGTGGAGGCTGACTCCATACACAGTTTCAAGTGTAGATATGATAGAGCCCAGTAGGCTCAGGAACCTGTACATCAGTTGATTGACAGTTGAGAGGCGGGACCAAAGAGCCAGAGCTCAACCCCCACAAGCACAAATAGGTGAGTACACACACACACAAATAATGAGAATTAGATTAATAAAACATATATATATATATATATATATATATATATATATATATATATATATATATATATATATATATATATATATATAGGATTAAATATGCAAATAAAACAAAACCAGCTTTTGGGAAGGGATATCATGCCTGACGAAGCTGCCGGAGCTCTATGATAAAGTCAGACAAATATACGAGGACGAAGACAGTTGGGCAGAGTGCGTATTTGTAGACTGTCAAAAGTATTTGACAGAACTGGTCTCACCTACGTGAGACCAGGGACATAACAAGCCCCTAAGAAAAGTGGAAAATGTTCAGAGGCCAGCAAAGGGACTTCTTCCAGAATTACGAGGGTTGGAATATGAAGAGAGACTGAAAGAACTGAATACAACGTCGCCAGAGAAGAGGAGGGAGAGGGCAGAGATGACAGAGGTGTACACGCCCTTATCTTGAGGTTATCTTGAGATGATTTCGGGGCTTTAGTGTCCCCGCGGCCCGGTCCTCGACCAGGCCTCCACTCCCAGGAAGCAGCCCGTGACAGCTGACTAACACCCAGGTACCTATTTTACTGCTAGGTAACAGGAGCATAGGGTGACAGAAACTCTGCCCATTGTTTCTCGCCGGGGCCTGGGATCGAACCCAGGACCGCTGGATCACAAGTCCAGCGTGCTGTCCGCTCGCCGACCGGTTCCCGTGAGGACAGTCGAAGGATACCTGTCATTGGGACACAAGAACGTGTCCTGTCTCACAAGCTTGGAGGAGCGTACAAGCTGAAGGACAGCCACAATACCCCTCTCAGACAGTCTCACAGATATATACACAGAGGTGTATTCAGCTTCTCGGTGTATATACAGCAAGAATTTACCTGAATTGCGATCAGAACGTGTGTATACTTGCTGGTTGGTCAGTAAGGTATTGTGGTGGCCTTAATAACCCTCCAGAGGTTGTTAGGCCTTAAGCCCACCACCAAATTTGCTGGTTGGTCAGTAAGGTATTGTGGTGGTCTTACCAACTTCCGTCCATACAGTTGATGGATCTCTGTTCCTTCACCAGTTGCCCCTCAAATGTTGCAAGAATGGATAAAGCATCAGAACCGTCTTCAAGACGCTGCCAGCTTCTCCCCGGGTCTTCAACACTACCACCATAACACTTAACAATTCGGTTCGGGCATTCCAGGAGTCCATTCACACCATTCAGACTTTTATTCACGCGTTGCAGAAGTCCTCCACCGTGTTGTAAGAGTCCAGCCCCGTGTTGCAAGAGTTCAGCGCCGTGTTGCAAGAGTTCAGCCCCGTGTTGCAAGAGTTCAGCACCGTGTTGCAAGAGTCCAGCCCCGTGTTGCAAGAGTTCAGCACCGTGTTGCAAGAGTCCAGCCCCGTGTTGCAAGAGTTCAGCACCGTGTTGCAAGAGTTCAGCCCCGTGTTGCAAGAGTTCAGCACCGTGTTGCAAGAGTCCAGCCCCGTGTTGCAAGAGTTCAGCACCGTGTTGCAAGAGTTCAGCACCATGTTGCAAGAGTCCAGCACCGTGTTGCAAGAGTCCAGCACCATGTTGCAAGAGTTCAGCACCGTGTTGCAAGAGTTCAGCCCCGTGTTGCAAGAGTCCAGCACCATGTTGCAAGAGTTCAGCACCGTGTTGCAAGAGTTCAGCACCGTGTTGCAAGAGTTCAGCCCCGTGTTGCAAGAGTTCAGCACCGTGTTGCAAGAGTCCAGCCCCGTGTTGCAAGAGTTCAGCACCGTGTTGCAAGAGTCCAGCCCCGTGTTGCAAGAGTCCAGCCCCGTGTTGCAAGAGTTCAGCGCCGTGTTGCAAGAGTCCAGCCCCGTGTTGCAAGAGTCCAGCCCCGTGTTGCAAGAGTCCAGCCCCGTGTTGCAAGAGTCCAGCACCGTGTTACAAGAGTCCAGCCCCGTGTTGCACTATCATACCCGTGTTGCAAAATTCCAATGCAAGCTTTCCCGTTTTCCATATAAATATCCTGACGATTATTCCAGCATTCTTTTCATAGTTACAGACATCTAAAAAAAACTATTCTAAACCTTAGTTCTGGCGGTAATCTTATTTTAAAAACCTGTAGTCAAAACAAACGTAAGATCTACACATCTGAATATGTTCAATAAGCTTCTATCTTCTGTCAAAAAAGGTCTATTCAAAGTAGACTGATAATAGATAAAATAGACTCTATACAAACTTCTGCTTAAGAGAGACAGCTTCTTAGCATTAGCCGCCTCACGCTTGGAAGACATTCTTCGGGTTTGCTCGGGGTGCGACAGGTACAACGGCGTGGGACGGCTGCCTCAGTCACCCCTGCCTCGCCTATCTCCGTTTTCTGTGTCCAGCGGTAACTCTCATGGTGGTCGATAACGTGCGCTTGGTACACCCACCACACTACTGGTGTACACCACCACACTACTGGTGTACACCCACCACACTACTGGTGTACACCCACCACACTACTGGTGTACACCCACCACACTACTGGTGTACACCACCACACTACTGGTGTACACCCACCACACTACTGGTGTACACCCACCACACTACTGGTGTACACCACCACACTACTGGTGTACACCACCACACTACTGGTGTACACCACCACACTACTGGTGTACACCCACCACACTACTGGTGTACACCACCACACTACTGGTGTACACCACCACACTACTGGTGTACACCACCACACTACTGGTGTACACCACCACACTACTGGTGTACACCACCACACTACTGGTGTACACCCACCACACTACTGGTGTACACCACCACACTACTGGTGTACACCACCACACTACTGGTGTACACCACCACACTACTGGTGTACACCACCACACTACTGGTGTACACCCACCACACTACTGGTGTACACCCACCACACTACTGGTGTACACCACCACACTACTGGTGTACACCACCACACTACTGGTGTACACCACCACACTACTGGTGTACACCACCACACTACTGGTGTACACCACCACACTACCGGTGTACACCACCACACTACCGGTGTACACCACCACACTACTGGTGTTCACCACCACACTACTGGTGTACACCACCACACTACCGGTGTACACCACCACACTACTGGTGTACACCACCACACTACTGGTGTACACCACCACACTACTGGTGTACACCACCACACTACTGGTGTACACCACCACACTACCGGTGTACACCACCACACTACTGGTGTACACCACCACACTACTGGTGTACACCCACCACACTACTGGTGTACACCACCACACTACCGGTGTACACCATCACACTACTGGTGTACACCCACCACACTACTGGTGTACACCACCACACTACTGGTGTACACCACCACACTACTGGTGTACACCATCACACTACTGGTGTACACCACCACACTACTGGTGTACACCACCACACTACTGGTGTACACCATCACACTACTGGTGTACACCCACCACACTACTGGTGTACACCACCACACTACTGGTGTACACCACCACACTACTGGTGTACACCATCACACTACTGGTGTACACCCACCACACTACTGGTGTACACCCACCACACTACTGGTGTACACCATCACACTACCGGTGTACACCCACCACACTACTGGTGTACACCCACCACACTACTGGTGTACACCCACCACACTACTGGTGTACACCATCACACTACTGGTGTACACCCACCACACTACTGGTGTACACCACCACACTACTGGTGTACACCACCACACTACTGGTGTACACCACCTCAGAGATCTACGCTTCGTCTTTCTGTTTATCTATAGTTTCCGTCTGTCTCTTCTTCTCAATCTCTCTCTCTGTCTCTCTGTCTCTCTCTCTCTCTGTCTCTCTCTCTGTCTCTCTGTCTCTGTCTCTCCCTCTCCCCCCCCCCCCCCTCTCTCTCTCTCTCTCTCATACCGCTGATCTACACTCTCTATTCGGCCCAAGATCTTCCCCCTCCCATAATGACCTCCCCCCCCCCCCTCCTCCTCCTCCTCCTCCCAAGATAGAGATCAAACTTGACCAGTTTGTGGCGCGTGATGGAGTCCTCAGCTCGGGGGAGACGCCTCGTCTTCTCCACTTCCTCAGCTGCCGCCATTTTGTCTTACCGGAACATGAGCAAGAGTGGGAAGTTATCACCGGGATGGTCCTCTTCCACCTTCCTGGGAGAGTGATGCCTCCGCTACTGTTGCTGACCCGCAATGAATTACCCAACATGGCCCCCATGCACCTTCGTCAGACTGTCCACCTTTCCTCTCATTCCTGTCTGTTTCTCTATTTTTTCACATTTCTCCAGTCGGGTACTATGTCGAAGGTTTTCTGACAGTCCAGGAATATACAATCTGCCCATGTTAGAGGTATTCTGCTAGGCTTTCTCGCATTACTTATTCCGTCACCTTGTGTGATATGCGTGTATGAGACACAGGCCTGTCGTTTAATGCCCTCAGTGTTCGCTTCCCAGTATGTATGTTGTGTTTTGGTGCTACACTGGCTGTCTTCCAACTCTCGGGCAGTTCTCCTCTTTCCAGTGAGATCATGTGTCATAGTAAGCGGCCAGCACATGGCTTCTGCCCCTTCTGTTCATATCAGTTGTGATATCTTACAGTCTCAGACGCGTCTACTTCCACCATGTGTGTGTTTCTACCGCGTCTCAAGTTATATCAAGTTCCGTCACTTATCACTGAAGAATCTCATCATTTCCTGTAGGAACTTCCCTGCGAGTTCTATACCCATTCCATCGTTGACAGGAGGTCTCTCATTTCCTCGTACTTCCTCCTGTGACACGCCAGCCTTTGCTCTTCTCCTAAGGCATAGATTCTGCTTACACAGGGAAAGCATATTTGCTTTCGAATATGCTTACAGAAAGCGAATATATGTATTCGCTTTCATATCAGCAGTCAAGCGTTGTATACATGTACACTTGCCCCCACGAAGGATGTAACCTTCAATGTAAGTACATAGGTATGACGTCGACCAAGCTGACGAGGCGTTTGACATGCCATCTTCAATCCGGTGCCCCCAGGAATTACATGAGACAAGCCCATGACATCACCCTAACAAGAGAAATGTTGAATAAAAACACTTGTATAATAGACAAAACCCGAGATGTAAGATGATTACAAATTCTTGCGGCAATTCACATAAGAATAGAACAACCTACCATGAACACCCAAATCACGGAACTATTTACTCTACCCACCATGAGAGTAAGAACAAGACCGGAACACAACGATGCCAACACAGAAGACAATGTTCAACATAACAGGCCAATTACACCTGATTAATCTTTGTATGATAGGAGCTGCCTCGTATGGGCCAATGGGCCTTCTGCAGTTACCTTTATTCCTATGTTCTTATGTGCTTCGTCCCCCATTTATCCCCTATATATATATATATATATATATATATATATATATATATATATATATATATATATATATATATATATATATATATATATATATATATATATATATATATATATATATAAATATTAGTATATTTTGGTAGCAGTCTTTCCTGTAGACATATATTATTAAATATGACCGAAAAAGTAAGATTAATAATTCTAACACAAATTTTCTCAATATTTCTTGTTTCTTTTCACTGTCGATGGTAATTGAAAAATCAATTCTCCAAAATTCATTTTTATTTCCAGTCTGACGCGACACTTGAACGCGTTTCGTAATAACTTATTACATTTTCAAAGACTTTAGTATACACACACACAACTATAACCTGCAAACACTAAACAGAGTTTAAACAGCTTTCATTTTATACCTGCATTTGGGTGAGGTGATATGTTACAACAGTTTTGGATGAGGTGAAAATAAACTTTTAACACAAGACAGAACACGAAACAATGGGTATAATATTGGGTAAGTTAAAGGGAAGAATGGAAGTAACTGCAAAGGGCCTATTGGCCCATATTTCTTGATGCTTCTATATTGGTGCGGAGTCTTGAAGTGGGTAGAATATAGTTGTGCATTAATTGGCTGTTGATTGCTGGTGTTGACTTCTTAATGTGTAGTGCCTCGCAGATATCGAGCCGCCTGCTATCGCCGCACGTATCGATGATTTCTGTGTTGTTTGTTAAGATTTCTCTGGTGATGGTCTGGGTGTGAGAAGAGATTATGTGTTCCTTGATGGCTCCCTGTTGCTTATGCATTGTTAGTCGCCTAGAAAGAGATGTTGTTGTCTTGTCTATATACTGAGTTCTTTGGGGCTTACAGTCCCCAAGTGGGCATTTTAAGGCATAGACGACGTTGGTCTAATTCAAAGCGTTCTGCTTGGTGTGTGGTGAGTTTTTCATGAGTATATTAGCCATTTTTTTTTTTTGTTTTATAACCTGACCTAACCTAACCTCTCTGACCAAACTAAATTCCAAAGGGTAACGAAGGACACTTGAGCCGAATTGAAAACGAAGGTAAACAGATTGATCGAAACTGTGAACGCCAAGAAATCCGGACTCCACCTGCCAAAAGTTGTTGGGGAATACAAGCCTAGGTATGCCTATGGAAATGTCAAGACACACAAGCCAGGAAACCCTCTTCGGCCAATCATCAGCTAGATACCCACACCCACATACAGACTGGCTAAGCGACTCAACAGGTTGCTGACTCCTTACGTACCCTGTGCTTTCAGCTTGAAGTCTCCCAAGGAATTTGTCGACTTACTGCGGGGAACACGGGCCACAGGGATAAGAGCCTCGTTGGATGTGGAGTCACTATTTACCAACGTACCTGTGGATGAGACAATCGGGATGATAGCAGACAGAGTGTATCGTGACCCGGCTTGCACTCCTCTTGACATGCCAGAAAGCATACTGAGGAAACTACTCCAAGCCTGCACTAAAGAGACACCCTTCTTGAGTCCAGATGGGCACATGTATAAGTAAGTAGATGGGGTCGCCATGGGTTCTCTCCTAGGTGTCCTGTTTGTGAACTTCTACATGGGTACCATCGAACAGAGGGTCTTAGTCGACATGAACTTGAGACCCGCCATATACTGCAGGTATGTTGACGACATTTTTACACAGGTACCTGATGCCAGATGTCTGCAGCAGCTGAAGGAGGCATTCGAGCAGAATTCTGTGCTGCGTTTCACTTACGAGATGGAGAAGGATGGGAAGCTGCCCTTTCTAGATGTAACAGTCATGGAAAGGAGCGGAGGTTTCCACGCTACAGTCTACACTAAGGAAACAAACATAGGAATGTGCCTCAATGCCAACAGTGACAACAACAAATCAGAAAATACAATTGATAATTTATTATAAAACCAAAAGAACGGCCAATATGCTCATGAAAAACTCGCCAGACACCAAGCAGAACGCTTTGAAGGAGACCAACGTCGTCTATGCCTTTAAATGCCCACTTGGGGACTGTAAATATATATATATATATATATATATATATATATATATATATATATATATATATATATATATATATATATATATATATATATATATATATATATATATATAAACATATCTTGGTCTGAGTATCCATCTGCAGATAATATATCATGGTAAACTGATATAAAAACCAGCTTGAGAATCCGTGGCTGGCAGCAATATGCATTAGAGTAATGAGCAGAGAGAGACCCAAACAATGCTTGGCTTGGCTTTCAAGTCCCTCGCTTCCCTGAGACCTTTGTCCGTGGAGGGAGGGAGGGGGAGAGAGGGAGGGAGGGAGAGGGAGAGAGGGGGAGGGAGGGAGGGAGAGGGAGGGAGAGGGAGGGAGAGGGAGAGAGAGGGAGAGAGAGGGAGGGAGAGGGAGAGATGGAGGTTCAAGAAATACACAATTATCAACAAACCCATCAGTGTTGTGTAGCAGGGAAAGCCTCCATATAACGCAGCCATCCCCCATCACCGCAATATTGCAGAGAGAACTCTGCAACTTTTATCTTTGTTGCAATATCGACATACAGATATAGGTTTGTATATCGACGTGGCAGTCGTTATTGGGGAGGAATATCCGCCTGGCAGCTTGCAGGTCATCACAACACCTTCACTCCAGAGCTTTTAGGCAGATTGCTTGTGGCGTGATTACCAGCGGCCGTGTTCTGCTTTGTTGGGGCCCGTGTTGCTAGAGTTTAACCCAAGCAAATGTAATGTAATGAAGATAGGTGTAGGGAGCAGGAGGCTAGATACAAGGTATCATCTGGGAGAGGAAATTCTTCATGCGTCAGAGAAAGAAAAAGACTTGAGGGTTGATATCACGCCAGACCTATCTCCTGCAGCACATATCAAGAGGATAACATCAGCGGCATATGCCAGGCTGGCCAACATACGAACGGCATTCAGAAACTTGTGTAAAGAATCATTCAGGACTTTGTATACCACATATGTCAGGCCAATCCTGGAGTATGCAGCCCCAGCATGGAATCCATATCTAGTCAAGCATAAGACTAAACTGGAAAAGGTTCAAAGGTTTGCCACCAGACTAGTACCCGAGCTGAGAGGTATGAGCTACGAGGAGAGACTACGGGAATTAAACCTCACTTCGCTGGAAGACAGAAAAGTTGGGGGACATGATCACCACATTCAAGATTCTCAAGGGAATTGATAGGGTAGATAAAGGCAGGCTATTTAACACAAGGGGCACACGCACAAGGGGACACAGGTGGAAACTGAGTGCCCAAATGAGCCACAGAGATATTAGAAAGAACTTTTTTAGTGTCAGAGTGGTTGACAAATGGAATGCATTAGGAAGTGATGTGGTGGAGGCTGACTCCATACACAGTTTCAAGTGTAGATATGATAGAGCCCAATAGGCTCAGGAATCTGTACACCTGTTGATTGACGGTTGAGAGGCGGGACCAAAGAGCCAGAGCTCAACCCCCGCAAATATAAGTAGGTGAATACACACACAGAGGGGACTGCAACATCCCAACTCACCACCCTATAGGTGGGGAGTTCCACCATTCCACCCAATCCCACCCTCCCTCCCTACCCCGAGTTCCCCCTCCCCTCCCATCTCCCATCATTTTCTGTGTGCAGGTTTGGGAGGGGCTGGTCCCAAACCTGCACACAGAAATAACATCACATGAGACTAGAAGACATGGCAGGATGTGCAGAATACCCCCGTTGAAAAGCAGAGGTGCAACAGGTACTCTGAGAGAGAACTCTATCAACATCAGAGGCCCGAGACTGTTCAACACGCTTCCACTACACATAAGGGACATAACTGGCCGACCCCTCACAGTGTTCAAGAGAGAACTGGATAAGCACCTCCAAAGGATACCTGATCAACCAGGCTGTGACTCATACGTCAGGCTGCGAACAGCCGCGTCTAACAGCCTGGTTGATCAGTCCAGCAACCAGGAGGCCTGGTCGACGACCGGGCCGCGGGGACACTAAGCCCCGGAAGCACCTCAAGGTAACCTCAAGGTAACCTCCCCTGGTCTTCCTCCTGCCCCAAGCTGGCCCAGACACGAACTAAGTCCTCCATCCCCCACCCCAGTTCTAAGCCATCCTCCCCCTGCCCCTCCTTCACCCCCCCCCCCCACCACCTCCCTCAGAACCCCTGGTAACTACCCCACAGGAGGATGAGCCTACCCAAGCAGCAATGCCCATGGAACAGCTTCCTGCACTAGTGGGGAGTGAGGGTGAAAATGGACATAGGAAAGTGAGCTTCAAGGTAATGTACTCAAACATCGATGGGATTACCAACAAAGCAAGTGAACTGGCAGAAAGGGTGCAGGAAGAAAACCCAGATGTAATAGGACTCACAGAAACAAAATTGTCAGGAGTCATAACAAATGCTGTGTTTCCAAAGGACTTTTATAATGTAAGGAAAGAGAGGGACGGGAGAGGAGGAGGAGGAGTGGCCCTGCTGATAAGGAAGGACTGGAGCTTTGAAGAGATGGAAATTCCGGGCTGTGATGGATTCAGAGATTACATAACAGGAACTATGACAATGGGTGGACCTAAGATAATAGTGGCAGTCATTTACAACCCTCCATTAAATAACAGAAGACCCAGACAAGAGTTCGACACAAACAACATGGCAACCATTAACATAATAGAGAGAGCAGCTTCAGTTGCCTGCAGGAATGGATCCGGACTCTTAATCATGGGCGATTTCAACCATGGAAAGATAGACTGGGAGAATGGGGACCCACATGGCGGTGAAGACACATGGAGATCTATACTTTTGGAAGTGAGTACAAGGAACTTTCTGAGCCAACATGTCAAGGGACCCACAAGAATGAGAGGAAATGACGAACCAGCTAGACTCCACCTGATATTCACCTTAAATGACTCAGAAATAAGGGAAGTCAAATATGAAGCCCCCATGGGAATGAGTGACCACAGTGTATTGATATTTGAGTATCTGGTAGAAGTAGGGATAACCTATCCAAGGATGGGATTGGAAGGAAAAAGATTAAATTACCGAAGAGGAAAATATGAGGAGATGAGGAACTTCCTAATGGGAATACCATGGGAAGCAGAACTCAGAGAAAAGACTGTACAGGATATGATGGATTATGTCACTCAGAAGTGTCAGGAAGCTGCAGACAGGTTTATCCCAGTCCAAAAAGTGAAAAATGGAAAGCAACAGAGGAATCCGTGGTTCAACCAGGAATGTGCGGCAACGAAGCAATTGACTAAAAGAACATGGCGAAACTACAGAAATAACAGAACACCAGAGAGCAGGGAGAGATACCAGAGGGCCAGAAATGAGTACATCAGAGTGAGAAGAGAAGCAGAGAGGCAGTATGAAAATGACATCGCGAATAAAGCCAAGACCCAACCAAAACTGCTCCACAGCCACATCAGGAGGAAAACAGCAGTGAATGAACAAGTGATGAAACTGAGAAAAGGGGAGAACAGATACACAACGAACGACAAAGAGGTGTGTGAAGAACTCAACAAGAGATTCCAGGAGGTCTTCACAATAGAACAAGGAGAGGTCCCTGCACTAAACGAAAAGGCAAACAGAACAACCTTGGAGGAATTTTACCTCACCAGTGATGAGGTCAAAAAAATCTGTTGGAGCTGAATGTGTCAAAGGCTGTTGGGCCTGACAGAATCTCTCCGTGGAGACTAAAAGAAGGTGCAGAAGCACTAAGTGTGCCACTCTCTATGGTGTATAACTGGTCACTGGAAACGGGAGACCTTCCGGAAAGATGGAAGACAGCTAATGTAGTCCCAATATACAAAAAGGGTGACAGGCAAGAGGCACTGAACTACAGACCAGTTTCCCTAACTTGTATACCATGCAAGATGATGGAGAAGATCGTGAGGAAAAGGCTCGTAGAGCATCTGGAGGGAAATAACTTTGTAACGCACCACCAACATGGGTTCAGAGATGGTAAATCGTGCCTCACAGACCTGATAGAATTATATGACCAAGCAACACAAATTATGCAGGAAAGAGAAGGGTGGGCAGACTGCATTTTCTTGGACTGGCAGAAAGCCTTTGACACAGTACCTCACAAAAGGCTGTTACAAAAGTTGGAGCAACTGGCAGGAGTAAAGGGTAAGGTGCTCCAGTGGATAAGGGAGTATTTAAGCAACAGGAAACAGCGAGTAACGGTGAGGGGGGAGACATCAGAGTAGCGAGATGTCACCAGCGGGGTTTCACAGGGCTCTGTACTCGGACCCATCCTGTTTCTAGTATATGTAAACGACCTTCCAGAGGGTATAGACTCATTCCTCTCAATGTTTGCTGATGATGCAAAAATTATGAGAAGAATCAAAACAGATGAAGATAGACAGAGACTACAGGACGACCTGGACAAACTGGAGAAATGGTTTAGAAAATGGCTGCTAAAGTTCAACTCAGGAAAGTGTAAAGTAATGAAATTAAGCGAAAGGAGCAGAAGGCTGAACACAAGGTACCATCTGGGAGGTGAAATCCTGCAAGAATCAAATAGAGAGAAAGATCTGAGGGGTCCATATCACACCGAACCAGTCCCCAGAGGCCCACATCTAAAGGATATCATCAGCGGCATATGCTAAACTGGCCAATATAAGAACTGCCTTTAGAAACTTGTGTAAGGAATCGTTCAGGACCCTGTATACCACTTATGTAAGACCAATCCTGGAGTATGCAGCTCCAGCCTGGAGTCCATACCTAGTTAAACACAAGACGAAGTTAGAGAAGATTCAGCGGTATGCCACCAGGCTCGTCCCGGAACTGAGAGGGATGAGCTACGAGGAAAGGCTAAAGGAGCTGAACCTCACGTCCCTGGAAAAAAGAAGAGTAAGGGGAGACATGATAACCACCTACAAAATTCTCACGGTAATTGACAGGGTGGACAAAGACAAACTCTTCAACACGGGTGGAACACGAACAAGGGGACACAGGTGGAAACTGAGTACCCACATGAGCCACAGAGACGTTAGAAGGAACTTTTTCAGTGTCAGAGTAGTTAACGGATGGAATGCACTAGGCAGTGATGGATGTGGTGGAGGCTGACTCCATACACAGTTTTAAATGTAGATATGATAGAGCCCAGTAGGCTCAGGAATCTGTACACCAGTTGATTGACAGTTGAGAGGCGGGACCAAAGAGCCAAAGCTCAACCCCCGCAAGCACAAATAGGTGAGTACAAATAGGGGAGTACACCTCACCACACACACACACACACACACACACACACACACACACACACACACACACACACACACACACACACACACACCACACACACACACACACACACACACACACACACACACACACACACACACACACACACACACCACACACACACACACCACACACACACACCCACACACACTCACACACACAGTAGGGGCCTCGTAGCCTGGTGGATAGCGCGCAGGATTCGTAATTCTGTGGCGCGGGTTCGATTCCCGCACGAGGCAGAAACAAATGGGCAAAGTTTCTTTCACCCTGAATGCCCCTGTTACCTAGCAGTAAATAGGTACCTGGGAGTTAGTCAGCTGTCACGGGCTGCTTCCTGGGGTGTGTGTGTGTGGTGTGGGGAAAAAAAATAGTAGTTAGTAAACAGTTGATTGACAGTTGAGAGGCGGGCCGAAAGAGCAAAGCTGAACCCCCGTAAAAACACAACTAGTAAGCACACACCACACACACACACACACACACACACACACACACACACCACACACACACACACACACACACCACACACACCACACACACCACACACACACCACACACACACACACCACACACACCACACACACACACACACACACAGCTGGATCTGGATGTTAGAAAGGCTGTTGGTCCAGACGGGATCTCGCCATGGGTACTGAAAGAGTGTGCAGAGGCACTTTGCTTGCCACTCTCCATAGTGTATAGTAGGTCACTAGAGACGGGAGACCTACCAGAAATATGGAAGATGGCGAATGTGGTCCCAATATACAAAAATGGCGACAGGCAAGAGGCACTGAACTACAGGCCAGTGTCCTTGACTTGTATACCATGCAAGGTGATGGAGAAGAACGTGAGAAAAAACCTGGTAGCACATCTGGAGAGAAGGGACTTCGTGACAAATCGACAACATGGGTTCAGGGAGGGTAAATCTTGCCTGACAGGCTTAATAGAATTCTATGACCAGGTGACACAGATTAAGCAAGAAAGAGAGGGCTGGGCGGACTCAATTTTCTTGGATTGTCGGAAAGAATTTGACACAGTACCGCATAAGAGGCTGGTACATAAGCTGGAGAGACAGGCAGGTATAGCTGGTAAGGTGCTCCAGTGGATAAGGGAGTATCTAAGCAATAGGAAGCAGAGAGTTACGGTGAGGGGTGAGACCTCTGATTGGCGTGAAGTCACCAGTGGAGTCCCACAGGGCTCTGTACTCGGTCCTATCTTGTTTCTGATATATGTAAATGATCTCCCAGAGGGTATAGATTCATTTCTCTCAATGTTTGCGGATGATGCCAAAATTATGAGAAGGATTAAGACAGAAGAGGACTGTTTGAGGCTTCAAGAAGACCTAGACAAACTGAAGGAATGGTCGAACAAGTGGTTGTTAGAGTTTAACCCAACCAAATGTAATGTTATGAAGATAGGTGTAGGGAGCAGGAGGCCAAATACAAGGTATCATCTGGGAGAGGAAATCCTTCAGGAATCAGAGAAAGAAAAAGACTTGGGAGTTGATATCACGCCAGACCTATCTCCTGCAGCACATATCAAGAGGATAACATCAGCGGCATATGCCAGGCTGGCCAACATACGAACGGCATTCAGAAATTTGTGTAAAGAATCATTCAGAACTTTGTATACCACATATGTCAGGCCAGTTCTGGAGTATGCAGCCCCAGCATTTTGTCCATGTCTAGTCAAGGATAAGACTAAATTGGAAAAGGTTCAAAGATTTGCCACCAGACTAGTACCTGAGCTGAGAGGTATGAGCTACGAGGAGAGACTGCGGGAATTGAACCTCACTTCGCTGGAAGACAGAAGAGTTAGGGGGGACATGATCACTACATTCAAGATTCTCAAGGGAATTGATAGGGTAGATAAAGACAGGCTATTTAACACAAGGGGCACACGCACAAGGGGACACAGGTGGAAACTGAGTGCCCAAATGAGCCACAGAGATATTAGAAAGAACTTTTTTAGTGTCAGAGTGGTTGACAAATGGAATGCATTAGGAAGTGATGTGGTGGAGGCTGACTCCATACGCAGTTTCAAGTGTAGATATGATAGAGCCCAGTAGGCTCAGGAATCTGTACACCTGTTGATTGACGGTTGAGAGGCGGGACCAAAGAGCCAGAGCTCAACCCCCGCAAACACAACTAGGTGAGAACTAGGTGAGTACACCACACACACACACACACACACACACACACACACACACACACACACACACACACACACACACACACACACACACACACACACACCACACACCACACACACACACACACACACACACACACACACACACACACACACACACACACACCACACACACACCACACACACACCACACACCACACACCACACACCACACACCACACACACACACACACACACACACACACACACACACACACACACACACACACACACACCACACACACACACACACACACCTCACCACCACAATAAGCCAGGCTAAAGTCGCCAGTATTGAAGGGCCAAACTCGGGTAACTGGATTATTCCCAACAAAGTGTTCAGCAATTTAATCTGCTTACCTCAGGTGGGTCTCATTAGCGACCTCGTCCCAGGGGAGCCCACCAGAGGGCAGGGCTGAGCCGGAGGGCAGGGCTGAGCCAGAGGGCAGGGCTGAGCCAGAGGGCAGGGCTGAGATAGAGGGCAGGGCTGAGCCAGAGGGCAGGGCTGAGCCAGAGGGCAGGGCTGAGCCAGAGGGCAGGGTTGAGCCAGAGGGCAGGGCTGAGCCAGAGGGCAGGGCTGAACCAGAGGGCAGGGCTGAGCCAGAGGGCAGGGCTGAGCCAGAGGGCAGGACTGAGCCAGAGGGCAGGGCTGAGCCAGAGGGCAGGACTGAGCCAGAGGGCAGGGCTGAGCCAGAGGGCAGGGCTGAGCCAGAGGGCAGGGTTGAGCCAGAGGGCAGGGCTGAGCCAGAGGGCAGGGCTGAGCCAGAGGGCAGGACTGAGCCAGAGGGCAGGGCTGAGCCAGAGGGCAGGGCTAAGCCAGAGGGCAGGGCTGAGCCAGAGGGCAGGACTGAGCCAGAGGGCAGGACTGAGCCAGAGGGCAGGGCTGAGCCAGAGGGCAGGGCTGAGCCAGAGGGCAGGACTGAGCCAGAGGGCAGGACTGAGCCAGAGGGCAGGGCTGAGCCAGAGGGCAGGGCTGAGCCAGAGGGCAGGGCTGAGCCAGAGGGCAGGGCTGAGCCAGAGGGCAGGGCTGAGCCAGAGGGCAGGACTGAGCCAGAGGGCAGGGCTGAGCCAGAGGGCAGGGCTGAGCCAGAGGGCAGGGCTGAGCCAGAGGGCAGGGCTGAGCCAGAGGGCAGGACTGAGCCAGAGGGCAGGGCTGAGCCAGAGGGCAGGGCTGAGCCAGAGGGCAGGACTGAGCCAGAGGGCAGGACTGAGCCAGAGGGCAGGGCTGAGCCAGAGGGCAGGGCTGAGCCAGAGGGCAGGACTGAGCCAGAGGGCAGGACTGAGCCAGAGGGCAGGGCTGAGCCAGAGGGCAGGGCTGAGCCAGAGGGCAGGACTGAGCCAGAGGGCAGGGCTGAGCCAGAGGGCAGGGCTGAGCCAGAGGGCAGGGCTGAGCCAGAGGGCAGGACTGAGCCAGAGTTCAGGGCTGAGCCAGAGGGCAGGGCTGAGCCAGAGGGCAGGGCTGAGCCAGAGGGCAGGGCTGAGCCAGAGGGCAGGGCTGAGCCAGAGGGCAGGGCTGAGCCAGAGGGCAGGGCTGAGCCAGAGGGCAGGGCTGAGCCAGAGGGCAGGGCTGAGCCAGAGGGCAGGGCTGAGCCAGAGGGCAGGGCTGAGCCAGAGGGCAGGGCTGAGATAGAGGGCAGGGCTGAGCCAGAGGGCAGGGCTGAGCCAGAGGGAGTAACATAAATTTGTTCCTCCAGACTAGAGATGGAACTGAAATATATAAGATATGCAGAACGGAATTACCGTCACCTTTAGTCAGAAAATGAAGGAACGACGACGTTTCGGTCCATCACACGACTTGATAATGGTCCAGGACGGACCGAAACGTCGTCGTCTCTTCACCTTCTGACGTTTCGTTAGGTCAGGACCCACAGCAACCTTGCTGAGACACTCTACTTCTCCCGAGCCCTTGTAGTGACGAGGGCCCAGAATACCTCCTCAAATATATATTAAAACGTCAGCTACAACATCTTGAAATATGAGTATCAACATCATTCATATGAGTATGAAATACTCATATGAATATGAGTATTTCATACTCATATTCATATGAGTATGAAATATGAGTCACTTCCGCCATGTTCCTCTTGTTGTTGATTCATGGTCGACGGCGATACTAGACGAACGCAACTTGTTGAACCGGATTCCCGGTATGAGAACAGACCGCGAAGGTATCACGAAATACAGAAGTAAATCAGGCGGGGAAACAACCCTGCCAGAGCGAGAGCCGGATGCTATCCTGGTCCGGAGGGAGCACGGAAGCCCTCAGGGGCCCGCTGGGGCCTGCTGGACCCCGGCACATCACGGTAAAGCCGGCTTGAGCCCCATCCTCCCGCGCACAGACCCCGAGGTGCAAGTCGGGAAAAGCGCAATACGCTTTCAGCGCCGCCTTGACCCCATGGTGATCCATGCGTCAGGCCTCTCGACCAGATGGATAAAGGTATCCATCCGGCCAGATGGATAACGGTACCTTATGGCAAAACGGAACCCAATGGGCGGGAAGAACAAAACGTTCTCTGGCGGTCCCACAGGACCAGCAGAAGTCTGGCGTCCGCAGACTGGGCCAGTAATCCCAGCACCTTCGTCCTCTGTTTGGTTCCAATATTCTCTCACTTTTCACTGTTTAATTATATATCCCCTATTCTCTGGTTCACAGGCCTTTCATGTATTTTTTTACTTGTAATTATAATAATAAATGAACCCAGTTTTCATGCACTTCATGTATGTTGAAGAATTTAACTCTTTATAGAACTTTTGTGTGCGTCGCTCCGCGCATGCGCCGATCAACCTTGGGTGTAAATAATTTATTTCGTTGAGCCGGGGACAAGCAGCCAGGGTATATATATACATGTTAGGCTTATATCAAAGTCCAACCCCTAAGGGTTGCAACCCCACAAGCTGATTAGCTCCGGGGTGGCTATATGCTGCTTGGTGAACAGAGAAATTAGATGATAGGAAACGCGCCCAATCATTTCTGTCACCGCCCCAGATTCGAACCCGGAATTCCAGGCTGTGAGTCGAGAACGAAGGCAAAGTTGGCAACCATAACACAAGACGCTCTGCCGGCAACAGAGTCAACCCTTTCAACCATCCGCCAACAACCGTCAACCAGCGACGTCGTTGACAAGACTGCTCAACACTGTCCCGCCACACATAAGCGGCATAACTGGCCGGCGCCAGGCTGCCAGCGGCCGCCTTCAACAGCCTGGTTGACCACCAACCAGGAGGCCTGGTCAGACCGGGCCGCGGAGACAGTGATCCCCGGAACCGCCACAAGGTAGCCAGCCTTAACCAAGAGCTGAGCAACTGTCCAACCAACCGTCACTATAGAGCCCTGAGAGTCCGGACTCACTATAGAGCCCTGAGAGTCCGGACTCACTATAGAGCCCTGAGAGTCCGGACTCACTATAGAGCCCTGAGAGTCCAGAACCTTCATAGAGCCCCAGGAGCTCTTAATGTTTCTTACAAGCTCGGGCTCTACCAACCACCTTCACACTCAGCATGTCATGAAAAGTCTTGCTAATGAGTATGCTCACTGATATGCTTAATCAAAGCTTCAGACTTTGTTAAGCTTTTTGTGAGATCTGGGCTACGAGCGCTCTATAGCCAGTCGTAGGCGAGGCTCGCACGGAGGGCTCTGTGAGGCTCTGTGTTCTTTGCCTCCTCCTGTGGTGTAATGCCGCCTCACACCTCACACCTCATGCTCCATGGTACACACTCCCAGTGCCTCACACCTCACACCTCACACGCCACGGCAACGATGAACCAGCGAGACTCGACCTGGTCTTCACTCTGAATAACTCTGACATAAGAAAAATCCCCTTCGAGGCCCCGGTAGGAGTGAGCGACCACAGTGTACTGGTGTTTGAGTATCTGGTTGAAGAAGGGTTATTGAACTCGAGGAGGGGTACTGAAACCAAAAGGCTGGCATTCCAAAAGGGGAACTATGAGGAGATAAGTAAATTCCTAACAGGATATAACATAGGATACAGAGCTCAGGGGAAAGACGGCTCAAGACATGATAGACTACATCACGCAGAAGTGAAAGAAAGCAGCAGACAAGTTTGTTTTGGTCCAAAAGGAAAGAAATGAAATGCAGACGAGAAACCCATGGTTTAATCAGAGATGTAGGCTAGCAAAGCAAATAATTAAAAGGCGTGGAGAAACTACTGAAATAACAAGACACAAGTGAACAGAGCAAGATACCAGAGTGCCAGGAATGAATATGTCAGGGTGAGAAGAGAGGCAGAAAGACAATATGAAAATGACATCGCAAGTAAGGCCAAGACTCAACCCAAGTTGCTGCATAGCCACATCAGGAGAAAAACAACAGTGAAGGAACAAGTAATGAAACTGAGGATAAGGGCAGACAGATTCACTACAAACGACAAGGAAGTGTGCGAGAAACTCAATAAGAAACTTCAGGAGGTCTTCACAGTAGAGCAAGGGAAAGTCCCAGAGATAGCAGAGGGAAGATCTAACCAAACACCACTAGAGGAGTTTGTAATTACCAGTAGGGAGGTGAGGAAGCTTTTGCTAGAGTTGGAAGTGACAAAGGCTATAGGCCCGGATGGAATCTCCCCTTGAATACTGAAGGAAGGAGCAGAAGCACTGTGCCTGCCACTCTCCATAGTGTACAACATATCACTGGCAACAGGGGAACTGCCAAAAACTTGGAAGACGACTAATGTAGTCCTGATATTCAAAAAGGGTGATAAAAAGGAGGCACTGAACTACAGGCCGGTGTCTCTAACTTGCATACCATGCAAAGTGCTGGAGAAGATTGTGCGAAAAAAACTAGTGGAACATCTGGAGCGAAAGAACTTTGTATCAAAACATCAGCATGGGTTCAGGGATGGCCGATTAGGCCTCACGGGATTGATTTAATTCTACGACCAGGCAACAAAAATCAGGCAAGAAAGAGAGGGGTGGGCAGAATGCATATTTTTGGATTGCCAGAAAGTCTTTGACACAGTACCACATAAGAGACTGGTTACCTTGAGATTACCTTGAGATGATTTCGGGGCTTTAGTGTCCCCGCGGCCCGGTCCTCGACCAGGCCTCCACCCCCAGGAAGCAGCCCGTGACAGCTGACTAACACCCAGGTACCTATTTTACTGCTAGGTAACAGGGGCATAGGGTGAAAGAAACTCTGCCCATTGTTTCTCGCCGGCGCCTGGGATCGAACCCAGGACCACAGGATCACAAGTCCAGCGTGCTGTCCGCTCGGCCGACCGGCTCCCTCGCTCGGCCGACCGGCTCCCGCATAAACTGGAGATGCAGGCAGGCGTGAAAGGGAAGGTACTCCGTTGGATAAAGGAGTACCTAAGCAACAGAAGACTGCGAGTCACTGTGAGGGGTGAGGTCTCAGATTGTCGAGGTGTCACTAGTGGAGTCCCGCAGGGGTCCGTCCTTGGACCTATACTGTTTCTGATATATGTAAATGATCTCCCAGAGGGTATAGAATCTTTTCTCTCAATGTTTGCCGATGATCCATAGATTATGAGGAGGATTAAGACAGAGGAAGATAGTATGAGGCTACAAGATGACCTAGACAAACTGAAAGAATGGTCCAACAAATGGCGTCTAAAGTTCATTCCCAGTAAATGTAAGGTAATGAAACTAAGATCACCATGACTGAGACAACATTTTCCCCAAACATCTGAGGCAGAGTCAGTGTGGGCTCCCTGCCCAGCCCGTCCTCGCCAGAGTCCCCAACGTCAAGAAAATGTCGTACAAAAGTGCCCTTATCCTAACCTACCAGAGGACCCAAAACAGAAAACGGGACAGTATGCTAATTTCGGGAGCCGCTTCCATTTTCTAGTACGACAATTTTACGCCAGAGTTGAAATTGAAATAAGTTTATTGAGGTAAAATACACACAAAGGATGAGGTAGCTCAAGCTATTCTCACCCCGTTCAGTACAACGTGTTAATACACACATATAAACACATCACAAACAATAAACATATTACCAAACATTCTGAGAGATAAACATTATGCTTTCTATGTTATCGGTTATTATTATTTATGTATACAAGAGTTGTTACAGTCTTGTTCAGCCACCAGCACGCACAGCGGTTCGGGCAAGTCCTTAATCCTATGTTCCCCTGGAATACGACCCCTTAATGTAGGCCTAACGTATATGAACACACTCTAGCGTAAACAACGGAAAGGTTGATGATATTCTTGAGAGATATAAGAATTTTGCACCAAGACTGTAATTTTTTGTTGAATTATCTGCATGTCTCTTGCCAATTGTCTATACAGTATACCTAGGTCATAAAAGTATTTGTGTACGTCTGGTACCATATTACATGTGTAAAGGAGGAAATGTAGATTTTCTTTCTTTATAGAAAGCATATTTTTCTGCATTAGTTAACCGTGAAATATCATTTTCTTTAATAGTGTTCAAATTGAAAATAACAGAGAACGTATTTATGTTATGGCAGACTATTTCATTTTGATATTTTTTTTTTTTTAATTTTTTTTTTAAATTCAAATTCAAATGTTTATTCAGGTAAAGTACATACATACAAGGGGTGATACAAAAATTGGTAGGTTTATAGATAGAGCTAGTACATACAATGCCTAAAGCCACTATTACGCAAAGCGTTTCGGGCAGGAAAAACACTAAAGACTAAAACTTAATACCAATTGAGATTAAAGTATAAAATGTGTTGAGAAAATAAACAAATAAAAAAAAGGGGAACATGACAGAAAAACAGCACAATTACAATTAGGTCGACAAACAGCGTTGTTTTAAATTAACATACATGGGTTGACAATATAGGGGTAAGGAGGGTTACAGGGAATTTATTAGGTAGTGTTTAGTTTTTATCTTAAACTGGTTGAGAGAGGTACAGTCTTTAACATGGTTGGGAAGGTCATTCCACATTCTGGGTCCCTTGATTTGCAGAGCATTTCTGGTTTGATTAAGTCGTACTCTTGGAATATCAAAACTGTATTTATTTCTGGTGTGGTGCTCATGGGTTCTGTTACAACCTTCAATGAAGCTTTTGAGGTCAGGATTGGCATTACAGTTCAGCGTTTTATATATGTATAATACACATGAGAGAATGTGCAGTGACTTAATGTCTAACATATTCAGAGATTTGAGTAAGGGTACCGAGTGATGTCTGGGGCCAGAGTTGGATATTGTCCTAATAGCAGCTTTGTGTTGAGTAATTAGAGGACGTAAATGATTTTGGGTAGTAGAGCCCCAAGCACAGCGACTTAATTCATTTATATATTTATTTATTTACATATACATTTATTTACATATACAAGAGTTGTTACATTCTTGTCCAGTCACTAGCGCGCATAGCGTTTAGGACAGGTCCTAAATTCTAATTTCCCCCAGAATACGATCGACCCGCCAAATCGTTTAACAACCAGGTCCCCATCCACTGCTATTTGGGCTGTTTATCCTGGGCCAAAAGGAGAAAATGAAAAGCAAGAGAAGAATCCGTGGTTCAACCAGGAATGTAAGGTAGCGAAGCAATTCAGTACAAGAACATGGAGAAACTACAGAAATAACAGAACACCAGAGAGCAGGGAGAGATACCAGAGGGCCAGAAATGAGTACATCAAGAGTGAGGAGGGAAGCAGAGAGACATTATGAAAATGACCTCGCGTGTAAAGCCAAGACCCAACCAAAGCTGCTCCACAGCCACATCAGGAGAAAAACAGCAGTGAAGGAACAAGTGATGAAACTGAGAAAACGGGAGAACAGATACACAGAGAACGATAAAGAGGTGTGTGAAGAACTCTTGTCGAGTTTCCAGGTCTTCACAATAGAACAAGGAGAAGCCCCTGCACTAAATGAGGAGGAGGCAAACCAAGCAACCTTGGAGGATTTTCACCTCACCAGTGATAAGCAGTACCAGTGGCGTAGTGGTAAGACACTCGCCTGGCGTTTCGCGAGCGCCTTGTCCTTAACTGTAGCCTCTGTTTACCCAACTGTAAAATGGGTACCTAGTTGTAAAACGATTTGGCGGGTCGTATTCCAGGGACCATAGGATTAAGGACCTGCCCGGCGGGTCGTATTCCAGGGACCATAGGATTAAGGACCTGCCCGAAACGCTACGCGTGCTAGTGGCTGTACAAGAATGTAACAACTCTTGTAAATAAATATATAAATAAAAAAATGAGGTCGAAAGGAGACTGATGGAACTGAAAGTGACAAAGGCTGTTGGGCCTGACAATCTCTCCGTGGAGACTAAAAGAAGGTGCAGAAGCACTAAGTGTGCCACTCTCTATGGTGTATAACTGGTCACTGGAAACAGGAGACCTTCCGGAAAGATGGAAGACAGCTAATGTAGTCCCAATATACAAAAAGGGTGACAGGCAAGAGGTAAGTCATGTAGGCAAGCAATCATGTTGGAACGCAGGCAAGCACTCAGGCAGGCAAGCAGTCAAGCAAGCAGGCAAGCAGTCATACAATCAGTCAGGGAGGCAGGCAAGCAGTCAGGGGAGGCAGGCAAGCAGGCAGGCAAGCAGTCAGGGAGGCAGGCAAGCAGTCATGCAATCAGTCAGGGAGGCAGGCAGTCAGGCAGGGAGGCAGTCAGTCAGGAAGGGAGGCAGGGAGGCAGGCAAGCAGGCAGGCAGGCAGTCAGGCAGGCAGTCAGGCAGTCAGGCAGGCAGGCAGTCAGGCAGGCAGGCAGGCAGGCAGGCAGGCAGTCAGGCAGGCAGTCAGGCAGGCAGGCAGTCAGGCAGGCAGGCAGGCAGTCAGGCAGTCAGGCAGGCAGTCAGGCAGTCAGGCAGGCAGGCAGTCAGGCAGGCAGGCAGGCAGTCAGGCAGGCAGTCAGGCAGTCAGGCAGGCAGGCAGTCAGGCAGGCAGGCAGTCAGGCAGGCAGGCAGGCAGTCAGGCAGGCAGTCAGGCAGGCAGGCAGGCAGGCAGGCAGGCAGTCAGGCAGGCAGGGAGGCAGTCAGGCAGGCAGGCAGGCAGTCAGGCAGTCAGGCAGGCAGGCAGGCAGTCAGGCAGGCAGGCAGTCAGGCAGGCAGTCAGGCAGGCAGGCAGGCAGTCAGGCAGGCAGGCAGTCAGGCAGGCAGGCAGGCAGGCAGGCAGTCAGGCAGGCAGTCAGTCAGGCAGGCAGGCAGGCAGGCAGTCAGGCAGGCAGGCAGTCAGGCAGGCAGGCAGTCAGGCAGGCAGGCAGTCAGGCAGGCAGTCAGGCAGGCAGTCAGGCAGGCAGTCAGGCAGGCAGGCAGGCAGGCAGTCAGGCAGGCAGGCAGGCAGGCAGGCAGGCAGGCAGGGAGGCAGTCAGGCAGGCAGTCAGGCAGGCAGGCAGGCAGGCAGGCAGGCAGGCAGGCAGGCAGACAGGCAGGCAGTCAGGCAGGCAGGGAGGCAGTCAGGCAGGCAGGCAGGCAGTCAGGCAGGCAGTCAGGCAGGCAGGCAGGCAGTCAGGCAGGCAGTCAGGCAGGCAGGCAGTCAGTCAGGCAGGCAGGCAGGCAGGCAGGGAGGCAGTCAGGCAGGCAGGCAGGCAGGCATTCAGGCAGGCAGGCAGACAGGCAGGCAGGCAGTCAGGCAGGCAGGGAGGCAGTCAGGCAGGCAGGCAGGCAGGCATTCAGGCAGGCAGGCAGGCAGGCAGGCAGGCAGTCAGGCAGGCAGTCAGGCAGGCAGTCAGGCAGGCAGGCAGGCAGGCAGGCAGGCAGGGAGGCAGGCAGGCAGGCAGGCAGGCAGGCAGGCAGGCAGGCAGGCAGGCAGGCAGGCAGGGAGGCAGTCAGGCAGGCAGGCAGGCAGTCAGGCAGTCAGGCAGGCAGGCAGTCAGGGAGGCAGTCAGGCAGGCAGTCAGGCAGGCAGGCAGTCAGGCAGGCAGTCAGGGAGGCAGTCAGGCAGGCAGGCAGGCAGGCAGGCAGGCAGGCAGGCAGGGAGGCAGGCAGGCGGGCAGTCAGGCGGGCAGTCAGGCAGGCAGTCAGGCAGGCAGGCAGTCAGGGAGGCAGGCAGGCAGGCAGGCAGGCAGGCAGGCAGTCAGGGAGGCAGTCAGGGAGGCAGTCAGGCAGGCAGGCAGGCAGGCAGGTAGGGAGGCAGGCAGGCGGGCAGTCAGGCAGGCAGTCAGGCAGGCAGGCAGTCAGGGAGGCAGGCAGGCAGGCAGGCAGGCAAGCAAGCAAACAGCCTCAGGCGCTACTCACTCGTTAGGTCCGGTTATCAGCTCCGTCAACAGCGATGACTTTTATCTTGAAGAGGAACTAGCCAAGCCTCCCTACCACCACTACTATTACCACCACCACCACTACCACCACCACCAACACCATTACTGCCACCAAAACCACTACAACCACACTAAAACTAGAACCACTACTACAATTGCATTACAACTACTACCTCCACCACTACTACCACACTACCACCACCACTACTACCACCACCATTACTACCGCTACAATCACTACCACCACAACCACCATGTTACGGCCACTATGAACCAGTAATGGGGTTCTTGATGTTATAACCTCTTTTATAGTATCCGACCCCAAGTCGGTAGTAAGCCTTCAAGAACTGGCTGTATAGTGCAATAATAGGGGGGGGGAGGGGTAAACAATACTCAATTCCTTTCACTAATATATTCACCTTCACCATTAAAATATATATATATATTATAAATAGATTATTTCTACACTTATGTACAATAGTGTCACTTTCACGCAGGACACAAATACGTTTGCAGTGTTCGTCAACTCCAGTGATTTCGACGTCCCAGTACCTTATCCACTCGTACTGGGCAACACTGGCGAGTTCACCTTCTACGTGGGCCAGTCCACCCATACAGTATCACCATGACTTGTGATCCTGTGGTCCTGGGTTCGATCCCAGGCGCCGGCGAGAAACAATGGGCAATGTTTCTTTCATCCTATGCCCCTGTTACCTAGCAGTAAAATAGGTACCTGGGTGTTAGTCAGCTGTCACGGGCTGTTTCCTGGGGGTGGAGGCCTGGTCGAGGACCGGGCCACGGGGACACTAAAGCCTCGAAATCATCTCAAGATAACCTCAAGAAGATGTCCCTACACCCCACCTTTCGCTCTCCAGATACTCACAGGCAGAGTACTTCAGTAACACGCTGACAAGGGTGTCTCAAACAAACTCATACAGGGGTAGCTAGCCTCTAGCTGGCAGAAGCCTCTAGCAGCTGGCTAGCAGCACTTCACTTAAGGCACATCACTAACTCTTAATAGCCAATCCTGGGTTATGCCGATCTTCACTAACACTGCCTATACCAGCAGCTAACACTGCTTCGATCGACGGCGGCTCACTTAGTCTTCTTTCAGGATCAAGCTAAGAGTCCGTGGACTGCCCAACGTAAACTGCCTTCCTCAGTACAACTGCCTCCACACGTCACTTCTGTGGACATTAAACATCGTTAATGAGATGGACATGATACTGGGGAAACCATGAGGTAACACTCATTTACCGGGGAGTTGACATTATGCTATGTAGCCACAACCTAGATGGCGCTGATCGTGACAGCTATCCACCACAGGTCATCCACAGCGATCTCTCTTCCTAACTAAGGCAGGAAACTGGAGCCATTCATCGCTGCCACGCCACCACCAACAGATGGCGTTGTCCACATAGCGTCCAATACCAGGGGAACTGAGGTGCTGACTCATAGATGGCGCCGAAATCGCCACGCCATACTCCAATGGTGTCGATACCGTAACACACCACCACCACTACCACCACCACCACCATTATCACCACCACTACCACTGCCACCACCACAACCACTACTACCACCACCACTACAACTACCACAACTACCACCACCACGACTACAATCACCACCACTACCCCCACTACTACCACTATTGCTACTTCCACCACCACTACCTCTACTACCATAACTGCCCCTGTCGGAAATTTCCGATACCCAAAGTATTAAATACCGGCATTATATGATAAATACGTTATGCCAATATTGTTTTACCAATTCCTAACACAGCAAGTTCTAACTTGCTGTGTTAGGAATTCCTAACACTTTGTGTTAGGAAATTAAAATTATTGAAAATATTCACGTCCAGCGAAACGCCAAAAGTTTGCTACTGTCGATGGCGGACAGCCACGTCAGCCGGCCGGCAACATGTGTTGACGAATGTTATCCTACTAAACCTAAGCAACATTTTGATTTTATTAACATTTGCTATTTAGATTAGGAACAGATTAGAGTTACCAAAAGGAAGGGCGTATGTCCATTCCCCAGTAAACAAAGTGACTTATTTACTGGCACACACGAGGAAAACACACACGATTCTACACGTTCTCCATCCGATCCCACCAGAGACAGCCGTTATCATCGTGGAGTATTGGGAACATCCGTCGCATTAGACCTCCTAGACTTTGATGCCAGCTGCACACATCACTACAGAGTGTATCCGGTCGGTATATAACTCGATATTAGGTAAAAGTGACCACATAACCAAGATAAGAGATTAACCAACCTGTTATACCGTAGGGGGATTTAGAACACCAGAGTGTAGATCAATTTACAAGTTATTTCTTTAATGGAACTTTATCAGGGAAATATTAGTGTTGCATGAGCTACAGTGTAATTAATTCCACAGAGTGGTGACCAACAACTGGGTCCAGCCGTCTCAGATTTACAGGTTTCACGTGGACGCGAGGCTGCGTCCCACGAGGCCATGGGACTCACCATTCACTTGGTTCACCATCTGGTTCACCAGAGATCCGTCTGACATCTCTTAAATAAAGCAGCTTTAAAGCTAAGCTTCCAGTTTCCATTTAACCCCATCTAGTTAGATCACTAACCCTATGACTGTTATTAATTAGTTATTGTTGAGGTTATAAGTTAATGAATATTATTAAAAGGTTGATGAAGCATTATTGGATTAGCCCGCCATATTGTTGTGTGCACAGGAAGTTTCTAAATGAATATTAATTAAACATACAGTCCAATTAAAGTTAAATAATTTAAATAAACAAATTAAAACCTGGGAATTTCCCACAACCACTGCCAACACTACCACCACCACTACCACCATTACCACCACCATCACCACCACTATCACTACCACCACCACCACCACCACTATCACTATCACCACCACCACCACCACTATCACTATCACCACCACCACCACCACCACCACCATTTCCACCACCACCACTACCACCACCACCACCACCACCATTACCACCACCACCACCATCACCACCACCACCACTATCACTATCACCACCACTATCACTACCACCACCACCACCACCACCACCACCACCACCAACACCACCACCACCACCACCACCACCACTATCACCACCACCACCACCACCACCACCACCACCACCACCACCACCACCAACACCACCACCACCACCACCACCACCACTATCACCACCACCACCACCACCACTATCACCACCACCACCACCACCACCACCACCACCATATAGGACTGAGTTACATACCATACATAACTGAAGTGAGCAATGTGAGTCTGGCCTCATGATGGGTCAATATGTCTCACATCTCTCAAGGTGTCCGGGTCAATAATTAGTGACCTTGGGTCAGATCATTATCTCTCCCCCCCCCCCTCCCCCCTCCCCTTACCAACCATCCGTCGTCAGTGTGGGTCTTACATTTACACATTTACAAATAAATAAGTAAAACCCTCCACCATGTTGGAGGGTTCCTGCACGCTGCCTCCAGCGTGGTGTGTGAGTGGTGAGGCCTCCCTCCCACCTCGTCCTCGGGGGTCGGGGCGCCCCCTGCCTCACCTTGAGGTAGTCCTTCAACACCTTCTACATGCCCCCCCCCCCCCCCCAGGTCAAACTACACACCCTCCTCAAGACGGTGATGATCTTCTGGGTTCCTGTTTACTGCTAAGTGAAAAAGAGGCATTAGGTGATGGGAAACGTGCCCAATCATTTCTGTCCCGCCCCGGGATTCGAACCCGCGATTTCCTGCTGTGAGTCAAGAACGAACCCAGCTACACTACAGAGATCCTGAGCCTTGAGGTTCCCATGTATGGCTGTGTTACCACCAGACTGTACTCACCTAGATGTGCTTGCAGGGGTTGAGTTCTGGCTCTTTGGTCCCGCCTCTCAACTGTCAATCAACTGGTGTACAGGTTCCTGAGCCTACTGGGCTCTATCATATCTACACTTGAAACTGTGTATGGAGTCAGCCTCCACCACATCACTTCCTAATGCATTCCATTTGTCAACCACTCTGACACTAAAAAAGTTCTTTCTAATATCTCTGTGGCTCATTTGGGCACTCAGTTTCCACCTGTGTCTCCAAGTGCGTGTGCCCCTTGTGTTAAATAGCCTGCCTTTATCTACCCTATCAATTCCTCTGAGAATCTTAAAGTCTAAGAATCTGACTGTGTGCTCACAGAGTGGCTCAGAGCAGACTGTGTGCTCACAGAGTGGCTCAGAGCACACTGTGTGCTCACAGAGAGGCTCAGAGCAGACTGTGTGCTCACAGAGTGGCTCAGAGCACACTGTGTGCTCACAGAGAGGCTCAGAGCAGACTGTGTGCTCACAGAGTGGCTCAGAGCAGACTGTGTGCTCACAGAGTGGCTCAGAGCAGACTGTGTGCTCACAGAGTGGCTCAGAGCAGACTGTGTGTTCACAGAGTGGCTCAGAGCAGACTGTGTGCTCACAGAGTGGCTCAGAGCAGACTGTGTGCTCACAGAGTGGCTCAGAGCAGACTGTGTGCTCACAGAGAGGCTCAGAGCAGACTGTGTGCTCACAGAGAGGCTCAGAGCAGACTGTGTGCTCACAGAGAGGCTCAGAGCAGACTGTGTGCTCACAGAGTGGCTCAGAGCAGACTGTGTGCTCACAGAGTGGCTCAGAGTAGACTGTGTGCTCACAGAGTGGCTCAGAGCAGACTGTGTGCTCACAGAGTGGCTCAGAGCAGACTGTGTGCTCACAGAGTGGCTCAGAGCAGAAAGTGTGGTCACAGAGTGGCTCAGAGCAGACTGTGTGCTCACAGAGTGGCTCAGAGCAGACTGTGTGCTCACAGAGAGGCTCAGAGCAGACTGTGTGCTCGCAGAGAGTCTCAGAGCAGACTGTGTGCTCACAGAGAGGCTCAGAGCAGACTGTGTGGTCACAGAGTTGCTCAGAGCAGACTGTGTGCTCACAGAGTGGCTCAGAGCAGACTGTGTGCTCACAGAGTGGCTCAGAGCAGACTGTGTGGTCACAGAGAGGCTCAGAGCAGACTGTGTGGTCACAGAGAGGCTCAGAGCAGACTGTGTGCTCACAGAGTGGCTCAGAGCAGACTGTGTGGTCACAGAGAGGCTCAGAGCAGACTGTGTGTTCACAGAGTGGCTCAGAGCAGACTGTGTGGTCACAGAGAGGCTCAGAGCAGACTGTGTGTTCACAGAGAGGCTCAGAGCAGACTGTGTGGTCACAGAGTGGCTCAGAGCAGACTGTGTGCTCACAGAGAGGCTCAGAGCAGACTGTGTGGTCACAGAGTGGCTCAGGGCAGACTGTGTGCTCACAGAGTGGCTCAGAGCAGACTGTGTGGTCACAGAGTGGCTCAGAGCAGACTGTGTGGTCACAGAGTGGCTCAGAGCAGACTGTGTGGTCACAGAGACGAGAGAGATATCAAATAATATACACCTGGAAGATACTGGAGGGCCAAGTACCAAATCTACACAGTAAAATAACAACGTACTGGAGTGAACGACATGGAAGAAAATGTAGAATAGAACCAGTGAAGAGCAGAAGTGCCATAGGCACAATCAGAGAACACTGTATAAACATCAGAGGTCCGCGGTTGTTCAACGTCCTCCCAGCAAGCATAAGAAATATTGCCGGAACAACCGTGGACATTTTCAAGAGGAAACTAGATTTATTCCTCCAAGGAGTGCCGGACCAACCGGGCTGTGGTGGGTATGTGGGCCTGCGGGCCGCTCCAGGCAACAGCCTGGTGGACCAAACTCTCACAAGTCGAGCCTGGCCTCGGGCCGGGCTTGGGGAGTAGAAGAACTCCCAGAACCCCATCAGCCAGGTATCAACCAGGTACAGAGTGGCTCAGAGCAGACTGTGTGCTCACAGAGAGGCTCAGAGCTGTGTCTGGGGACCACTCATGCTGGGATACAAACAGCAGCACTCTTTACATTATGTACATTACATGTACTCCATCTTGAGCTAACAATGATGTCCCTGCTTTACTGCTTGAAAGAATGCTTGGATGGCTTCAAGGAAGTAGGGTTAAAAGTCTCTTTACCAGTCTCCGTGGTGTAGTGGTAAGACACTCGCCTGGCGTTCCGCGAGCGCTATGTCATGGGTTCGTATCCTGGCCGGGGAGGAGGATTTACTGGGCGCAAATCCTTAACTGAAGCCTCTGTTTAACTCAACAGTAAAATGTGTACTTGGTTGTAACAACGATTCTTCGCGGCGGGGATCGTATTCCAGGGACCTGCCCGTAACGCTACGAGTACTAGTGGCTGTACAAGAATGTAACAGTTGTATATATCTCAAGAAAAAAGTGAAATACTAGGCCGTGAGGGAGATCCTTGTGTGCTTCTGTACCATCAACATTTCTGACAGGAGGAAGCATCTATATTGTTCATGAAATTATTTCTTTTATTTGGCATAAAAATGCTTAGGCTATTTTTAACCCTTCACAGGACAGTTATGGGGGTTCATTGCCACTCACAGGATGGGTATGGTGCACAATACTACTCACAGGATGAGTATGGTGCACAATACTACTCACAGGATGAGTATGGTGCACAATACTACTCACAGGATGGGTATGGTGCACAATACTACTCACAGGATGAGTATGGTGCACAATACCACCAGTCCCCGGGGAGGAAATTCGCTCAGAGTAATGGATTCACGACGACTACGTAATTAGTGTTATTATCTGTTCTCTATGCATGGTTAGGTTAAGGTTACTCTAAGTTAAGATGTGTTTAGGTTAGGTTCCATTACGTTTGGTTACGTTAATATAATGTAATATTGCCCAAAATGTGAAGTATGGAATTCTTCTCATTTTGTATGAACTAGATATAACAGTGAGGAAATGTACTTAGTATTAAACCGTAGAGTCAATTGGGAGGATGGGTTGAATATTTAGATAACTATCCGGGTGGTTTAACTTCTTGGTTTGTTGTTTATGGTAATGAGTTTGATCTGAGGTCTGGCTCATATAATACTACTCACAGGACGGACATGGGGTCCACTACCACCCACATGATAGTGCCCAACCCGTTCTCGCAAATTCGTAAAGTCAATATTGACTTATTAAATAAGTGCATAGGTGACATACTAAACATAATAGATGCCCTTAAAAAGCTTCATAGAAAACACCGACCTTACCTAACCTTGTTAGTATCTTAAGATAAGTATCTTATAGCTTCGTAATTACAATTGTTACTTAACCTATTATAGGTATAGGTTAAGTAATAATTGTAATTACGAAGCAATAAGATGCTTATCTTAACATACTAACAAGGTTAGGTAAGGTCGGTGTTTTCTATGAAGCTTTTTAAGGGTATCTATTATGTTTAGTATATCACCTATGCACGTAGTTAATAAGTCAATATTGACTTTACGAATTTGCGAGAACGGGTTGGATAGGTAGAGAACCCACTACTGGGCACGGGACGGGTATATGGAGTCCAGAATTGGTATATGGTACTAGGCACAGGATGGGTATGGGGTATATCTATAAATATATATGCCCCAAATAGCTAAATAGAACTAAAAATAACATATAAATGTGCGTAAATCACGAAAATTAACTCGTGATGAAAAATGTGACAGTGTCAGACCACGGAGGAAGAATTGAAACAGGAATTTCCTTAAGTACTTTCGTATATTAATACATCTTCAGAAGGAATGATGTATTAATATACATTCCTTCTGAAGATGTATTAATATACGAAAGTACTTTAGGAAATTCCTGTTTCAATTCTTCCTCCGTGGTCTGACACTGTCATAACATGTAAATGTTCCCGTGGCGCAGTGGTAAGACACTCGCCCCGCACTTCGCGAGTGCTTTGGCCTGGGAGGATTGACTGGGCGCCAATCCTTAACTGTAGCCTCTATTCACCCAGCAGTGATTGGGGACCTGGTTGTTAAACGATTTGGCGGGTCGTATTCCGGGGAA
The DNA here is from genome assembly GCF_040958095.1 of Procambarus clarkii. Lineage (NCBI taxonomy): Eukaryota > Metazoa > Arthropoda > Malacostraca > Decapoda > Cambaridae > Procambarus > Procambarus clarkii. The sequence continues at coordinate 16,904,474 of NC_091196.1, forward strand.
AATTAGGATTATGGACCTGCCTGGAACACTATGCGTGCTGGTGGCTTTACAACCATGTAACAACTCTTCTATATATAAATAAAATAAAACAAATGTAAATTCTCTAAATATATGAGGCTTCTTTAAGTACAAATTTAAATATAATAACAACTATATTAAAAGAATGGTGCAATAAATTTGTAATATGCATCATTATATTATAACTTATTATAAAAAATATACATAATAAATTAATCATAATGTATTTTATCAAATAATCGGCTATTTCTTGTTTTTCCCAAGAGTGACGTGGCAGAGGTGTGGCGCCGTCCTGCGCGCTGATTGGTCCAGGCGGCGAGGGCCCGGCCCGCTCCTGCGCTCCCATTGGTCGAGACACAACCTTGCCAGTCACACCACTCCACCGTATCTGTTTTTTTTTTGTTTTTACAAGGAATGTTTTGGGGGGGGGGAATAATTCACCGTATATTATTAGTGGCCTTATAGTGTGCGTTCTTGGCACACATGATATATGCTAGTTGGTATAGTCTTTGATATGACAGGTATATAGCTGCTGGACTTTCACGGGCTCACCATAGCCCGTGCTACTTAGAATATGGTTCCAGGTAGCGAATCTTTAACAACAACAACAAATGCTGTTTTTTTTACATAAGGATGTGAAGTATATCTCTACACCTGTGTATACTAGTCATTGTAAATGTGTATGTTAGCTAACACAGGCGAATCATCTAATCAGTTATGCGGATTGGAGAATTTCCAGGAATACAGATGACAGCACTGAGGATGAGTAGGAGTAATGCGTAGGACAGGGCCCCCGGGGGTCATCCCTGGGCCCTGGGGCCCCCGTGGGAGTCCTGGGCCCCCCGTGGGAGTCCTGGGCCCCCCGGTGGGAGTCCTGGGCCCCCCGTGGGAGTCCTGGGCCCCCCGTGGGAGTTCTGAGCCCCGGTGGGAGTCCTGGGCCCCTCGTGGGAGTCCTGGGCCCCCCGTGGGAGTCCTGGGCCCCCGTGGGAGTCCTGGGCCCCCCGTGGGAGTCCTGGGCCCCTCGTGGGAGTCCTGGGCCCCTCGTGGGAGTCCTGGGCCCCCCGTGGGAGTCCTGGGCCCCCGTGGGAGTCCTGGGCCCCCCGTGGGAGTTCTGGGCCCCCGTGGGAGTCCTGGGCCCCCCGTGGGAGTCCTGGGCCCCCGTGGGAGTCCTGGGCCCCCCGTGAGACTCCTGGGCCCCCCGTGGGAGTCCTGGGCCCCCCGTGGGAGTCCTGGGCCCCTCGTGGGAGTACTGGGCCCCTCGTGGGAGTCCTGGGCCCCTGTGGGAGTCCTGGGACCCTCGTGGGATTCCTGGGCCCCCGTGGGAGTCCTGGGCCCCCCGTGAGACTCCTGGGCCCCCGTGGGAGTCCTGGCCTCCCCGGTGGGAGTCCTGGGCCCCCGTGGGAGTCCTGGGTTCCCGTGGGAGTCCTGGACCCCGGTGGGAGTCCTGGGCCCCTTGTGGGAGTCCTGGGCCCCCCGTGGGAGTCCTGGGCTCCCGTGGGAATCCTGGGCCCCGGTGGGAGTCCTGGGCCCCTTGTGGGAGTCCTGGGCCCCCCGTGGGGGTCCTGGGCCCCCGTGGGGGTCCTGGGCCCCCGTGGGACCTGTAGGTGTCGCAGTCCTGGCCCCAGACGCCCCGGTGGTCCCCCAGGTAAGGTGGCCGCTATACAAGGGAGCGACCATCATAAAGAAGCCAGCAAGCCGGGGAACACTAGGCCGGGGCGGACTGTACTATTTTTGTTTGTAAATATATTGCGCAGTATTGCGCGGATTTACCTCTGAGAGCCAAGGTCACTGTAGCAAGAGATGTGAAGGTGGCTCTTGTTGACACAGGGTGGCTTAGCACCCTCTTCCAGCTAGGTGAGGGAGGCCACGTAAATTGCAGGTCCGGGGCCGAGTATGACCACACCAGTCAGTGCGGCCACCCCAACCACCACCACTCACCATGGACGTCGAATGGCAGGTATAGTCTCGCTCTGTACAGGACCTTGTCCACCAGGGCTTCTCCACGACTGTCTAGGACCGTCTGTGTATCCCCGAGTCTCATTCAGTCCTATAGAGCGTCACCATAATTCTTCTATCATTATTTCCATGAAACAATGATATTTTATTCCCAAAAATCACTCCTATTTGGTATTATATTTCCATACTGCTCTGATGGGTCGTTTAATGCAGGAATGGTCTAGAGTCTAGGCCTTAGGCCCAGCCCGCCCTAAGCCTACCCTTAGGGTCAGGGTACTGTCACTATACTAGCCCAACCGCTCCCTGAAGCCTACCAGCCGTGTGTGTTGCTTGCATTCTGATATAGTTTTCTTTATTATTATTATTTTCTACCACAGACGTGGCCAGACATTTACAATGCTAACCAGCATACATACATTTTCTTCTGTCCTCCATGGACAGGGTGAGAGATGTGTTAAACATATAGTTCAGTGTTTCAGTGAACAATCAACCACAGAAGGTGATTGTAGTGCTTTTAAAATGCTAATCTAACCAACAGACATAAATTACACAGATTTACGTCTGTCCTCCATAAACAATGTTTGATGTGTATTTTTATATTGCGTCATTAATGTGAGTTTACAAAGGTGAAATGCAGTTCTGACCAGCTTCTACATATTCTGTATATAAATACACACACATATATAGATTTCACATATAGCTACACATATCCATATATATATATATATATATATATATATATATATATATATATATATATATATATATATATATACATACACCTATGCCTCTCCTACTATGACAGGGTAAGTTAGCTTCTATAGAAACTAGTGTGATATTAAACACTTAACCACTGAAGGTAATTAAGATGCTTTTACAAGCTCAGGTTATAGGTACATGCATTGTATAACAGATGTATTATATATTGTATAGGTACAACACATTGTATAACAGATATATTATATATTGTATAGGTACAACACATTGTATAACAGATGTATTATATATTGTATAGGTACAACACATTGTATAACAGATATATTATATATTGTATAGGTACAACACATTGTATAACAGATATATTATATATTGTATAGGTACAATACATTGTATAACAGATGTATTACATAGTCACTCTTGGGTACAAGTCCAATATATCATCAAGTGTTCCAGTACTCATATAGTAATTACAGAGTTCAGCATACCTCAGCCCAGGAGGGCGAAAGTCAGTCAGTATGGGACATTCTACAATATAATGTTCAAGAGAGTGTATGTTTTCTCTTTCACAAAGTTGACACATTGTGTACTCGACACTTTCACAAAGTTGACACATGGTGTACTCAACACTTTCACAAAGTTGACACATGGTGTATTGAACACTTTTACAAAGTTGACACATGGTGCATTTTGAACACTTTCACAAAGTTGACACATGGTGCATTTTGAACACTTTCACAAAGTTGACACATGGTGTACTCGACATTTGGGTTTTGAGAAAGCTGCCAGATACGTCTATATCCCAGGCGTATTCTGGCCACTATAACATCACATTGCCGGGTTCTTGTTCTATTAGTCCCATATGTGAATGTCTCCTCACGATATCTATCATAATATTTAATGCTACAACTTTCAGGTCTTTGTGAATTTGTTAGGTCGGTGAGATCTTCATTAGATATTTGTTTAAGTATTCTCTTTGTCACTGCTAATGAAACATCCATATCAGTGTCTACCACTGGTTTTCTACAGGCTGTCTTTGCCAGCATATCAACATTCTGTGGAATATTGTTTACATATATTACAAACAAGGAGGGTCCAAATATAGAGCCCTGTGGGACTCCGCTGGTGACATCTCGCCACTTTGATGTCCCCCCCCCCCCCCTCAGAGTTACTCGGTGTTGCTGTTGCTTTAGATTTAGCTACTGAGAACGAAATGTCCATGTAGCACGGGCTATGGTGAGCCCGAAATTGAGTTTCTCGCGCTTCCTTACACTTTACAAGATAACACTTCTTTCTCTTTCGTTTATAAAAAAAAATACGATATAACAAATATATACAAAGATAAAAATCAAACTACCCAAGTAACGAGAACACATATGATTAACAAGCCTCAACAAACTCAGATATTTCATTGGAAACCCAAGAGTTTGTGTCTCGGCCTAGTGCAGTTAGGAGGAGCGCCACCACCTGGAGGCTGGCGGCCAGCAGGGTAAACATGGAGCCAGCACACGCAGCAGCAGCAGCAGCGGCGCCACCACCTGGAGGCAGGCGGCCAGCAAGGTAAACATGGAGCCAGCACACGCAGCAGCAGCGGCGCCACCACCTGGAGGCTGGCGGCCAGCAGGGTAAACATGGAGCCAGCACACGCAGCAGCAGCAGCAGCGGCGCCACCACCTGGAGGCTGGCGGCCAGCAAGGTAAACATGGAGCCAGCACACGCAGCAGCGGCGCCACCACCTGGAGGCAGGCGTCCAGCAGGGTAAACATGGAGCCAGCACACGCAGCAGCAGCAGCAGCGGCGCCACCACCTGGAGGCTGGCGGCCAGCAAGGTAAACATGGAGCCAGCACACGCAGCAGCAGCAGCAGCGGCGCCACCACCTGGAGGCTGGCGGCCAGCAGGGTAAACATGGAGCCAGCACACGCAGCAGCAGCAGCAGCGGCGCCACCACCTGGAGGCAGGCGTCCAGCAGGGTAAACATGGAGCCAGCACACGCAGCAGCAGCAGCAGCGGCGCCACCACCTGGAGGCTGGCGGCCAGCAAGGTAAACATGGAGCCAGCACACGCAGCAGCAGCAGCAGCGGCGCCACCACCTGGAGGCTGGCGGCCAGCAAGGTAAACATGGAGCCAGCACACGCAGCAGCAGCAGCAGCGGCGCCACCACCTGGAGGCTGGCGGCCAGCAGGGTAAACATGGAGCCAGCACACGCAGCAGCAGCAGCAGCGGCGCCACCACATGGAGGCAGGCGGCCAGCAGGGTAAACATGGAGCCAGCACACGCAGCAGCAGCAGCAGCGGCGCCACCACCTGGAGGCTGGCGGCCAGCTAGGTAAACATGGAGCCAGCACACGCAGCAGCAGCAGCAGCGGCGCCACCACCTGGAGGCAGGCGGCCAGCAGGGTAAACATGGAGCCAGCACACGCAGCAGCAGCAGCAGCGGCGCCACCACCTGGAGGCAGGCGGCCAGCAAGGTAAACATGGAGCCAGCACACGCAGTAGCAGCAGCAGCGGCGCCACCACCTGGAGGCTGGCGGCCAGCTAGGTAAACATGGAGCCAGCACACGCAGCAGCAGCAGCAGCAGCAGCAGCAGCAGCGGCGCCACCACCTGGAGGCAGGCGGCCAGCAAGGTAAACATGGAGCCAGCACACGCAGCAGCAGCAGCAGCGGCGCCACCACCTGGAGGCTGGCGGCCAGCAAGGTAAACATGGAGCCAGCACACGCAGCAGCAGCAGCAGCGGCGCCACCACCTGGAGGCTGGCGGCCAGCAGGGTAAACATGGAGCCAGCACACGCAGCAGCAGCAGCAGCAGCAGCAGCAGCAGCAGCGGCGCCACCACCTGGAGGCAGGCGGCCAGCAAGGTAAACATGGAGCCAGCACACGCAGCAGCAGCAGCAGCGGCGCCACCACCTGGAGGCAGGCGGCCAGCAGGGTAAACATGGAGCCAGCACACGCAGCAGCAGCAGCAGCGGCGCCACCACCTGGAGGCGGGCGGCCAGCAGGGTAAACATGGAGCCAGCACACGCAGCAGCAGCAGCAGCGGCGCCACCACCTGGAGGCTGGCGGCCAGCAAGGTAAACATGGAGCCAGCACACGCAGCAGCAGCAGCAGCGGCGCCACCACCTGGAGGCTGGCGGCCAGCAGGGTAAACATGGAGCCAGCACACGCAGCAGCAGCAGCAGCAGCAGCAGCAGCAGCGGGGCGGCGCCACGACCTGTCCCGCCCAGCGGGTGGCCGCCTCCACTAGTTAAGACCGGCTCGCTGACTCTTAGAGTGTTCTCCGGGAAACTGTTTCCCGCATCTACGCAGCATCGCCCCCTGAGCCTTGCTCATGTGAGGGCTGGTCGCCACACACCCTTCGCTTACCTTCTCGAATTCTCACCCACAAAATCTTAGCCTCCGTCACAACTTTGCAGGCGTCATCCCAACCCGGCCTCCTGATAGCACGTCGCATATTGACGTATAGTCTCCCCTAAGGCCAAAAATGGTCGTACTAGAAACTGGAAGCGGTTCGCGAAATTGACATACTGTCCCGTTTTCTGTTTTGGGTCCTCTGGTAAGACAGGATAAGGGCACTTTAGTACGCCAGTTTTCTGACGTTGGGGCACCTCAGGAGGCCGGGCTGGTCATTATGTACAAGGGCAGGGGAACGGTTTTTATTTTCCTTGTTTTACAACCTACGGGATCACCATAGCCCGTGCTACTTGGAGCTTTTTGTTCCAGGTGGCGAGTGTTAAACAACAACAACAACAACATTTATATACAAGTAAAAGAATAAGTCAATCACAAGCTCCAACAACACACAAGTAAAACAAATGAAACAACCAAAAAGATTATTATCAAAATAGACCAAAGAAAGTCAAACAGTTTTATTTCTTGGGGGTTGGTAACACTGTTGGTAACACTGTTGGTAACACTGTTGGTAACACTGGTGGTAACACTGGTGGTAACACTGTTGGTAATACTGTTGGTAACACTGTTGGTAATACTGTTGGTAACACTGGTGGTAATACTGGTGGTAATACTGGTGGTAATACTGGTGGTAATACTGTTGGTAACACTGGTGGTAATACTGGTGGTAACACTGGTGGTAATACTGGTAATAATACTGGTGGTAACACTGTTGGTAACACTGTTGGTAACACTGTTGGTAACACTGTTGGTAATACTGTTGGTAACACTGGTGGTAACACTGGTGGTAACACTGTTGGTAACACTGGTGGTAACACTATTGGTAATACTGTTGGTAACACTGGTGGTAACACTGTTGGTAATACTGGTGGTAATACTGGTGGTAATACTGTTGGTAATACTGGTGGTAATACAGGTGGTAATACTGGTGGTAATACTGGGGTAATACTGGGGTAATACTGGTGGTAATACTGGGGTAATACTGGGGTAATACTGGGGTAATACTGGTGGTAATACTGGTGGTAATACTGGGGTAATACTGGGGTAATATTGGTGGTAATACTGGGGTAATATTGGTGGTAATACTGGGGTAATACTGGTGGTAATACTGGTGGTAATACTGGGGTAATACTGGGGTAATACTGGTGGTAATACTGGGGGTAATACTGGTGGTAATACTGTTGGTAACACTGTTGGTAATACAGGTGGTAATACTGGGGTAATACTGGTGGTAATACTGGGGTAATACTGGTGGTAATACTGGGGTAATACTGGTGGTAATACTGGTGGTAATACTGGTGGTAACACTGGTGGTAATACTGGGGTAATACTGGTGGTAATACTGGTGGTAACACTGGTGGTAATACTGGTGGTAACACTGTTGGTAATACTGGTGGTAATACTGGGGTAATACTGGTGGTATTACTGGTGGTAACACTGTTGGTAACACTGGTGGTAATACTGGTGGTAATACTGTTGGTAATAGTGTTGATAACACTGGTGGTAATACTGGTGGTAATACTGGTGGTAACACTGGTGGTAATACTGGTGGTAACACTGTTGGTAATACTGTTGGTAACACTGTTGGTAATACTGTTGGTAACACTGGTGGTAATACTGGTGGTAATACTGGTGGTAATACTGGTGGTAACACTGTTGGTAATACTGGTGGTAATACTGGTGGTAATGCTGGTGGTAATACTGGTGGTAATACTGTTGGTAATACTGATGGTAATACTGGTGGTAACACTGGTGGTAATACTGGTGGTAATACTGGTGGTAATACTGGGGTAATACTGGTGGTAATACTGGTGGTAACACTGGTGGTAATACTGTTGGTAACACTGTTGGTAATACTGTTGGTGACACTGGTGGTAACACTGGTGGTAATACTGGTGGTAATACTGGTGGTAACACTGGTGGTAATACTGGTGGTAATACTGGGGTAATACTGTTGGTAATACTGTTGGTAATACTGTTGGTAATACTGTTGGTAACACTGTTGGTAATACTGGGGTAATACTGGTGGTAATACTGGGGTAATACTGGTGGTAATACTGTTGGTAATACTGTTGGTAACACTGTTGGTAACAATGTTGGTAATACTGGTGGTAATAGTGGGGTAATACTGGTGGTAATACTGGGGTAATACTGGTGGTAATACTGGTGGTAATACTGGGGTAATACTGGTGGTAATACTGGTGGTAACACTGTTGGTAATACTGGTGGTAACACTGGTGGTAATACTGGGGTAATACTGGTGGTAATACTGTTGGTAATACTGGTGGTAATACTCTTGGTAATACTGTTGGTAACACTGGTGGTAATACTGGTGGTAATACTGGTGGTAACACTGGTGGTAATACTGTTGGTAATACTGGTGGTAATACTGGGGTAATACTGTTGGTAATACTGGGGTAATACTGTTGGTAATACTGGTGGTAATACTGGTGGTAATACTGGTGGTAATACTGTTGGTAACACTGTTGGTAATACCGGTGGTAATACTGGTGGTAATACTGGTGGTAATACTGGTGGTAATATTGTTGGTAACACTGTTGGTAATACTGGTGGTAATACTGGTGGTAATACTGTTGGTAATACTGTTGGTAATACTGGTGGTAACACTGTTGGTAATACTGGTGGTAATACTGGTGGTAATACTGGTGGTAACACTGTTGGTAATACTGGTGGTAATACTGGTGGTAATACTGGTGGTAATACTGGTGGTAATACTGGTGGTAATTCTATTGGTAATACTGGTGGTAATACTGTTGGTAATACTGGTGGTAATACTGGTGGTAATACTGGTGGTAATACTGGGGTAATACTGGTGGTAATACTGTTGGTAATACTGGTGGTAAAACTGGGGTAATACTGGTGGTAATACTGGTGGTAATACTGGTGGTAAAACTGGGGTAATACTGGTGGTAATACTGGTGGTAATACTGGTGGTAATACTGTTGGTAATACTGGTGGTAATACTGGTGGTAATACTGGGGTAATACTGTTGGTAATACTGTTGGTAATACTGGTGGTAATACTGGTGGTAATACTGGGGTAATACTGGTGGTAATACTGGTGGTAATACTGGGGTAATACTGGGGTAATACTGGTGGTAATACTGCGGTAATACTGGGGTAATACTGGTGGTAATACTGGTGGTAACACTGGTGGTAATACTGTTGATAACACTGTTGGTAATACTGTTGGTAATACTGGTGGTAATACTGGGGTAATACTGGGGTAATACTGGTGGTAATACTGGTGGTAATACTGTTGGTAATGCTGGGGTAATACTGGGGTAATACTGTTGGTAACACTGGTGGTAACACTGGTGGTAACACTGTTGGTAATACTGTTGGTAATACTGGTGGTAATACTGGGGTAATACTGTTGGTAATACTGGGGTAATACTGGGGTAATACTGTTGATAACACTGGTGGTAACACTGGTGGTAATACTGTTGGTAATACTGTTGGTAATACTGTTGGTAATACTGGTGGTAATACTGGTGGTAATACTGTTGGTAATACTGTTGGTAATACTGGTGGTAATACTGGTGGTAATACTGGTGTAATACTGGGGTAATACTGGTGGTAATACTGTTGGTAATACTGGTGGTAATACTGGTGGTAATGCTGTTGGTAATACTGTTGGTAATACTGGTGGTAATACTGGGGTAATACTGGTGGTAATACTGTTGGTAATACTGTTGGTAATACTGGTGGTAATACTGGTGGCAACACTGGTGGTAATACTGGTGGTAATACTGATGGTAATACTGGTGGTAATACTGGTGGTAATACTGGTGGTAATACTGGGGTAATACTGATGGTAATACTGGTGGTAATACCGGTGGTAATACTGATGGTAATACTGGTGGTAATACTGGTGGTAATACTGGGGTAATACTGATGGTAATACTGGTGGTAATACTGGTGGTAATATTGGGGTAATACTGATGGTAATACTGGTGGTAATACTGGTGGTAATACTGGGGTAATACTGATGGTAATATTGGTGGTAATACTGGTGGTAATACTGGGGTAATACTGATGGTAATACTGGTGGTAATACTGGTGGTAATACTGGGGTAATACTGGTGGTAATACTGGTGGTAATACTGGGGTAATACTGATGGTAATACTGGTGGTAATACTGGTGGTAATACTGTTGGTAATACTGGTGGTAATACTGGTGGTAATACTGGTGGTAATACTGGGGTAATACTGATGGTAATACTGGTGGTAATACTGATGGTAATACTGGTGGTAATACTGGTGGTAATACTGGTGGTAATACTGGGGTAATACTGATGGTAATACTTGTGGTAATACTGGTGGTAATACTGGTGGTAATACTGGTGGTAATACTGGGGTAATACTGGTGGTAATACTGGTGGTAATACTGGTGGTAACACTGGTGGTAATACTGGTGGTAATACTGGGGTAATACTGGTGGTAACACTGGGGTAATACTGGTGGTAATACTGGTGGTAATACTGTTGGTAATACTGGTGGTAATACTGGGGTAATACTGGTGGTAATACTGTTGGTAATACTGGGGTAATACTGGTGGTAATACTGATGGTAATACTGGTGGTAATACTGGTGGTAATACTGATGGTAATACTGGGGTAATACTGGTGGTAATACTGATGGTAATACTGGTGGTAATACTGGTGGTAATACTGGTGGTAATACTGGTGGTAATACTGGGGTAATACTGGTGGTAATACTGTTGGTAATACTGTTGGTAATACTGGTGGTAATACTGGTGGTAATACTGGTGGTAATACTGTTGGTAATACTGGTGGTAACACTGGTGGTAATACTGGGGTAATACTGATGGTAATACTGGTGGTAATACTGGTGGTAATACTGGTGGTAATACTGGGGTAATACTGGTGGTAATACTGGTGGTAATACTGGTGGTATTACTGGGGTAATACTGATGGTAATACTGGTGGTAATACTGGTGGTAACACTGTTGGTAATACTGGTGGTAATACTGGTGGTAATACTGGTGGTAATACTGGTGGTAATACTGGGGTAATACTGGTGGTAATACTGGTGGTAATACTGGTGGTAATTCTATTGGTAATACTGGTGGTAATACTGTTGGTAATACTGGTGGTAATACTGGTGGTAATACTGGTGGTAATACTGGGGTAATACTGGTGGTAATACTGTTGGTAATACTGGTGGTAAAACTGGGGTAATACTGGTGGTAATACTGGTGGTAATACTGGTGGTAAAACTGGGGTAATACTGGTGGTAATACTGGTGGTAATACTGGTGGTAATACTGTTGGTAATACTGGTGGTAATACTGGTGGTAATACTGTTGGTAATACTGTTGGTAATACTGGTGGTAATACTGGTGGTAATACTGGGGTAATACTGGGGTAATACTGGTGGTAATACTGGTGGTAATACTGGGGTAATACTGGGGTAATACTGGTGGTAATACTGGGGTAATACTGGGGTAATACTGGTGGTAATACTGGTGGTAACACTGGTGGTAATACTGTTGGTAACACTGTTGGTAATACTGTTGGTAATACTGGTGGTAATACTGGGGTAATACTGGGGTAATACTGGTGATAATACTGGTGGTAATACTGTTGGTAATGCTGGGGTAATACTGGGGTAATACTGTTGGTAACACTGGTGGTAACACTGGTGGTAACACTGTTGGTAATACTGTTGGTAATACTGGTGGTAATACTGGGGTAATACTGTTGGTAATACTGGGGTAATACTGGGGTAATACTGTTGATAACACTGGTGGTAACACTGGTGGTAATACTGGTGGTAATACTGTTGGTAATACTGTTGGTAATACTGTTGGTAATACTGGTGGTAATACTGGGGTAATACTGGTGGTAATACTGTTGGTAATTCTGTTGGTAATACTGGTGGTAATACTGGTGGTAATACTGGTGTAATACTGGGGTAATACTGGTGGTAATACTGTTGGTAATACTGGTGGTAATACTGGTGGTAATACTGTTGGTAATACTGTTGGTAATACTGGTGGTAATACTGGGGTAATACTGGTGGTAATACTGTTGGTAATACTGTTGGTAATACTGGTGGTAATACTGGTGGCAACACTGGTGGTAATACTGGTGGTAATACTGATGGTAATACTGGTGGTAATACTGGTGGTAATACTGGTGTAATACTGATGGTAATACTGGTGGTAATACTGGTGGTAATACTGGGGTAATACTGATGGTAATACTGGTGGTAATACTGGTGGTAATACTGGTGGTAATACTGGGGTAATACTGATGGTAATACTGGTGGTAATACTGGTGGTAATATTGGGGTAATACTGATGGTAATACTGGTGGTAATACTGGTGGTAATACTGGGGTAATACTGGTGGTAATACTGGTGGTAATACTGGGGTAATACTGATGGTAATACTGGTGGTAATACTGGTGGTAATACTGTTGGTAATACTTGTGGTAATACTGGTGGTAATACTGGGGTAATACTGATGGTAATACTGGCGGTAATACTGCTGGTAATACTGGTGGTAATACTGGGGTAATACTGATGGTAATACTGGTGGTAATACTGGTGGTAATACTGGTGGTAATACTGGTGGTAATACTGGTGGTAATACTGGTGGTAATACTGGGGTAATACTGATGGTAATACTGGTGGTAATACTGGTGGTAATACTGTTGGTAATACTGGGGTAATACTGATGGTAATACTGGTGGTAATACTGGTGGTAATACTGGGGTAATACTGATGGTAATACTGGTGGTAATACTGGTGGTAATACTGGGGTAATACTGGTGGTAATACTGGGGTAATACTGATGGTAATACTGGTGGTAATACTGGTGGTAATACTGTTGGTAATACTGGTGGTATTACTGGTGGTAATACTGGTGGTAATACTGGGGTAATACTGATGGTAATACTGGTGGTAATACTGATGGTAATACTGGTGGTAATACTGGTGGTAATACTGGTGGTAATACTGGGGTAATACTGATGGTAATACTGGTGGTAATACTGGTGGTAATACTGGTGGTAATACTGGGGTAATACTGATGGTAATACTGGTGGTAATACTGGTGGTAATACTGGTGGTAACACTGGTGGTAATACTGGTGGTAATACTGGGGTAATACTGGTGGTAACACTGGGGTAATACTGGTGGTAATACTGGTGGTAATACTGTTGGTAATACTGGTGGTAATACTGGGGTAATACTGATGGTAATACTGGTGGTAATACTGGTGGTAATACTGTTGGTAATACTGGGGTAATACTGGTGGTAATACTGATGGTAATACTGGTGGTAATACTGGTGGTAATACTGATGGTAATACTGGGGTAATACTGGTGGTAATACTGATGGTAATACTGGTGGTAATACTGGTGGTAATACTGGTGGTAATACTGGGGTAATACTGGTGGTAATACTGTTGGTAATACTGTTGGTAATACTGGTGGTAATACTGGTGGTAATACTGGTGGTAATACTGTTGGTAATACTGGTGGTAACACTGGTGGTAATACTGGGGTAATACTGATGGTAATACTGGTGGTAATACTGGTGGTAATACTGGTGGTAATACTGGTGGTAATACTGGGGTAATACTGGTGGTAATACTGGTGGTAATACTGGGGTAATACTGATGGTAATACTGGTGGTAATACTGGTGGTAATACTGGTGGTAATACTGGTGGTAATACTGGGGTAATACTGGTGGTAATACTGGGGTAATACTGGTGGTAACACTGGTGGTAACACTGGTGGTAACACAGGTGGTAACACAGGTGGTAACACAGGTGGTAACACAGGTGGTAATACTGGGGTAATACATATATAGACATGTATACATATAGGAGCTGGTCCTATAACTGACCTCCCTCGCTGACACCCCAACGTTACACATCTATATTGGTATATATAGCTATATGAGAGGATGTCTGTCTGCCGGGTTGTCCGTCCATGGATGGAGGCCAGACGCTAGGGTCTAGTCTCACTCAAATTTGCAGGGGGGGCGGTGAGCTGGGGTGTGGGACAAACATAGGCTAGTTGGAGTAGGAATCAGTTCAATGCTCTGAGATATATTAGGAATTGTAAATTGAACGTTTCCTGTAAAACGGACGGAAACGTTGGCATTGTCATTATTTTAGGATGTGTGGGGTTGGTGTCTGATGTTTTGCCAACCTATTGTGACTTGCTATCTGCATTCCTCTCAGTTCTGGGACTATACTATGCAGCTGTTATGTTGGGTCAGCCCTTTTGGGGTTGTTGTTTAAGATTCAGCTGCTGGGAGCCAAAAGTTGCAAGTAGCACGGGCTATGGTGATCCCGTAGTGGACTTACCTGCCACAGGAGCGGGGCAAGTAGCACCGGCTATGGTGAGCCCGTAGTGGACTTACCTGGCACAGGAGCGGGGCAAGTAGCACGGGCTATGGTGAGCCCGTAGTGGACTTACCTGGCACAGGAGCGGGGCAAGTAGCACGGGCTATGGTGAGCCCGTAGTGGACTTACCTGGCACCAGTACCTGGCACCTCACAGCCTCCGTCTGTGTACCTGTCTTGTTAGCTCGAGCACACGTACCCGGAACCGGTCCAAGGTCAGGCCGGGGGGCTCCCGCTGGTCACCGCCACACACCCTGGTGTACGTGTGTGTGGTGTCTGAGGTGTAGCGCCTCTGCTAGGTCATAGTCTCTACCCCCAGGGAGATGCCCTGAAGAACCCCAAGATGGCTCTCAGTCAGCCCTAACCTAACTGGCATGAAGGCATCTTTCTGTAGAGGTTCTAAACAACCGAGGTTATCTTGAGATGATTTCGGGGCTTTAGTGTCCCCGCGGCCCGGTCCTCGACCAGGCCTCCACCCCCAGGAAGCAGCCCGTGACAGCTGATTAACTCCCAGGTACCTATTTTACTGCTAGGTAACAAGAACATCAGGGTGAAAGAAACTGCCCATTGTGTCTCGCCGGCGCCCGGGATCGAACCCGGGACCACAGGATCACGGGTCCAGTGTTCTGCACGCTCAGCCACCAGCTCCCACCAACACAGATTTAAAAATAACTTTTTGGCGCCTAATATATTGATATATGTCACTGGAAATACAGACATTTTGTACTTGTAGAAAATACACTTGGAAATGCGGTTCATTTCTGGTTTTTGTACATAAGAAAAGGAACGAGGAACGTCCGGACTTAGTTTATAATTGACCGGCGGACTTGATTCAAGTCCTGTCCTGGGAAGTGGACCAGCTTTCTCGGTCACGGTCCACATGATGGACCGAACCGTCGTCTGTCTCTCCTGTCTCACGTCGTCTGTCTCACGTCGACTGTCTCACGTCGTCTGTCTCACGTCGACTGTCTCTCCTGTCTCACGTCGACTGTCTCTCCTGTCTCACGTCGACTGTCTCTCCTGTCTCACGTCGACTGTCTCCTGTCTCACGTCGACTGTCTCTCCTGTCTCACGTCGACTGTCTCTCCTGTCTCACGTCGACTGTCTCTCCTGTCTCACGTCGACTGTCTCTCCTGTCTCACGTCGACTGTCTCTCCTGTCTCACGTCGTCTGTCTCACGTCGACTGTCTCTCCTGTCTCACGTCGTCTGTCTCTCCTGTCTCACGTCGACTGTCTCTCCTGTCTCACGTCGTCTGTCTCTCCTGTCTCACGTCGACTGTCTCTCCTGTCTCACGTCGACTGTCTCTCCTGTCTCACGTCGTCTGTCTCTCCTGTCTCACGTCTCCTGTCTCCTGTCTCACGTCGACTGTCTCTCCTGTCTCACGTCGACTGTCTCTCCTGTCTCACGTCGTCTGTCTCACGTCGACTGTCTCTCCTGTCTCACGTCGTCTGTCTCACGTCGACTGTCTCTCCTGTCTCACGTCGACTGTCTCTCCTGTCTCACGTCGTCTGTCTCACGTCGACTGTCTCTCCTGTCTCACGTCGACTGTCTCTCCTGTCTCACGTCGACTGTCTCTCCTGTCTCACGTCGACTGTCTCCTGTCTCACGTCGACTGTCTCTCCTGTCTCACGTCGACTGTCTCTCCTGTCTCACGTCGTCTGTCTCACGTCGACTGTCTCTCCTGTCTCACGTCGACTGTCTCTCCTGTCTCACGTCGACTGTCTCCTGTCTCACGTCGACTGTCTCTCCTGTCTCACGTCGTCTGTCTCACGTCGACTGTCTCTCCTAAAGCAGGAGTCCAGTGTCAACACAAGAGCCATAAACAGAGGTACTCCCATGGTCAGAGGCAACATATGTATGCTGACACCTGGAGTGTCAAGTTCCGTCACCAAGTTTGGCTAATGAATTCCTGCTTTAAGATGTGTAGCCTTGGTGTAACCTGTGTTACCTGTGTGTAGCCTTGGTGTAACCTGTGTTACCTGTGTGTAGCCTTGGTGTAACCTGTGTTACCTGTGTGTGTAGCCTTGGTGTAACCTGTGTTACCTGTGTGTAGCCTTGGTGTAACCTGTGTTACCTGTGTGTAGCCTTGGTGTAACCTGTGTTACCTGTGTGTAGCCTTGGTGTAACCTGTGTTACCTGTGTGTAGCCTTGGTGTAACCTGTGTTTCCTGTGTGTAGCCTTGGTGTAACCTGTGTTACCTGTGTGTAGCCTTGGTGTAACCTGTGTTACCTGTGTGTGTAGCCTTGGTGTAACCTGTGTTACCTGTGTGTAGCCTTGGTATAACCTGTGTTACCTGTGTGTAGCCTTGGTGTAACCTATGTGTTACCTGTGTGTGTAGCCTTGGTGTTACCTGTGTGTGTAGCCTTGTGTTACCTGTGTGTAGCCTTGTGTTACCTGTGTGTAGTCATGTGTTACCTGTGTGTAGTCTTGTGTTACCTGCGTGTAGCCTTGGTGTTACCTGTGTGTAGTCTTGTGTTACCTGTGTGTGTAGCCTTGGTGTTACCTGTGTGTGTAGTCTTGTGTTACCTGTGTGTAGCCTTGGTGTTACCTGTGTGTAGCCTTGGTGTTACCTGTGTGTGTAGCCTTGGTGTTACCTGTGTGTGTAGCCTTGTGTTACCTGTGTGTGTGTGTAGTCTGGAGTTACCTATGAAGCTCCCGGCTCAGAGTAATATTTTGTGACACCTTTGGTAAAGTTCTGAGTTATGGCGTCATGTTGTTGGTCAACATGACGCCACCGACATGTTGACCAACATGACGGTGACCGTCAACACCGTCATGTTGAACCCAACATGACGGGTTCCGCATGACGGTGCCAGACATGTTCCGTCATGCGGAACATGTCTGGCACCGTCAGTGTCTGCGGGTGTAGATCAGGTTGCAGATGGCAGCAGCAGCAGCAGGCAGACATTATCATGCAGACTATTTTTTTGTCGTCAGACAGACTGCGTTGCTCAGTGACTGCTTGAACAGCCTTGTCAGAGGACCTGTTCACCTTCCACACCCAACAGGTAGTTACGGCAGGCTGGAGAAGTGCTTATATAACGTATATGCAAGTGTTCTCTCCACTGGCTCGGTTCTGCATTTCCTGCCATGTCGCTCGCTCCAGTATGCTGTCATTCTGCTCAGTAAAACAACACTCAACTTATTTCACAACATTCTACACGGCACACACGTGGGTAGGGAGGAGTTACCCGGCACTGAGGATGGAACATGGAGCGGAACACACGGGATAGTTTCAGGAGCCGCAAACAGAAACTATTTGGATAGAATTATCCCTTTAATGATGAGTCTATACAACATGGGTGACCGGACCTCGACACAAGGGGCGGGAAAATATGGGTAGAGATATCTATGACATTCATGTATAAGAACATTTTTGCATTGGTAACTATAATATGAAGTTACCTATAATGTATTGGTAACTATAATATGAAGTTACCTATAATGTATTGGTAACTATAATATGAAGTTACCTATAATGTATTGGTAACTATAATATGAAGATACCTATAATGTATTGGTAACTATAATATGAAGTTACCTATAATGTATTAGTAACTATAATATGAAGATACCTATAATGTATTGGTAACTTCATACGTTTTTGTTGAATAAACTGCAGTAATAAAATGTTCTGGAGTAAGTAAATTCATCACATTCATCATTTATCTTTATCTATCTTTATTATTTATCTAAAGTATCTGTAGCATTTATCACACTAACGATACTTTAGTGTGATGAGTGCTTCCTTTACTATAATGTGACGTCAACACGCTCAATAACATTATACAGTTATCCAAGATGAACACACTAACATATAACACAAACATAAGAACATAAGAACAAAGGTAACTGCAGAGGGCCTATTGGCCTATACGAGGCAGGTCCTATATATATCCACCCAATCTCATTCATATATATATGTCTAACCTACGCTTGAAACCATCAAGTGACCCCCACCTCCAACAACTGAATACCAACAACCCTACTACCGGACCAGTATTTACCCAGGTCTTTCCTAAATCTATACTTATCC
>NC_091196.1:16928012-16993122 GCF_040958095.1 Procambarus clarkii
TGACCCTGACCCTGGCCCTGACCCTGACCCTGACCCTGACCCTGGCCCCTGGCCCTGATCCTGACCCTGACCCTGACGCTGACCCTGACCCTGGCCCTGGCCATGTCTACGCCACAAAGGTCCTCAGGTACCGGGCAAGAAGGGCCTACCTACGGTTCAGGAAGGTGTTCACATGCGGGTATTAACAATCATGATGTAGTTCACCTGAGTCTCGCTAGATGTCACTGGGACTCATCGTTAAGCCAATCAGAGAGAAGGTAGCAGTGTTCATCTTACAAGTTTAGCCAATCACGACGCTGGCTTATCGGGGCTCATCGGGTGGTCACTTGCCGCCTATTTACCTCCAATTTTATTATAAAATTTGTTTATTTCGAAGTAAAACTGTTGTTTTCCCCCTTCTACGGTGAGCTGCGACACTGTTGTCACTGTTGTCACTGTTGTCACTGTTGTCACTGTTGTCACTGTTGTAGACCATTAAACATTACAAGCCAACACAGGCCTTCCTGCTGGTGCTGACCAAGCTTGTAATAATAATTGATTTAATAATGTCTTGTGTCAAGGGACAGGCAGCCAGAGTGTATATATGAGGGTCTCACTAGTATAGTTGGGTTCGTTCTCGACTCACAATACAGAATTCCGGGTTCGAATCCTGGGAGGGACAGAAATGGTTGGGCGCATATCCTATCACCTAATGCACCTGTTCACCTAGCAGTAAGAGGGTACTCAAGGGTTGGTGAGCTTGTTGTGGGGTTCCATCCTGGGCAGGGTCAGTAATTTGACCCTTGGGGGGGGGGGGACCTCGATATAACCCTAACATGAATATATATACTCTGACTGCCTGTCCCCGACACAATGAATTATTATTATAAATTATAAACATGTTAGTCATGTCTCGAGCCCCCTCCCCCCCCCCCCCTCCCCCCCCTCCCCCCCCTCCCCCCCTTCCCCCCCCTCCCCCCCCCCCCCTACACACAGGATGCAGCCTCACAGCAAACCGACTCACTCCTGAGTAGCTCTACTTACTGCTAGGTGAACAGAGGCATTAGGTGATAGTAAATGGTTCCAAGCCTTCCTGTCCCCACCCCAGGATCATCACCTACTCTCACTAGTGTTTATGTACTTACTAACTACTAGAATAATATCTTGCTATGATAAATATGATAATAATACCATAATAAGACATATTTACCACAAGTTACCAGCTGGGAATGTTTGTAGAGCCACCTGCCAGCTGGGAATGTTTGTAGAGCCACCTGCCAGCTGGGAATGTTTGTAGAGCCACCTGCCAGCTGGGAATGTTTGTAGAGCCACCTGCCAGCTGGGAATGTTTGTAGAGCCACCTACCAGCTGGGAATGTTTGTAGAGCCACCTGCCAGCTGGGAATGTTTGTAGAGCCACCTGCCAGCTGGGAATGTTTGTAGAGCCACCTACCAGCTGGGAATGTTTGTAGAGCCACCTACCAGCTGGGAATGTTTGTAGAGCCACCTACCAGCTGGGAATGTTTGTAGAGCCACCTACCAGCTGGGAATGTTTGTAGAGCCACCTGCCAGCTGGGAATGTTTGTAGAGCCACCTACCAGCTGGGAATGTTTGCAGAGCCACCTACCAGCTGGGAATGTTTGTAGAGCCACCTGCCAGCTGGGAATGTTTGTAGAGCCACCTGCCAGCTGGGAATGTTTGTAGAGCCACCTACCAGCTGGGAATGTTTGTAGAGCCACCTGCCAGCTGGGAATGTTTGTAGAGCCACCTGCCAGCTGGGAATGTTTGTAGAGCCACCTGCCAGCTGGGAATGTTTGTAGAGCCACCTGCCAGCTGGGAATGTTTGTAGAGCCACCTACCAGCTGGGAATGTTTGTAGAGCCACCTACCAGCTGGGAATGTTTGTAGAGCCACCTGCCAGCTGGGAATGTTTGTAGAGCCACCTGCCAGCTGGGAATGTTTGTAGAGCCACCTGCCAGCTGGGAATGTTTGTAGAGCCACCTACCAGCTGGGAATGTTTGTAGAGCCACCTACCAGCTGGGAATGTTTGTAGAGCCACCTGCCAGCTGGGAATGTTTGTAGAGCCACCTACCAGCTGGGAATGTTTGTAGAGCCACCTACCAGCTGGGAATGTTTGTAGAGCCACCTGCCAGCTGGGAATGTTTGTAGAGCCACCTGCCAGCTGGGAATGTTTGTAGAGCCACCTACCAGCTGGGAATGTTTGTAGAGCCACCTACCAGCTGGGAATGTTTGTAGAGCCACCTGCCAGCTGGGAATGTTTGTAGAGCCACCTGCCAGCTGGGAATGTTTGTAGAGCCACCTACCAGCTGGGAATGTTTGTAGAGCCACCTGCCAGCTGGGAATGTTTGTAGAGCCACCTACCAGCTGGGAATGTTTGTAGAGCCACCTACCAGCTGGGAATGTTTGTAGAGCCACCTACCAGCTGGGAATGTTTGTAGAGCCACCTACCAGCTGGGAATGTTTGTAGAGCCACCTACCAGCTGGGAATGTTTGTAGAGCCACCTGCCAGCTGGGAATGTTTGTAGAGCCACCTACCAGCTGGGAATGTTTGTAGAGCCACCTGCCAGCTGGGAATGTTTGTAGAGCCACCTACCAGCTGGGAATGTTTGTAGAGCCACCTGCCAGCTGGGAATGTTTGTAGAGCCACCTACCAGCTGGGAATGTTTGTAGAGCTAACATGAAGGACGCTGTCTTGACCAGCCTCGCCACCTGCCAGCTGGGAATGTTTGTAGAGCTAACATGAAGGACGCTGTCTTGACCAGCCTCGCCACCTACCAGCTGGGAATGTTTGTAGAGCCACCTACCAGCTGGGAATGTTTGTAGAGCCACCTGCCAGCTGGGAATGTTTGTAGAGCCACCTACCAGCTGGGAATGTTTGTAGAGCCACCTGCCAGCTGGGAATGTTTGTAGAGCCACCTGCCAGCTGGGAATGTTTGTAGAGCCACCTGCCAGCTGGGAATGTTTGTAGAGCCACCTGCCAGCTGGGAATGTTTGTAGAGCCACCTACCAGCTGGGAATGTTTGTAGAGCCACCTACCAGCTGGGAATGTTTGTAGAGCCACCTGCCAGCTGGGAATGTTTGTAGAGCCACCTGCCAGCTGGGAATGTTTGTAGAGCCACCTGCCAGCTGGGAATGTTTGTAGAGCCACCTACCAGCTGGGAATGTTTGTAGAGCCACCTACCAGCTGGGAATGTTTGTAGAGCCACCTGCCAGCTGGGAATGTTTGTAGAGCCACCTACCAGCTGGGAATGTTTGTAGAGCCACCTACCAGCTGGGAATGTTTGTAGAGCCACCTGCCAGCTGGGAATGTTTGTAGAGCCACCTGCCAGCTGGGAATGTTTGTAGAGCCACCTACCAGCTGGGAATGTTTGTAGAGCCACCTACCAGCTGGGAATGTTTGTAGAGCCACCTGCCAGCTGGGAATGTTTGTAGAGCCACCTGCCAGCTGGGAATGTTTGTAGAGCCACCTACCAGCTGGGAATGTTTGTAGAGCCACCTGCCAGCTGGGAATGTTTGTAGAGCCACCTGCCAGCTGGGAATGTTTGTAGAGCCACCTGCCAGCTGGGAATGTTTGTAGAGCCACCTACCAGCTGGGAATGTTTGTAGAGCCACCTGCCAGCTGGGAATGTTTGTAGAGCCACCTACCAGCTGGGAATGTTTGTAGAGCCACCTACCAGCTGGGAATGTTTGTAGAGCCACCTACCAGCTGGGAATGTTTGTAGAGCCACCTGCCAGCTGGGAATGTTTGTAGAGCCACCTGCCAGCTGGGAATGTTTGTAGAGCCACCTACCAGCTGGGAATGTTTGTAGAGCTAACATGAAGGACGCTGTCTTGACCAGCCTCGCCACCTGACCTGTTTGTTTATATTAAAACCGATCCTCCGGGTTGTGTAGTAGAGACTGCTTGAGTTATATCTAGTTTACGTAACGCTACGACTGGTCTGGAAGCGCCATAGCGCCAGGCGGCCTTCTTAGGAAGATCGCCGCTCTTAAATGACTTCGTGAATCCCGACGGATCCGCCACGAAGATGGTAAGTAAGAAGGAAACGTTGCTAAGTACTTGTGTAACTGCTTCGTGAATCTGGCCCCAGGTCACTCATTGTGTAAGTTAATACTGGCACATGAACAGTGTCCACAATATGTGGGCTTCTGGCAGCTGGGTTGACGTACATATGTGACGACCACCACGTTATCTTGAGGCTTTCTTGAGATGATTTCGGGGCTTAGTGTCCCCGCGGCCCGGTCCTCGGCCGGGCCTACTTTTTGTTATACATCCCCAGGAAGCAGCCCGTAGCAGCTGTCTAAATCCCAGGTACCTATTTACTGCTTGATGAACAAGGCATCAGGGTGAAAAAGTCTGCCCATTTGTTTCCGGATCCATCATGGATAGAACCCGGAACCTCAGGACTACGAATCCCGAGCGCTGTGTACTCAGCCGTCAGGCCCCTTTAGGTCATGTAGTTGCTAGGCGGGAGTTTCGCTCTTATTAGCAACGATAATATCTTGGCTTAAAAGGATGTCTAGCCTCAGGCGGGAGCAGGACTGGTTTGTGTGGTGGTGGTGGTGGTGGTGGTGTTCGTGGTGGTGGTGGTGCTGTTGTTGTGGTGGTGGTGGTGGTAGTGGTGGTGGTGGTGGTGGTGGTGGTAGTGGTGGTGGTGGTGTTGTTGTTGTTGTTGTTCGTGGTGGTGGTGGTGGTGGTGGCTTCCACAACTACTACCATCACACACTGCACCTGTTGACCACCGGTACAGAGTGCGGGTACTCCCTTACATGCCTTCTGTACATTGGAGTGTGGTGCAGCTCCAGCCTCTGGTCCTGCTCTGGTCCTGCTCTGGTCCTCCTCTGGTCCTCCTCTGGTCCTCCTCTGGTCCTGCTCTGGTCCTGCTCTGGTCCTCCTCTGGTCCTCCTCTGGTCCTGCTCTGGTCCTGCTCTGGTCCTCCTCGGGTCCTGCTCTGGTCCTCCTCTGGTCCTCCTCTGGTCCTGCTCTGGTCCTGCTCTGGTCCTCCTCTGGTCCTGCTCTCTCAAGTCTAACAACCATTTGTTTGTCCATTATTAGCGGTTGTCGCGGCTAGTCCTCTTGGGTTTATATTCATCATTATCTTCGTGTCGTCGTGTGGAAGACTGAGATGTTCACTTCCTGGTCGTTCACATTCATTAAGGGACCCAGGAACGACCCTTGGGAACTCCACTCTCTACGTTCCTCCTCCTTGAAGCCTCTAACTGTGGCTGTTCTCTGGTCTTCAACTCGATCAAGTTTATCAGGCATGACTTTCCCTTCGAAGGTTCACTCTGGCCATTTGATACAAAGATTATCCACTCCGGGCGTTCCCTTATTCTCAACTTGATTACTTTTTCCAGCAATTTCAGCAGAATAGTTGTCAGTAAGGCTGTCAGTAAGACTGCTTAGTAAGACTGTGAGTAAGACTGTCAGTAAGACTGCTTAGTAAGACTGTCAGTAAGACTGCTTAGTAAGACTGTGAGTAAGACTGTCAGTAAGACTGCTTAGTAAGACTGTCAGTAAGACTGTCAGTAAGACTGTCAGTAAGACTGCTTAGTAAGACTGTCAGTAAGGCTGTCAGTAAGACTGCTTAGTAAGACTGTCAGTAAGGCTGTCAGTAAGACTGCTTAGTAAGACTGCTTAGTAAGACTGTCAGTAAGACTGTCAGTAAGACTGCTTAGTAAGACTGCTTAGTAAGACTGTCAGTAAGACTGTCAATAAGGCTGTCAGTAAGACTGCTTAGTAAGACTGCTTAGTAAGACTGTCAGTAAGGCTGTCAGTAAGACTGGTCTGTAGTTCAGTGCCTCATGTCTGTCATCTTTTTTCAAATACTTGGACTATGCTTTTTTCAAAATTCTGGGAGTTACCGGTGTCAAATGTTTTATTGAAGACTTCAGTTATTAGGCGATAAAGAACTTGCTTGATATCTGCTTGATGGGGTTCTGGGAGTTCTTCTACTCCCCAAGCCCGGCCCGAGGCCAGGCTTGACTTGTGGGAGTTTGGTCCACCAGGCTGTTGCTTGGAGCGGCCCGCAGGCCCACACACCCACCACAGCCCGGTTGGTCCGGCACTCCTTGGAGGAAACAATCTAGTTTCCTCTTGAAGATGTCCACGGTTGTTCCGGCAATATTTTTTATACTCGCTGGGAGGACGTTGAACAACCGCGGACCTCTGATGTTTAACCTCTACAGCTTCCTTCAACAGCCAAAGTGGTAGTGGTGGTGGTGGCAGGGTGGTGGTGGTGGCAGGGTGCTGGTGGTGGTGGTGGCAGGGTGGTGGCAGCAGGGTGCTGGTGGTGGTGGCAGCAGGGTGGTGGCAGCAGGGTGCTGGTGGTGGTGGCAGCAGGGTGCTGGTGGTGGTGGCAGCAGGGTGGTGGCAGCAGGGTGGTGGCAGCAGGGTGCTGGTGGTGGTGGCAGCAGGGTGGTGGCAGCAGGGTGCTGGTGGTGGTGGCAGCAGGGTGGTGGCTGGTGGTGGTGGCAGCAGGGTGCTGGTGGTGGTGGCAGCAGGGTGCTGGTGGTGGTGGCAGCAGGGTGGTGGCAGCAGGGTGCTGGTGGTGGTGGCAGCAGGGTGGTGGCAGCAGGGTGGTGGCAGCAGGGTGCTGGTGGTGGTGGCAGCAGGGTGGTGGCAGCAGGGTGCTGGTGGTGGTGGCAGCAGGGTGCTGGTGGTGGTGGCAGCAGGGTGGTGGTGGCAGCAGGGTGGTGGTGGCAGCAGGGTGGTGGTGGCAGCAGGGTGGTGGTGGTGACAGGGTGGTGGTGGTGGCAGCAGGGTGGTGGCAGCAGGGTGGGGGCAGCAGGGTGGTGGTGGTGGCAGCAGGGTGGTGGCAAGGTGGTGGCAGCAGGGTAGTGGCAGGGTGGTAGCAGCAGGGTGGTGGCAGGGTGGTGGCAGCAGGGTGGTGGTGGTGGCAGCAGGGTGGTGGTGGTGGCAGCAGGGTGGTGGTGGTGGCAGCAGGGTGGTGGTGGTGGCAGCAGGGTGGTGGTGGTGGCAGCAGGGTGGTGGTGGTGGCAGCAGGGTGGTGGTGGCAGCAGGGTGGTGGTGGTGGCAGCAGGGTGGTGGCAGTAGGGTGGGGCCCACCAAGGACCCGAGCGGCAGGTAAGGGCAGACACAGGCAGCCACTCCTCTTCCACCCCCAGCTGGCGAGTGACCTACCACACACTACCTCCATCTCCACTACCCGCGCACACACCTGAACCACTCCTCTCGCACCGCACACACACCTGTAGCCCCACACACACACCTGTAGCTCACCGAGATGGAGGACCCCTGCACTAAGTGTCCCTCAGACGTGGAGATGAAGCCAGCCAAACTCAGTGAGAAGGTAAGTGTACCAGTGGCAGCCATCTCTCCTCTCCTCCTCTCCTCTAGAAAATCTAGTCCAAGTGCAGTGAAAAGCTCTGTACCTCAGGGTACAGTCCTTGCACCGCTGCTTTTCCTTATCCTCATATCAGATATAGACAAAAATACAAGTCGCAGCTTCATATCATCCTTTGCAGATGACACAAAAATCAGTATGAAAATTATCTCGGCTGAAGACATTGAAAAACTTCAAGCTGATATTAATAAAGTTTTCGACTGGGCATCAGAAAATAACATGATGTTTAACAGTGATAAATTCCAGGTACTCAGGTACGGTAAAAATGAGGACCTTAAACATAATACAGAGTACAAAACACAATCAAATGTACCATAGTAGGAAAACAGCATGTAAATGATTTGGGAATAATAATGTCTGACGACCTAACGTTTAGGGAGCATAACCAAGCAAATATTGCGACAGCCAGAAAAATGATAGGATGGATTACGAGAACTTTCAAATCCAGGGATCCCACCACAATGGTTGTACTCTTCAAGTCACTTGTGTTGTCCCGTCTCGAGTACTGCTCAGTACTCACTTCCACCTTCAGAGCAGGAGAGATTGCTGAAATAGAGGGAATACAGAGAACATATACGGCACGCATAGACACAATAAAGCACCTAAATTATTGGGATCGTCTCAAAGTTCTCCAAATGTACTCACTAGAAAGAAGACGAGAGAGATATCAAATAATATACACCTGGAAGATACTGGAGGACCAAGTACTAAATCTACACAGTAAAATGACAACGTATTGGAGTGAACGATATGGAAGAAAATGCAGAATAGAACCAGTGAAGAGCAGAGGTGCCATAGGCACAATCAGAGAACACTGTATAAACATCAGAGGTCCGCGGTTGTTCAACGTCCTCCCAGCGAGCATAAGAAATATTGCCGGAACAACCGTGGACATCTTCAAGAGGAAACTAGATTTATTCCTCCAAGGAGTGCCGGACCAACCGGGCTGTGGTGGGTATGTGGGCCTGCGGGCCGCTCCAAGCAACAGCCTGGTGGACCAAACTCTCACAAATCAAGCCTGGCCTCGGGCCGGGCTGGGGGAGTAGAAGAACTCCCAGAACCCCATCAACCAGGTAACCAGGTATCTCCTTCCTCGCTGCTCTCTCTCTCTCCACACACCTGCCCCTGCCTCTATTGCAGCTGACACGTGACACCACATGTGTCTTGAGGACACATAGGCACGTCACGTGACAATTCGAACAACCAGGACCACAGGGAACAGTTTTTTACGCAAACGTAAACAAATATACGTACACCTCTCGTTCATCAGTGACTGGAACTTTTGTTATTGTTGGGGCATTGATTCAAGCACCTGTGCCCCGGGGTACTGTCCTGGCACCTTGGGTGTGTACTGGCACCTGTAGTGTGCCCCGGGGTACTGTCCTGGCACCTTGGGTGTGTACTGGCACCAGTAGTGTGCCCCGGGGTACTGTCCTGGCACCTTGGGTGTGTACTGGCACCAGTAGTGTGCCCCGGGGTACTGTCCTGGCACCTTGGGTGTGTACTGGCACCAGTAGTGTGCCCCGGGGTACTGTTTTGTGCCCCCGGAATATCAATACTAATGTTTAGAAGCACTAGGGACATCAATACTAATGTTTAGAAGCACTAGGAACATCAATAATAATGTTTAGAAGCACTAGGAACATCAATAATAATGTTTAGAAGCACTAGGGACATCAATAATAATGTTTAGAAGCACTAAGAACATCAATAATAATGTTTAGAAGCACTAGGGACATCAATACTAATGTTTAGAAGCACTAGGGACATCAATACTAATGTTTAGAAGCACTAGGGACATCAATACTAATGTTTAGAAGCACTAGGGACATCAATACTAATGTTTAGAAGCACTAGGGACATCAATACTAATGTTTAGAAGCACTAGGGACATCAATACTAATGTTTAGAAGCACTAGGGACATCAATACTAATGTTTAGAAGCACTAGGGACATCAATACTAATGTTTAGAAGCACTAGGGACATCAATACTAATGTTTAGAAGCACTAGGGACATCAATAATAATGTTTAGAAGCACTAGGGACATCAATAATAATGTTTAGAAGCACTAGGGACATCAATACTAATGTTTAGAAGCACTAGGGACATCAAAGGCAACTTTAAACTGCAATTTTGAGCCCTGAGTATACTCCTGGACTTAGTTCCCAAGTCCATATACACTGAGAAATGGAATAGAGTCCTCCAGGTATTCATTATTGTTCAGGGCTTTAACCTTGCTGGAATGTATATCCCTGGGCGCGGAGGGGCGCCTGGATCTTTAGTCTCTCCTGTGTGTCTCAGAGGACCATTGTTACACGTCTCCTCACAACCAATTGCTGTGTTGGTCGTTAGTTGACTTCGGAGGAGCGAGCAATTACCACTGAAGTGTCCCTCCGTGGCCTCTTGCCTCTCGTTAAGAGTCCGTGGCTGGGCTGGACCAGGCGGCCACCACCACCACAGTGACCACCACCACAGCGGCCACCACCACGGCGGCCACCACCACAGTGGTCACCACCACAGTGGTCACCACCACGGAGGTCACCACCACGGCGGCCACCACCACGGAAGTCACCACCACGGAGGTCACCACCACGGCGGCCACCACCACGGTGGCCACCACCACGGCGGCCACCACCACCACAGTGACCACCACCACAGCGGCCACTACCACGGCGGCCACCACGCCACCACCGCAGTGACCACCACCACAGTGACCACCACCACCACAGTGACCACCACCACAGTGACCACCACCACCACGGCGGCCACCACCACAGTGGCCACCACCACAGTGACCACCACCACCACAGTGGCCACTAGACAACAAGGTGTCCACCACTGGCTGGGACTACACACCCGGCGCCGCCACTAGACAACAAGGTGTCCACCACTGGCTGGGACTACACACCCGGCGCCGCCACTAGACAACAAGGTGTCCACCACTGGCTGGGACTACACACCCGGCGCCGCCACCAGTTGGCCGGGCTGAGGTCTGGCCAAGGCTGATCACCATGTTCGTCCTGGGAAGTTCTTAATATATTCTTATACGTATATACTTGGCATCTCTGGGGCGCTTATACATGTATACATTGTATCTCTGGGGCGCTTATACATGTATACATTGTATCTCTGGGGCGCTTATACATGTATACTTGGCATCTCTGGGGCGCTTATACATGTATACATTGTATCTCTGGGGCGCTTATACATGTATACATTGTATCTCTGGCAGCTCATACATGTTATTGTGCCGTGGTTGTTGTTGCTGTGATTGTACCGTTGTTGCTGTGATTGTACCGTTGTTGCTGTGACTGTACCGTTGTTGCTGTGATTGTACCGTTGTTGCTGTGATTGTACCGTTGTTGCTGTGACTACACCGTTGTTGCTGTGATTGTACCGTTGTTGCTGTGATTGTACCGTTGTTGTTGTGACTGTACCGTTGTTGCTGTGATTGTACCGTTGTTGCTGTGATTGTACCGTTGTTGTTGTGACTGTACCGTTGTTGCTGTGATTGTACCGTTGTTGCTGTGATTGTACCGTTGTTGTTGTGACTGTACCGTTGTTGCTGTGATTGTACCGTTGTTGCTGTGATTGTACCGTTGTTGCTGTGACTGTACCGTTGTTGCTGTGATTGTACCGTTGTTGCTGTGATTGTACCGTTGTTGTTGTGACTGTACCGTTGTTGCTGTGATTGTACCGTTGTTGCTGTGATTGTACCGTTGTTGTTGTGATTGTACCGTTGTTGTTGTGACTGTACCGTTGTTGCTGTGATTGTACCGTTGTTGCTGTGATTGTACCGTTGTTGCTGTGATTGTACCGTTGTTGTTGTGATTGTACCGTTGTTGTTGTGATTGTACCGTTGTTGTTGTGACTGTACCGTTGTTGCTGTGATTGTACCGTTGTTGTTGTGACTGTACCGTTGTTGTTGTGATTGTACCGTTGTTGTTGTGATTGTACCGTTGTTGTTGTGACTGTACCGTTGTTGCTGTGATTGTACCGTTGTTGTTGTGATTGTACCGTTGTTGTTGTGATTGTACCGTTGTTGTTGTGACTGTACCGTTGTTGCTGTGACTGTACCGTTGTTGCTGTGATTGTACCGTTGTTGTTGTGATTGTACCGTTGTTGTTGTGATTGTACCGTTGTTGTTGTGACTGTACCGTTGTTGCTGTGACTGTACCGTTGTTGCTGTGATTGTACCGTTGTTACTGTGATTGTACCGTTGTTGTTGTGATTGTACCGTTGTTGTTGTGATTGTACCGTTGTTGTTGTGATTGTACCGTTGTTGTTGTGACTGTACCGTTGTTGCTGTGATTGTACCGTTGTTGTTGTGACTGTACCGTTGTTGCTGTGACTGTACCGTTGTTGCTGTGATTGTACCGTTGTTGTTGTGATTGTACCGTTGTTGTTGTGATTGTACCGTTGTTGTTGTGATTGTACCGTTGTTGCTGTGATTGTACCGTTGTTGTTGTGACTGTACCGTTGTTGCTGTGACTGTACCGTTGTTGCTGTGACTGTACCGTTGTTGCTGTGATGGTACCGTTGTTGCTGTGACTGTACCGTTGTTGCTGTGATTGTACCGTTGTTGCTGTGACTGTGCCGTTGTACAAACGGTAAATTGTCAAGTTTGCGTTCACTATAAACAATAAACAGTAGCATCACCACCACTCACGTGACCTCTGGCAGGTGGCCCGGGGGTGGCCACACCTCTGGCAGGTGGCCCGGGGGTGGCCACATCTCTGGCAGGTGGCCTGAGGTCGCCACACCTCTGGCAGGTGGCCCGGGGGTGGCCACACCTCTGACAGGTGGCCTGAGGTCGCCACACCTCTGACAGGTGGCCCGGGGGTGGCCACACCTCTGGCAGGTGGCCTGAGGTCGCCACACCTCTGACAGGTGGCCCGGGGGTGGCCACACCTCTGACAGGTGGCCCGGGGGTGGCCACACCTCTGGCAGGTGGCCACACCTCTGGCAGGTGGCCCGGGGTGGCCACACCTCTGGCAGGTGGCCCGGGGGTGGCCACACCTCTGGCAGGTGGCCCGGGGCGGCCTCACCTCTGGCAGGTGGCCCGGGGGCGGCCACACCTCTGGCAGGTGGCCCGGGGCGGCCACACCTCTGGCAGGTGGCCCGGGGCGGCCACACCTCTGGCAGGTGGCCCGGGGCGGCCACACCTCTGGCAGGTGGCCCGGGGCGGCCACACCTCTGGCAGGTGGCCCGGGGTGGCCACACCTCTGGCAGGTGGCCCGGGGTGGCCAGAAGTATCACGCACTGAAGTCAGTGTATGAACTATATTCTGGGTGTGTATACACCGAGAAATAGTGTCAGTTTGTATGTCTCTCTCGACACCTTTTTCTTAGACTGGACCTTAACATCTTGAAGCAGGTTAATATTGTCTGAATGAGACTTAACTTGAGCAACTTCGAGTCCTCAAGTTGTGACTCAGCCTCTTGTCAGACTCCTGGTTGTCAGGAGTCTGACGTCGTTAATATCTTATATTTCTATGTTATTATTTCTCTATCTTACCATATAAAGTTGATTTGTATACATTTCGGAACTTCTGATTTTTTTAGCTATTTTTTTGGTAAGTAAGTTATATTTTAAGCTGTAATAATGGCCACAAATATTGTAAGAATTAGAATTTGTCTTTATTAAACGTAATTTACTGGTCAACAAAGATTATAGTTACGTGAAGACTTTAATTGGTTCTTTCTCTTTATTGAATTCAAGTCAATTACTGAATATGTTATCTGGCTGAGGAGAGAGAGAGAGAGAGAGAGAGAGAGAGAGAGAGAGAGAGAGAGAGAGAGAGAGAGAGAGAGAGGGAGAGGGAGAGGGAGAGAGAGAGAGAGAGAGAGAGAGACAGAGAGAGACAGAGAGAGAGAGAGACAGAGAGAGAGAGAGAGAGAGAGAGAGAGAGAGAGAGAGAGAGAGAGAGAGAGAGAGAGAGAGAGAGAGAGAGAGAGAGAGAGAGAGAGAGAGAGAGAGAGAGAGAGAGACAGAGACAGAGAGAGAGAGAGACAGAGACAGAGAGAGACAGAGAGAGAGAGAGACAGAGAGAGAGAGAGACAGAGAGAGAGAGAGAGAGAGAGAGAGAGAGAGAGAGAGAGAGAGAGAGAGAGAGAGAGAGAGAGAGAGAGAGAGAGAGAGGGAGAGGGAGAGGGAGAGAGAGAGAGAGAGAGAGAGAGAGACAGAGAGAGACAGAGAGAGAGAGAGACAGAGAGAGAGAGAGAGAGAGAGAGAGAGAGAGAGAGAGAGAGAGAGAGAGAGAGAGAGAGAGAGAGAGAGAGAGAGAGAGAGAGAGAGACAGAGACAGAGAGAGAGAGAGACAGAGACAGAGAGAGACAGAGAGAGAGAGAGACAGAGAGAGAGAGAGAGAGAGAGAGAGAGAGAGAGAGAGAGAGAGAGAGAGAGAGAGAGAGAGAGAGAGAGAGAGAGAGAGAGAGAGAGAGGGAGAGGGAGAGGGAGAGAGAGAGAGAGAGAGAGAGAGACAGAGAGAGACAGAGAGAGAGAGAGACAGAGAGAGAGAGAGAGAGAGAGAGAGAGAGAGAGAGAGAGAGAGAGAGAGAGAGAGAGAGAGAGAGAGAGAGAGAGAGAGAGAGAGAGAGAGACAGAGACAGAGAGAGAGAGAGACAGAGACAGAGAGAGACAGAGAGAGAGAGAGACAGAGAGAGAGAGAGACAGAGAGAGAGAGAGAGAGAGAGAGAGAGAGAGAGAGAGAGAGAGAGAGAGAGAGGGAGAGAGAGAGAGAGAGAGAGAGAGAGAGAGAGAGAGAGAGAGAGAGAGAGAGAGAGAGAGAGAGAGAGAGAGAGAGAGAGAGAGAGAGAGAGAGAGAGAGCTGTAATTAACACAAAGCCACACACATATATTAACATGATAGTGAGGGAAGGTGAGTGCCAGAGGGAGGTGAGCACCAGGCCGGATATAAGCCAGAGCGAGCCAGGATAAAGCCGGATAATCTAGGAAAACTCTCTAGATGAGGCCGGATAAGACCAGCGACGCCTGAGTAAGGTCACAATGACGTCACATCTCGCCATCCTCTCCTCTCTCTCTCTCCTTATTCACTCTACTTATTGTTTATACACTCCTCATTACCACCACGAGGGTGTGGGTAGAGGCAGGTGTGGTCGTAGCCACACTCACACCACAACACTTCAGTGTTGAACACTGAAGTGTTCAGTGTTCAACACTGAATAATTAACATTATTCAGTGTTGAACTAATTAATAATTAACAACACCACAACACTTCAGTGTTGTGGTGTTGTTAATTATTAATTCAATGTGTTGCCTTTACTGCTATATGACCTAGACAAACCTTCAGTTTGTCTAGGTCACCTTGTAGCCTCCTACTATCTTCCTCAGTTTCAATCCTCCTCATAATTTTGGAGCAAACATTGAGAGCAACGAGACTATTCCCTCTGGGAGATCGTTAGCATATCTGAGCATCACAGGCCGTCCTCCTCTTTAGGTAGAACTTATAGTAACGCTGAGCACCATAGTATATTTATCGACGTATGGGACAATGACAAAGTATATGCAGGCGATGAGTCACAATAACGTGGCTGAAGTATGTTGACCAGACCACACACTAGAAGGTGAAGGGACGACGACGTTTCGGTCCGTCCTGGACCATTCTCAAGTCGATTGTGTGTGGTCTTCTAGTGTGTGGTCTTCTAGTGTGTGGTCTTCTAGTGTGTGGTCTTCTAGTGTGTGGTCTTCTAGTGTGTGGTCTTCTAGTGTGTGGTCTTCTAGTGTGTGGTCTTCTAGTGTGTGGTCTGGTCAACATACTAGAAAGTATAAATAGGTAATACTGAATTTGACAAATTGAAAAGGTTTTGGAATTGATATTGTAAGACAAAAGTTAACTAAGGATCCCAGGCCTAATATTGTACCTATGTGTGCTATATTAGGCCTAGGAATATTTAAGTTCGGGGTTTAACTTTATTTTTTCGAACGCTATAAAGTTAATATTGCCAAATTCTACTAATTGTTCATTAGGTCAATGTATGTACACAGGTCCATGTAGTTGGAAAAAAAATCTAAACAGGAAGATGGGCTGACGAAATAAGATAGATCCAGGGACTGAACCCTGTTGGACTCCACTAGTGACGCCTCGCCACTCTGAGATCTCGCCCCTCACAGTGACTCGCTGTCTTCTGTTCCTTAGGTACTCCCTTATCTAGTGAAGTATCTTCCATTTTACTCCCGCCTGCATCTCCTGCTTGTGCAATAGTCTCCCATGGAGTACTGTAAGGTTTTCACTGTGTCGGAGAACATTTACCTGTCGAAATACTGTGAGCAATACAGAAAACCAGTCACAACAGCGTGGCTGAACCTCGTAACCTAACCCTCCCTGGATATGAAAGTGACGAGGACGTTTCTGGCCGTGCTGGACCCCCTTATCACGACTCTTCATTAAGGTCCAAGATGGACCGAAATGTCTCTTTAATTTCAGATCACATGTGTTGGGTCATGTGAAGGTAATGTTGGGTCATGTGAAGGTCATGTTGGGTCATGTGTTGGGTCATGTGTTGGGTCATGTGAAGGTCATGTGTTGGGTCATGTGTTGGGTCATGTGTTGGGTCATGTGTTGGGTCATGTGAAGGTCATGTTGGGTCATGTGAAGGTCATGTGAAGGTCATGTTGGGTCATGTGAAGGTCATGTTGGGTTCGTGGCTTCGAGAACACGACCGCCTTGTTGAGGCCTCGTCCAGGTGACCTGTGCCAGGATGACCTGCACCAGCCTGCTGCTTCCTTAAGGTCTTCCATGACCTCCAGGGTGTGATAACTAGCGAGGGACGAGTAACTAGCGGGGTATGTTAGGGTACTTGACCTTGGGCAGCTATTCACGGTCGTTTAAGGAGCGAACCCTTATGTCTGGACTATGTGAAGGGGCTACATAGTTTGTGTCTAGGGCTATCCATGTGTGCCCATCTCACAGGATGCTGCTATGTGATCCAAGGTCATGTGATCACTTGCCTCACTGGAAATCGACTCACAAAAGTGACCTACTGTTCCGTTTTCTGTTTGAGTCGTTCGGCTTACTCGGCCAGCTTAGAAAAGGATTCTTTCAATTAACATTTTTCATACCGTTTTGAAACTTCATGAGAATTTCCTGCTCACCTAACCTATCACAGGACCCTTAACTTACTGTTGTTGAAAAAAAAATCCCAAATTTATATCCATTTTTTTCATTTTCAAATTACGTCCATATTCGGCCATACGGCAACCCGTTCTCGCAAATTTAATAAGTCAATATTGACTTATTAAATATGTGCATAGGTGACATACTTAACATAATAGTTTCCCTTGAAAAGCTTCATAGAAAACACCGACCTTACCTAACCTACTTAGTATGTTAAGATAAGCATCTTATTGCTTCGTAATTACAATTATTACCTAACCTATACCTATAATAGGTTAAGTAACAATTGTAATTACGAAGCTATAAGATACTTATTTTAACATACTAAGTAGGTTAGGCAAGGTCGGTGTTTTCTAAGAAGCTTTTCAAGGGAAACTATTATGTTAAGTATGTCACCTAGGCACATATTTAATAAGTCAATATTGACTTATTAAATTTGCGAGAACGGGTTGCATACGGACAAACGGCCAAAAGCGACGTTCTTTTTAAGAGGACAGGTTGGGGGTAAACTGTGGGTGCATTATGAGGATATCCTCAAGAACACGAGAGGTAATACAGTAACTAGGAAGCTCTAGGGCCTGCATGAGGGCACGTCTTAATGGCTGGACGTTCAGTAATGTAGTGTGAGAGATCATCACCCAGGTCCTGCTCACAGACTGTGCACCTGGAGTGCTCAGGTCCAGTCCACCCTCACCTAAGGTGCTCCGGGGTGACTTTCCAGCACCTCAGTAGACGAAGGGAAGATCTCAGGTGTGTGGCGAGCAGTGAACCACAGGTGCCAGACATGACAGTCAGGAGGCAGCTACCTACTAACTTAATGGTTGTGAACACACAGGGTGGAGGTGGGGAGGTAGTGAGCTCACCCCTTCAACACTCGGAGTGTATCACACACTCACACACTGCCTCAGTACCACCTAGGGGACACAGGTGGAAACTGAGTACCCAAATGAGCCACAGAGACGTTAGAAAGAACTTTTTCAGTGTCAGAGTAGTTAACGGATGGAATGCATTAGGCAGTAATGTGGTGGAGGCTGACTCCATACACAGCTTCAAGTGTAGATATGACAGAGCCCAATAGGCTCAGGAACCTGTACACCTGTTGATTGACAGTTGAGAGGCGGGACCAAAGAACCAGAGCTCAACCCCCGCAAGCACAACTAGGTAAGAACAATTAGGTAAGTACCGCACCACAATCATTGCTTGTACTGTATTTTCCACCACAGACGTGGCATTTATACAATTTATACAATATTTATACATTACTAGCTGGCTAGTGTATGTCCGTCGCCAACTGTCTATGATGGTCAAGGTCTTAACTATTATGTAGAGAAGCGCCCCGGGGGGGGGGGAGGTGGTCGAGGGCTGACTCTTCAACAAGTACACACACGCGTACGCACGCGCGCACGCTCAGGGAAGCAGTTGACTGTTAACAATTAACTTTACTGGCTACAGGTAGTCCAGAGTCCAAGCCACAGTACTGTTGACTCCTCACAGTCAATTTAATCTACGTTACTGACAAGTCCAACACCACAAACGTCAGACCAAACATGCAGCTCTGACACTTTCCCTCTCCTTGAGTTGTCAAGTGCGCCCCATATTATGGCTTGACAGACAGGCTCCGGCTCTGAGTGACGTATACCTACACCCGTCAACAGATGTGTAGTGTTGTGATCAGGTGAGAGAAGGGAGAGTGGACAGGTGTGGGAAGGGAGAGTGGACACGACGGTGGTACAGGGGTGACATCATCAATACAGTACATAAAATACATCAATACAATACACCAATACATCACCCGAGGCTCTGTGTAGCCTCGGGTGATGTATTGGTGGCGGGTGTTGCATCATGCGAGGTCTGTTGCCGTGTGTCCGTGACAGGTATTGAGAGCACTCAAGGTCTGCTCTGATGTGCGAGTGGCACATGTTGCATCAGGTGTGCGAGTGGCACATGTTGCATCAGGTGTGCGAGTGGCACATGTTGCATCAGGTGTGCGAGTGGCACATGTTGCATCAGGTGTGCGAGTGGCACATGTTGCATCAGGTGTGTGAGTGGCACATGTTGCATCAGGTGTGCGAGTGGCACATGTTGCATCAGGTGTGCGAGTGGCACATGTTGCATCAGGTGTGCGAGTGGCACATGTTGCATCAGGTGTGCGAGTGGCACATGTTGCATCAGGTGTGTACTGGCGTCTTGGGTGACGGGCGCCAGGCTCACCTCTTGGTGTTCTTAAAGATTCGCTACTTGGAACTAAAATTTCTAAGCAGCACGGGCTATGGTGAGCCCCGTAGTTCAGGCTTATTGTCCTCGGGACGATGGTAAAGGTAAACCGTAAACTACACCCATGGAACACATGGGATACCACCCCCCCCCCCTTTATTTACACCTTGAGTGTGGTAGAGACAATCACTGGTGTTCTGAGTTTATAAATTCCAAATGTCACTCTTGAAAAAAAATTCTATAAATACAAGAAAATAAAAGCGAATTAAAATCGTTTCTTTAAAAAATAATATATATGTTTTTTTTAATTTAATAAATAATTTATATAAGAATTTAAAAACTCTTCCTAGCATACTTTACCTATAGAAACTTTCTAGTTAAATTAGTAATTTATTATTATTACTATTATTTTTCTACCACAGACGTGGCCACACATTTACAATGCTAACCAGCATATATACATTTTCTTCTGTCCTCCATGGACAGGGTTAAAGATGTGTTAAACATATAGTTCAAGGGTTTATTGAACACTCAACGACAGAAGGTGATTCGGTGCTATTAAAATGCTAAGCTAACCTACATACGTAAATACATAGATACACAGATTTACGTATGCCCTACATAAAGTGTTAGATGTGTCTTTTACTTAGTGTCATTAATGTACACTCACAAAGGTGAAATGTAATTCTTATCAGCTTCCAGATATACTTTATACACATACATATGCATACTCACACATATACATAGATATACATATATACATTCATACACATATTCACACACACACACATACATACACGAAACTAGTGTTATTAAGCACTTAACCACTGAAGGTGATGAAGGTGCTTTTACAAGCTAAGGTTATATAGTTACATCACATGCATACATTGTATAATTGATACATTACATGGTCAATCTTGGGTACAAGTCCAATATATCATCAAGTGTTCCAGTACTCATATAGTAACTACAGAGTTCAGCATACCTTAGCCCAGGAGGGCGAAAGTCAGTCAGTATGGGACATTCTACAATATAATGTTCAAGTGAGTGCATGTTTTCTCTTTCACAAAGTTGACACATGGTGTATTGGACACTTTCACAAGTTGACACATTGTGTACTCGACATTTTCACAAAGTTGACACATTGTGTACTCGACATTTGGGTTTTGAGAAAGCTGCCAGATAAGTCTATATCCCAGGCGTATTCTGGCCACTATAACATCACATTGCCGGGTTCTTGTTCTATTAGTCCCATATGTGAATGTCTCCTCACGATATCTATCATAATATTTAATGCTACAACTTTCCGGTCTTTGTGAATTTGTTAGGTCTGTGAGATCTTCATTAGATATTTGCTTAAGTATTCTCTTTGTCACTGCTAATGAAACACCCATATCAATTTCGACCACTGGTTTTCTGCAGGCTGTCTTAGCAAGCATATCAACAGTGTCATGCCTTGAGATGCCAACATGTGATGGTATCCATAGGAATTTAATTTCAAATCTGTTTTCTTTAGCAGCTAAAACATTCATTCGAATATCACTGACTATTTTCTGGGTGTCACTACTATGTGCGTTCAATGCCAGGAGTGCACTCTGCGAGTCACAGTATATAAGTCCACTGCCTTTGTCTTTTAAAAATTCAGTGGCAAGGTATATGCCTGCAAGTTCGGTGTAGTTGTACTTGCCCAGTCATTGACGCGCTTCATTGCTGTATGTACGAGAGAAGATTGTTCAAATATGTTACATGCGCAACCGGTACATCGCCCACCTTCTTCTACAGAACAAATTAGTACTGTAAGAGAGGGCATCTGGCTGGAAGGGTGTACCTGAGGTGTTAGTGTGTGCTTGAGCAGGGCGGAGTGAGCTACCCAGGCCCCCCCCCCGGGGCACAAGGTGTACTCCACAACACCTCAGGAACACCACCCAGGCCCCCCCCCCCGGGGCACAAGGTGTACTCCACTACACCCCAGGAAGGAACACCACCCAGGCCCCCCCCCCCCGGGGCACAAGGTGTACTCCACTACACCCCAGGAAGGAACACCACCCAGGCCCCCCCGGGGCACAAGGTGTACTCCACTACACCCTAGGAACACCACCCAGGCCTCCCCCCCCCCCCCGGGGTACAAGGTGTACTCCACTACACCCCATGAACACCACCCAGGCCCCCCCCCCGGGGCACCTTGTGCCCCGGGGGGGCTGGGGTAGGCCTACAGCCTACGGGGGAGGCTAGGTAGGCCTACACCCGCTGTAGGCTTACACCCGCTGTAGGCTTACACCTGCTGTAGGCCTACACCCGCTGTTGGCCTACACCCGCTGTTGGCCTACACCCGCTGTTGGCCTACACCCGCTGTTGGCCTACACCCTCTGTTGGCCTACACCCGCTGTTGGCCTACACCCGCTGTTGGCCTACAAGCGCTGTTGGCCTACACCCGCTGTTGGCCTACAAGCGCTGTTGGCCTACACCCGCTGTTGGCCTACACCCACTGTTGGCCTACACCCGCTGTTGGCCTACACCCGCTGTTGGCCTACACCCGCTGTTGGCCTACACCCGCTGTTGGCCTACACCCGCTGTTGGCCTACACCCGCTGTAGGCTTACACCCGCTGTTGGCCTACACCCGCTGTTGGCCTACACCCGCTGTTGGCCTACACCCACTGTTGGCCTACACCCGCTGTTGGCCTACACCCGCTGTTGGCCTACACCCGCTGTTGCCCTACACCCGCTGTTGGCCTACACCCACTGTTGGCCTACACCCGCTGTTGGCCTACACCCGCTGTTGGCCTACACCCGCTGTTGGCCTACACCCGCTGTTGGCCTACACCCGCTGTTGGCCTACACCCGCTGTTGGCCTACACCCGCTGTTGGCCTACACCCGCTGTAGGCTTACACCCGCTGTTGGCCTACACCCGCTGTTGGCCTACAAGCGCTGTTGGCCTACACCCGCTGTTGGCCTACACCCGCTGTTGGCCTACAAGCGCTGTTGGCCTACACCCGCTGTTGGCCTACACCCGCTGTTGGCCTACAAGCGCTGTTGGCCTACACCCGCTGTAGGCCTACACCCGCTGTTGGCCTACACCCGCTGTTGGCCTACACCCGCTGTTGGCCTACACCCGCTGTTGGCCTACACCCGCTGTTGGCCTACACCCGCTGTTGGCCTACACCCGCTGTTGGCCTACACCCGCTGTAGGCTTACACCCGCTGTTGGCCTACACCCGCTGTAGGCTTACACCCGCTGTTGGCCTACAAGCGCTGTTGGCCTACACCCGCTGTAGGCTTACACCCGCTGTTGGCCTACACCCGCTGTTGGCCTACAAGCGCTGTTGGCCTACACCCGCTGTTGGCCTACACCCGCTGTTGGCCTACACCCGCTGTTGGCCTACACCCGCTGTTGGCCTACACCCGCTGTAGGCCTACACCCGCTGTTGGCCTACACCCGCTGTTGGCCTACACCCGCTGTAGGCCTACACCCGCTGTAGGCCTACACCCGCTGTTGGCCTACACCCGCTGTTGGCCTACACCCGCTGTAGGCCTACACCCGCTGTAGGCCTACACCCGCTGTTGGCCTACACCCGCTGTTGGCCTACACCCGCTGTAGGCCTACACCCGCTGTAGGCCTACACCCGCTGTTGGCCTACACCCGCTGTAGGCCTACACCCGCTGTTGGCCTACACCCGCTGTAGGCCTACACCCGCTGTTGGCCTACACCCGCTGTTGGCCTACACCCGCTGTTGGCCTACACCCGCTGTTGGCCTACACCCGCTGTTGGCCTACACCCGCTGTTGGCCTACACCCGCTGTAGGCCTACACCCGCTGTTGGCCTACACCCGCTGTTGGCCTACACCCGCTGTAGGCCTACACCCGCTGTAGGCCTACACCCGCTGTTGGCCTACACCCGCTGTTGGCCTACACCCGCTGTAGGCCTACACCCGCTGTAGGCCTACACCCGCTGTTGGCCTACACCCGCTGTTGGCCTACACCCGCTGTTGGCCTACACCCGCTGTTGGCCTACACCCGCTGTTGGCCTACACCCGCTGTTGGCCTACACCCGCTGTAGGCCTACACCCGCTGTAGGCCTACACCCGCTGTTGGCCTACACCCGCTGTAGGCCTACACCCGCTGTAGGCCTACACCCGCTGTTGGCCTACACCCGCTGTTGGCCTACACCCGCTGAAGGCCTACAGCCCGATAGGACTAGATTCTAGTCCATCACCCCTCCACCCCCCCCCCCCCCCTAATACATCACGCTGCTGTCAACACAACAGTACAGGCGCTGCTGTCAACACAACACTGTTGTTGTTGTTTAAGATTCGTTTCAAGTAGCACGGTCTATGGTGAGCCCGTAGTTGACTTCAACATTGCGGGTTTTCTATTGATATAAAAACTGTAGATGTCGAGGAAGGAGCATACCAATGGTGAGCCTCCTGCTGAGGGCGTAAGCCTCCTGCTGAGGGCGTGAGGCTCCTGCTGAGGGCGTGAGCCTCCTGCTGAGGGCGTGAGGCTCCTGCTGAGGGCGTGAGGCTCCTGCTGAGGGCGTGAGCCTCCTGCTGAGGGCGTGAGCCTCCTGCTGAGGGCGTGAGGCTCCTGCTGAGGGCGTGAGCCTCCTGCTGAGGGCGTGAGGCTCCTGCTGAGGGCGTGAGCCTCCTGCTGAGGGCGTGAGGCTCCTGCTGAGGGCGTGAGGCTCCTGCTGAGGGCGTGAGCCTCCTGCTGAGGGCGTGAGGCTCCTGCTGAGGGCGTGAGCCTCCTGCTGAGGGCGTGAGGCTCCTGCTGAGGGCGTGAGGCTCCTGCTGAGGGCGTGAGGCTCCTGCTGAGGGCGTGAGGCTCCTGCTGAGGGCGTGAGCCTCCTGTTGAGGGCGTGAGGCTCCTGCTGAGGGCGTGAGGCTCCTGCTGAGGGCGTGAGGCTCCTGCTGAGGGCGTGAGCCTCCTGCTGAGGGCGTGAGCCTCCTGCTGAGGGCGTGAGCCTCCTGCTGAGGGCGTGAGCCTCCTGCTGAGGGCGTGAGGCGCCTGCTGAGGGCGTGAGGCTTCTGCTGAGGGCGTGAGGCTCCTGCTGAGGGCGTGAGGCTCCTGCTGAGGGCGTGAGGCTCCTGCTGAGGGCGTGAGGCTCCTGCTGAGGGCGTGAGGCTCCTGCTGAGGGCGTGAGCCTCCTGCTGAGGGCGTGAGCCTCCTGCTGAGGGCGTGAGGCTCCTGCTGAGGGCGTGAGGCTCCTGCTGAGGGCGTGAGGCTCCTGCTGAGGGCGTGAGGCTCCTGCTGAGGGCGTGAGCCTCCTGCTGAGGGCGTGAGGCTCCTGCTGAGGGCGTGAGGCTCCTGCTGAGGGCGTGAGGCTCCTGCTGAGGGCGTGAGGCTCCTGCTGAGGGCGTGAGGCTCCTGCTGAGGGCGTGAGGCTCCTGCTGAGGGCGTGAGGCTCCTGCTGAGGGCGTGAGGCTCCTGCTGAGGGCGTGAGGCTCCTGCTGAGGGCGTGAGGCTCCTGCTGAGGGCGTGAGGCTCCTGCTGAGGGCGTGAGGCTCCTGCTGAGGGCGTGAGGCTCCTGTATGGAGCAGGAAAGGCGACACTCCCGCGAGAGGAGTGTCCAGGAGTGTGGGGCTGGCGCGTCACTGGTACACTGAGTGGTGTCTGCAGGCGTCTGTGTCTGCAGGCGTCTGTGTCTGCAGGCGTCTGTGTCTGCAGGCGTCTGTGTCTGCAGGCGTCTGTGTCTGCAGGCGTCTGTGTCTGCAGGCGTCTGTGTCTGCAGGTGTCTGTGTCTGCAGGCGTCTGTGTCTGCAGGCGTCTGTGTCTGCAGGTGTCTGTGTCTGCAGGTGTCTGTGTCTGCAGGCGTCTGTGTCTGCAGGCGTCTGTGTCTGCAGGCGTCTGTGTCTGCAGGTGTCTGTGTCTGCAGGCGTCTGTGTCTGCAGGTGTCTGTGTCTGCAGGTGTCTGTGTCTGCAGGTGTCTGTGTCTGCAGCCGTCTGTGTCTGCAGGTGTCTGTGTCTGCAGGTGTCTGTGTCTGCAGGCGTCTGTGTCTGCAGGCGTCTGTGTCTGCAGGCGTCTGTGTCTGCAGGTGTCTGTGTCTGCAGGCGTCTGTGTCTGCAGGCGTCTGTGTCTGCAGGCGTCTGTGTCTGCAGGCGTCTGTGTCTTCAGGCGTCTGTGTCTGCAGACACAGCTGCTGGCACCCCGGCTCTTTATTGCTCCTGGAGCAGACACCACTGGTACAGTACACAAGCAAATTGGTCGTTCCAGGAGGCCCAATGGCGTAT
Source organism: Procambarus clarkii (assembly GCF_040958095.1). Classification (NCBI taxonomy): domain Eukaryota; kingdom Metazoa; phylum Arthropoda; class Malacostraca; order Decapoda; family Cambaridae; genus Procambarus; species Procambarus clarkii. The sequence goes on from NC_091196.1 coordinate 16,952,956, forward strand.
ACGAGGCAGATGTATAACTAGCCACTCTCGTTTTTATATGTCTAACCTACGCTTGAAACAATCCCGATATCCCACTTCTATTATGTTACGCAGGAAAGTGTACCACAAATCCATAATCTACCAGTATTTACCCCGGTCTTTCCTATATCTGAACTTATGCAATTTATATCCACTTTTTCGTGTTCTATTTTGTGTGGATAAATATAATATATGTCCCTTGTTATACTCTTTCATCCATTTAATTCAGTAATGTGACCCAGTGACTCTCGTCCTCATAGAAAATGTAAGTTAAGCTTTCTTAGTAAAGGTTTGGACGTCTTTATAATTCCTGGGGCTAACTAAGTCACCTTTCTTGGTAAGTGTTCAAGTGAACTGTTATCCTTCCTACAGTATGACGACCATCACTCAACTGGAGGATTAGGCTCATGACTAAACCTATATATTGGTTTACTGTTGGGCTTCAGGCCCGTCAACCTGTTATTAAGGCCGTAACAATGGTCTACTGTCCAACCACCAAGGTTACTTCCCTCCAGGATATAGTTCACAGCTAAAGTGAACTACTAAGTGTATATCCCGACCGTCCAAGTGTTTGGGCACCATTCCTCCCCCCCCAACCCCCCCCACCCCCACCCACCCCCCACCCCCACCCTTCCCCCCCACCCCCACGTCTTATTCCAAATCCTTATCCTGAACCCCTTCCCAGTGCTATATAGTCGTAATGGCGTGGCGCTTTCCCCCTTGATAACTCCCTCTGTGTTGATCACGCCACACACTTGAAAGTGAAGGGACGACGACGTTTCGACAATCAACTTGAGAATGGTCCAGGACGGACCGAAACGTCGTCGTTCCTTTACTTTCTAGTGTGTGGTCTGGTCAACATATTTCAGCCACGTTATTGTGACTCCTCGCCTGAATACCTCTCTGTATATACACTCCTTGTTTGAGGTCTTACTTCTAACGCTTCCAGAAATATATCCCAGTATTACCGTCGCCTTTTTCTGGACGTTTGTTTGGCTTAAGAACCAAACTAATCAAGACTCACAGATATCTTCCTCACTGTGACTATCTTCACCTGGGCTCATAAATAAGAATTCTTTAGCATTAAACTGTATCTGCCAAATATTTCCTACATTTTCAAAGTTTATGAAGATTGTCGCGCAGCACATATATAGGAGCCCGCAAAGCCTTGGTGTCCTGCGAGGTCCCAGGACAGAGCCCCGGGGCACTCCACTAACAACAGAGGCCCCAGGACAGAGCCCCGGGGCACTCCACTAACAACACAGGCCCCAGGACAGAGCCCCGGGGCACTCCACTAACAACAGTGGCCCCAGGACAGAGCCCCGGGGCACTCCACTAACAACACAGGCCCCAGGAAAGAGCCCCGGGGCACTCCACTAACAACACAGGCCCCAGGACAGAGCCCCGAGGCACTCCACTAACAACAGAGGTCCCAGGACAGAGCCCCGAGGCACTCCACTAACAACAGAGGTCCCAGGACAGAGCCCCGAGGCACTCCACTAACGACAGAGGTCCCAGGACAGAGTCCCGAGGCACTCCACTAACAACAGAGGTCCCAGGACAGAGCCCCGAGGCACTCCACTAACAACAGAGGTCCCAGGACAGAGCCCCGGGGCACTCCACTAACAACAGAGGTCCCAGGACAGAGCCCCGAGGCACTCCACTAACAACAGAGGTCCCAGGACAGAGCCCCGGGGCACTCCACTAACAACAGAGGCCCCAGGACAGAGCCCCGGGACACTCCACTAACAACAGAGGACCCAGGACAGAGCCCCGAGGCACTCCACTAAAAACAGAGGTCCCAGGACAGAGCCCCGAGGCACTCCACTAACAACAGAGGTCTCAGGACAGAGCCCCGAGGCACTCCACTAACAACAGAGGTCCCAGGACAGAGTCCCGAGGCCCTCCACTAACAACGGGTTCTTACTGAGCTCGGTCACTCCATATACACTAACTCAAATTTCGTTGAAAGAACCAGGTTCAGGTCCATCTTCAAAAACCCCAACATCGTGGGGGTTTTCTACTCCAAATTTGAAAACTGTAGATTAGAAAAATTGGGTTTCCAGTTTCTACGCCAATCCTCGTGAGGCTGAGTGGTAAAGGCTTTGTTAAATTCCAAGGATACAATGTTGCAATCTTTTCCGATATCGTAGGAAATGTACTTGAAATACACTGGGAAGACCTGAGCGTTGATTGTCCAGACACCAGCGGCTCGTAGACCAGCCCAGTTGGGAAGCCTTTGTTAAGGGGCTTTAATGGGGCTTTTAAGATGTAAACCATTGTTAGGTGGTGGTCCACTCAGGTGAAAATAACAGCTGGACCTGGACCTCCCCACTGGAGGTAAGACCACAGTGGTATTGATCACTCAACCACAGTGGTATTGATCACTCAACCACAGTGGTATTGACCACTCAACCACAGTGGTATTGACCACTCAACCACAGTGGTATTGACCACTCAACCACAGTGGTATTGACCACTCAACCACAGTGGTATTGACCACTCAACCACAGTGGTATTGACCACTCAACCACAGTGGTATTGATCACTCAACCACAGTGGTATTGATCACTCAACCACAGTGGTATTGACCACTCAACCACAGTGGTATTGACCACTCAACCACAGTGGTATTGACCACTCAACCAGAGAGGGTGATGGTGGTGGTCCACAACAGGCAGGACATGTAACCTGTTCTACATAGAGTGTACACTGTGAATATGGTGCAGTTATCATAATTTACCCGAGGGCCACTCAAACTAGTGGCCTCGACGAGGACAGGAAGCCGGCGGCTTGTCAAATGTCCTCCCATTTGCCTTGAGGATTATTTCCAATTGGACTTTAAAATTTAACAAGAGTTTTGGCATGTTGGGCTTCGGCGGGTAGGCGGTTCCATGGGTTGATAACCCTGTGGGTGAAGGATCTCTGGTTCCCTCTGTGTGGTTGAGTACTCACTAACCAACTGACCAATAAGACACAGACGCATCAAAGAGACAAAGATCGCTACTTGAGACGCAAGAGCAAAAAGAGTTGTGAGCAAGTGAGAGAATCGCTCACAAATGAGTGGGTTGTCTACTGTCTTCATGGTAAACATGATCAGAAGACGTGTAAATAGTCGTTGTAATAAAGTACTGTTGGTTGAAGCGCCAGAGTTAAGAGCTGGCACTTGGCCCTACCAGCTTGTGTGGAGTTAAGAGCTGGCACTTGGCCCTACCACCTTGTGTACTCACCTAGTTGTACTCACCTAGTTGTGTTTGCGGGGGTTGAGCTCTGGCTCTTTGGTCCCGCCTCTCAACCGTCAATCAACAGGTGTACAGATTCCTGAGCCTATCGGGCTCTGTCATATCTACACTTGAAACTGTGTATGGAGTCAGCCTCCACCACATCACCCCCTAATGCATTCCATTTGTCAACCACTCTGACACTAAAAAAGTTCTTTCTAATATCTCTGTGGCTCATTTGGGCACTCAGTTTCCACCTGTGTCCCCTTGTGCGTGTTCCCCTTGTGTTAAATAGACTGTCTTTATCTACCCTATCAATCCCCTTCAGAATCTTGAATGTGGTGATCATGTCCCCCCTAACTCTTCTGTCTTCCAGCGAAGTGAGGTTTAATTCCCGTAGTCTCTCCTCGTAGCTCATACCTCTCAGCTCGGGTACTAGTCTGGTGGCAAACCTTTGAACCTTTTCCAGTTTAGTCTTATCCTTGACTAGATATGGACTCCATGCTGGGGCTGCATACTCCAGGATTGGCCTGACATATGTGGTATACAAAGTTCTGAATGATTCTTTACACAAGTTTCTGAATGCCGTTCGTATGTTGGCCAGCCTGGCATATGCCGCTGATGTTATCCGCTTGATATGTGCTGCAGGAGACAGGTCTGGCGTGATATCAACCCCCAAGTCTTTTTCCTTCTCTGACTCCTGAAGAATTTCCTCTCCCAAATGATACCTTGTATCTGGCCTCCTGCTCCCTACACCTATCTTCATTACATTACATTTGGTTGGGTTAAACTCTAACAACCATTTGTTCGACCATTCCTTCAGCTTGTCTAGGTCTTCTTGAAGCCTCAAACAGTCCTCTTCTGTTTTAATCCTTCTCATAATTTTAGCATCGTCCGCAAACATTGAGAGAAATGAATCGATACCCTCCGGGAGATCATTTACATATATCAGAAACAAGATAGGACCGAGTACAGAGCCCTGTGGGACTCCACTGGTGACTTCACGCCAATCGGAGGTCTCACCCCTCACCGTAACTCTCTGCTTCCTATTGCTTAGATACTCCCTTATCCACTGGAGCACCTTACCAGCTACACCTGCCTGTCTCTCCAGCTTATGTACCAGCCTCTTATGCGGTACTGTGTCAAAGGCTTTCCGACAATCCAAGAAAATGCAGTCCGCCCAGCCCTCTCTTTCTTGCTTAATCTGTGTCACCTGATCGTAGAATTCTATCAAGCCTGTAAGGCAAGATTTACCCTCCCTGAATCCATGTTGGCGATTTGTCACGAAGTCCCTTCTCTCCAGATGTGTTACCAGGTTTTTTCTCACGATCTTCTCCATCACCTTGCATGGTATACAAGTCAAGGACACTGGCCTGTAGTTCAGTGCCTCTTGTCTGTCGCCCTTTTTGTATATTGGGACCACATTCGCCGTCTTCCATATTTCTGGTAGGTCTCCCGTCTCTAGTGATTTACTATACACTATGGAGAGTGGCAAGCAAAGTGCCTCTGCACACTCTTTCAGTACCCATGGTGAGATCCCATCTGGACCAACCGCCTTTCTAACATCCAGATCCAGCAGGTGTCTCTTGACCTCCTCTCTCGTAATTTCGAACTCCTCCAAGGCCGCCTGGTTTACCTCCCTTTCTCCTAGCACAGTGACCTCACCCTGTTCTATTGTGAAGACCTCCTGGAACCTCTTGTTGAGTTCCTCACACACCTCTCTGTCATTCTCTGTATACCTGTCCTCGCCTGTTCTAAGTTTCAATACCTGTTCTTTCACTGTTGTTTTCCTTCTGATGTGACTGTGGAGTAGCTTTGGTTCGGTCTTGGCTTTGTTTGCTATATCATTTTCAAAATTTTTCTCTGCTTCTCTTCTCACCCTGACGTACTCATTCCTGGTTCTCTGGTATCTCTCCCTGCTTTCTGGTGTTCTGTTATTCCGGAAGTTCCTCCACGCCTTTTTGTTCAGTTTCTTCGCTTCCATACATGCCCTATTATACCATGGATTCTTCTGTTGCTTCTCGGATTTTTCCCTTTGGGCCGGGATGAACCTGTTTACTGCCTCCTGACACTTTTGGGTAACATAGTCCATCATACCCTGTACAGACTTGTCTCTGAGGTCTGTGTCCCAAGGTATTTCACTTAGGAAACTTCTCATCTGTTCATAATTCCCCTTTCGGTATGCCAGCCTTTTGATTCCTAGTTCTTTTTGGGGGGAGATAAGTCCTAGCTCTACCAGGTACTCAAAGTTCAATACACTGAGGTCACTCATTCCCAAGGGCGCTTCCATCTTAACTTCCCTTATATCCCATTCATTTAGGGTAAATATCAAATCAAGCATTGCTGGTTCATCTTCTCCTCTCATTCTTGTTGGCTCTTTGGTATGCTGGCTTAGAAAGTTTCTTGTTGCCACGTCCAGCAGCTTAGCTCTCCATGTTTCTGGTCCTCCATGCGGGTCTCTGTTCTTCCAATCTATCTTCCCATGGTTGAAGTCTCCCATAATTAGTAGTCCAGATCCATTCCTGCTAGCAACAGAAGCTGCTCTTTCTATTATGTTAATGGTGGCCATGTTGTTTCTATCATATTCCTGTCTAGGTCTTCTGTCATTTGGTGGTGGATTATATATGACTGCGACTATAATTTTTTTCCCTCCATTTGTTACAGTACCTGCTATGTAGTCACTGAAACCTTCACAGCCCTGAATATCCATCTCCTCAAAATCCCAGCCTTTTCTTACCAGCAGAGCTACACCACCCCCACCTCTTCCTTCCCTCTCTTTCCGCATAACATAATAGTCCTGTGGGAACACTGCATTTGTTATTGTTTTCGTGATCTTTGTTTCTGTGAGGGCTATTATGTCTGGGTTTTCCTCTAGTACCAGTTCTCCAAGCTCATTTGCTTTATTTGTAATTCCATCTATGTTAGTGTACATCGCTTTGAGGCTCACTTTCTTCTGTCCCTTCTCAAATCGCCTCCTTGGTGAGTGTTCTGCTGGTGGGGGAGGCTGTTCCATGGGTGTGAGGACCTGTGAGGTGGGTAACAGGATCTCAGAGGATACTGGAATGAGGGGCGGGGGATCCAGTGAAGGGGGAGGGACAGGGAGGGTATGGGGTGAAAGGGGAGGGAGGACGGGAAGGAAAGGGGGGGAGGGAGGACTCGGGAGGAGGGGAGGGGTAGAAGGGTGGGGATTGGGTGTGGGGGGAGGGAGATTTGGCTGAACTTTTGAGTGGGGGCAGGGAGGGTTTGGGGTAGGGGGGTTTTCTATGCAGAGGAGGGAGGCGGGGTTGTCCTCCCTTCTGGTGTTACTGGGTAGCTGGTTGTGGGTTCCCCCCTCGCCTCTGGGGGTGTTGTGTTGGGAGCTGTGACTTCCTGGTTTTCCCCTCTCGCCCTGCGCCTCATCCTTGCTTCTGCCGCCACGGCTCTCTCCTCCCTTGTCATGTCTCGCTGGAGGAATACATTTTTTAATTTTCCCACGTTTTTCAGGGAGCTCTTCCTTGATAGGATCCTCTCCTTTGTGTTCTCGTTTGCAAACACTATCTTTATCATTCGGTCTCGGTCTTTGTTGTACCGGCCTAGCCTGAAAACCTTCTCAATGCTATGCTCGGCCCCTTCCATGTCTAGTGCCTTTAGTACATCATTCACTGCTGCTTTGTCCTTGTCATTCCACTCTGTCCTATTGGTTCCTTCCTGTTCCCTAATACCCACAGCAACCACTGATCTTTTCCTTTCCAGATCATGTACCATGTGTGGTACATGTGTGGTGGTGGAGCAGTTTTTTTTTCTACCACAGACGTGGCCACACATTTACAATGCTAACCAGCATATATACATTTTCTTTTGCGGCATGATCTGACCTGACACAGGAGGTACAGTGGTTGATGTGCTCCACACTGTGTTGTGATCACCTGTGTCCCCACAACCCCGGGGTTGTTAGTGGCACCATGTTGTTAGTGGCACCATGTTGTTAGTGGCACCATGTTGTTAGTGGCACCATGTTGTTAGTGGCACCTTGTTGTTAGTGGCACCATGTTGTTAGTGGCACCATGTTGTTAGTGGTACCATGTTTTTAGTGGCACCATGTTGTTAGTGGCACCATGTTGTTAGTGGCACCTTGTTGTTAGTGGCACCATGTTGTTAGTGGCACCATGTTGTTAGTGGCACCATGTTGTTAGTGGCACCATGTTGTTAGTGGTACCATGTTGTTAGTGGCACTATGTTGTAGTGAGCACAAGCACGTCCTTGGACGCGTGAGGCGACCGCCATTGTCTCGTAATAACCGCTCGTCTGACGTAACTTTTGGCGTGAGTGCCCAAGCTGTTAAGTTGGGCTCAGTCCTCCTCAGTAACCCAATATTATCACCTGGTGTTGTACTGTACAACGTGGCACTAGGTTGTGAGGCAGTTATAGCCGCCGAGAGTGACGCCGTGAGCAAGAGGACTGTGGTGTCTGGGGAAGGAAACGTGACGATTGGGGAATATTGTTTCCCGCGGCCAGCCGTCGCCGCGCGCCAAGGTCGACGACGCCTGGACGGCGCGCGCCTGTCTGTATATATACCACGGTGGAGCTGTCACCGCACCTTAGTCTTGGGTCGACGCCGACACCACCGACAGCGTTATCACGGAAACCTGTCGGACCTGACGCTCATTTTCAGGTTATATTGCTTTTCGTCCTTTTGTTTTGCTTCTAAAACTTAGATTTTTATTTATGTTGTTTGCAGTGGACACGTTATTACTTTGTCCGTGGTTCGTGACCTATCGTGAGTGGCTGTCAGTGTTGCAGGGGCTGCAAGTGTGCTACAGTCCCTCAGTGTGAGAGTGGAGTCATTGTCACCTCTCTACAGTACAGTGTGTCACTAACAGCTTGGTTGCCGTCTGCACTAAGAACCAGAAAATGTGTACAAACAGGGACCAAGAACATTGCTACAGGTTCGTGTCCATAGACTCGTAGACCCTTGGCACCTGAGGCAAATGTGCACTTAATGAGGTGGGTGAGGAACGCGTTTGGTAAACCAGAGACCCAAGAGCAGTTAGTTTTCTAGTCCGGCGCCTCAGTGGCGCGATCCAGAGAGGAAATGCTTCCTGTATCTTGGCCACGCACCCCACCTCTGCAGAGGTGAAGGTGGTGCTCAGAGGTGACCTCGTGAGGCACTGGTGACCACAAGTGACCTCTGGTCACACTAGAGGTCAACAGTGCCACTGTAGGTTGATAATGACGCTGGGGGAACTTTGGTGCCACTGGAAACCACTGGAATAAGGTGCAGGCAGACGATGAGTCACAATAACGGGGCTGAAGATATAATGACCAAACCACTCACCAGAAGATGGAGAAACTACGATTGTTTTCTATTGTTGCCACCGGAGGCGGCTAGTTTATTGTGCACCCCATCCCCAACCTGTGAGCGGTAGCGCAAAAGCATTACAGAGGGCACAAAAGGTCTTTATCAGACCTCATCTTAGATTATTACATAAACAATTTCTTCAATCCTTCACACCTTATAGATACAATGTCAGATAGTTACAGAGAAAGTGCTATTATAAGAGCTACATCTTTACAGTAAGTCATCATACATTAATGGCAGGTCTTATCGCTAATACATAATAGTTTGACCAATGGAGATATTACAGAGTCATAGGGGAGCTTCTGTTTATTATTAGTCCTCACAATACACTACTTGTTTCTGAATCTCATATGTCGGTCATCTACTGGAAGCAAAATATGGGTACAGTGCAAGGATTTCAGGTAATTTATCCTTAGTAATAAGATGGTTTGCCGTTTTATACAACGTGAGTTTAGATTTATCTCTAAATGTCTCTTTGATTATTTTACTACAGTCCAAGAGAGATATAGTGTTGGAGTGTGTGTCCCTGTCTTTGTCCACACACTGTACACTTTACTTCATCTAGATCCCTATACAAGCCGAACTGCCAGAGATACTTGTAGCCAAGTCTTATACGAGCTGTGACAACATCTGTTAGTCTACTGACTTTGTTACTTGCCCCATACACATGTTGTTACTTGCCCCATACACATGTTGTTACTTGCCCCATACACATGTTGTTACTTGCCCCATACACATGTTGTTACTTGCCCCATACACATGTTGTTACTTGCCCCATACACATGTTGTTACTTGCCCCATACACATGTTGTTACTTGCCCCATACACATGTTGTTACTTGCCCCATACACATGTTGTTACTTGCCACATACACATGTTGTTACTTGCCCCATACACATGTGTGTCACTTGTCCCACACACACATGTTGTTACTTGCCCCATACACATGTTGTTACTTGCCCCATACACATGTGTGTCACTTGTCCCACACACACATGTTGTCACTTGCCCCATACACATGTTGTTACTTGCCACATACACATGTTGTTACTTGCCCCATACACATGTTGTTACTTGCCCCATACACATGTTGTTACTTGCCCCATACACATGTTGTTACTTGCCCCATACACATGTTGTTACTTGCCCCATACACATGTTGTTACTTGCCCCATACACATGTTGTTACTTGCCCCATACACATGTTGTTACTTGCCCCATACACATGTTGTTACTTGCCACATACACATGTTGTTACTTGCCCCATACACATGTGTGTCACTTGTCCCACACACACATGTTGTTACTTGCCCCATACACATGTTGTTACTTGCCCCATACACATGTGTGTCACTTGTCCCACACACACATGTTGTCACTTGCCCCATACACATGTTGTTACTTGCCACATACACATGTTGTTACTTGCCCCATACACATGTTGTTACTTGCCCCATACACATGTTGTTACTTGCCACATACACATGTTGTTACTTGCCCCATACACATGTGTGTCACTTGTCCCACACACACATGTTGTTACTTGCCCCATACACATGTTGTTACTTGCCCCATACACATGTGTGTCACTTGTCCCACACACACATGTTGTCACTTGCCCCATACACATGTTGTTACTTGCCACATACACATGTTGTTACTTGCCCCATACACATGTTGTCACTTGCCCCATACACATGTTGTCACTTGCCCCATACACATGTTGTCACTTGCCCCATACACATGTTGTCACTTGCCACATACACATGTTGTCACTTGCCCCATACACATGTTGTCACTTGCCCCATACACATGTTGTCACTTGCCCCATACACATGTTGTCACTTGCCCCATACACATGTTGTCACTTGCCCCATACACATGTTGTCACTTGCCCCATACACATGTTGTCACTTGCCCCATACACATGTTGTCACTTGCCCCATACACATGTTGTCACTTGCCCCATACACATGTTGTCACTTGCCACATACACATGTTGTTACTTGCCCCACACACATGTGTCACTTCACACATTTCATTATAGTGAACAATGGACCTGCTAGTTCCAGTTTGCATTGTTTTCGGTCCGTCGTGGACCATTATCAAGTGGTGTGTCTTGATAATGGTCCAAGACGGACCGAAACGTCGTCGTCTCTTCATCTTCTGACGTGTTGTTTGGTCATCAATACTGTGCTTGTGTTCATTTGTTATCTTGTTCTTCCGACCTGAACATTGAAGGAACTTGACGCTCAACTTAGTCTTCTGGTGAACACAAGTGAACACTGGTTAATGATAAGTGTCAGATGTTAACATGTTGAAGCGAAGGTCAGACTTAACACAGATAACAGATAACATGTCTAGTGTTCACGTGTCATTAATAAAGTGTTGTATTGACCCCGTGCAGCAGCCGACACTGATGGAGGGCGGTCAGTACATCCTGGAGGGCGAGGAGGAGCCCAGGAGCACCACCATCATCTTCTCCATGGCTGAGGAGGTCGGCGCCCTCGCTAACGCTCTCAAGATCTTCCAGGTCAGTATACCGGGGTTCAGTGTAGGTCCCCAGGACCTTACTCAGGCCAGGTCAGTATACCGGGGTTCAGTGTAGGTCCCCAGGACCTTACTCAGGCCAGGTCAGTATACCGGGGCTCAGTGTAGGTCCCCAGGACCTTACTCAGGCCAGGTCAGTATACCGGGGTTCAGTGTAGGTCCCCAGGACCTTACTCAGGCCAGGTCAGTATACCGGGGCTCAGTGTAGGTCACCAGGACCTTACTCAGGCCAGGTCAGTATACCGGGGCTCAGTGTAGGTCCCCAGGACCTTACTCAGGCCAGGTCAGTATACCGGGGTTCAGTGTAGGTCCCCAGGACCTTACTCAGGCCAGGTCAGTATACCGGGGCTCAGTGTAGGTCCCCAGGACCTTACTCAGGCCAGGTCAGTATACCGGGGCTCAGTGTAGGTCCCCAGGACCTTACTCAGGCCAGGTCAGTATACCGGGGCTCAGTGTAGGTCACTAGGACCTTACTCAGGCCAGGTCAGTATACCGGGGCTCAGTGTAGGTCCCCAGGACCTTACTCAGGCCAGGTCAGTATACCGGGGTTCAGTGTAGGTCCCCAGGACCTTACTCAGCCACAAGGGAATAATTCTCTTCTTGGGGACAGGAAGCCTTAGGTGTATTGACGTGTTCCTTGGGACCAAGAGCTGACCTGATGCAGGATGCTCTCCACAACAGCTGTCCAAATCCCAGGTACCTATTTAATTGATAGATGAGCAGAGGCATGCGGTAAAAGGAAATGGAGCCGTTTCTGTCCAGCCCCGGGGATTGAACCCGGGTCCTTTGGTTGTGAGCCGAGGACGTAGCCCACTGTGCATCAGGACCGACTGAGGAGACAGACAGATACAGTGAACTAAATATAAGAATGGTCGTTGTGGAGAGTGTTAAGCTGGGACTAACATACCTGAGAGCAGAGGGAAGGTTAGGGCCCCCACCTGGACCATTGGGGATCGAACCCAGACCCGCCAAACAGCTAGACCGTTCCATTTCCGTTACCTACATCGTATAGGACAGGTCAGGCTAGTTAGACAGCTGTTCTTATAGAGTGAGAATAATAGCCTGTGGTACACACGGCCTGAGTGGAGTGTATCCCAGACTGATGTGAGGGTGTGGTACACAGGCACACAACGTCAACCTCCTGCACATTGAGTCGCGGCCCTCGAGGCGCGAGGCCAAGTACGAGATCATGGTGGAGTGCGACTCCACCACCGGAGACCTCGGCAACGCCATGGAGCAGATGAGGGCCAGCTGCTCCTACTTCCAGGTCATCTCCAGGAACCATCTGGACAACAAGGGTGAGCTTATGTTCCTGTTGTATGGCACCCCTGGCCCATACACCTCCACCCTCACCCCATACACCTCCACCCTCACCCCATACACCTCCACCCTCACCCCATACACCTCCACCCTCACCCCATACACCTCCACCCTCACCCCATACACCTCCACCCTCACCCCATACACCTCCACCCTCACCCCATACACCACCACCCTCACCCCATACACCTCCACCCTCACCCCATACACCTCCACCCTCACCCCATACACCTCCACCCTCACCCCATACACCTCCACCCTCACCCCATACACCTCCACCCTCACCCCATACACCTCCACCCTCACCCCATACACCACCACCCTCACCCCATACACCTCCACCCTCACCCCATACACCTCCACCCTCACCCCATACACCTCCACCCTCACCCCATACACCTCCACCCTCACCCCATACACCACCACCCTCACCCCATACACCTCCACCCTCACCCCATACACCTCCACCCTCACCCCATACACCTCCACCCTCACCCCATACACCTACACCCTCACCCCATACACCTCCACCCTCACCCCATACACCTCCAGCCTCACCCCATACACCTCCACCCTCACCCCATACACCTCCACCCTCACCCCATACACCTCCACCCTCACCCCATACACCTCCACCCTCACCCCATACACCTCCACCCTCACCCCATACACCTCCACCCTCACCCATACACCTCCACCCTCACCCCATACACCTCCACCCTCACCCCATACACCTCCACCCTCACCCCATACACCTCCACCCTCACCCCATACACCACCACCCTCACCCATACACCTCCACCCTCACCCATACACCTCCACCCTCACCCCATACACCTCCGCCCTCACCCATACACCTCCACCCTCACCCCATACACCTCCACCCTCACCCATACACCTCCACCCTCACCCATACACCTCCACCCTCACCCATACACCTCCACCCTCACCCCATACACCACCACCCTCACCCCATACACCTCCACCCTCACCCCATACACCTCCACCCTCACCCCTTACACCTCCACCCTCACCCATACACCTCCACCCTCACCCCATACACCTCCACCCTCACCCATACACCTCCACCCTCACCCCATACACCTCCACCCTCACCCCATACACCTCCACCCTCACCCCTTACACCTCCACCCTCACCCATACACCTCCACCCTCACCCCATACACCTCCACCCTCACCCATACACCTCCACCCTCACCCCATACACCTCCACCCTCAGGTAACGGTAGCCACCTGCCACAGGTAACGGTAGCCACGCCCACACATGACCACGCCCACACATGACCACGCCCACACATGACCACGCCCACACATGACCACGCCCACATCTGACCACACCCAACCAGTCATCTTAATAGAGCGTCGCATTTTGACGTATAGTCTACCTAACGCCAAAAATCGTCGTACTAGAATATGGTTGCGGCTCAAAATTGATATCCTGTTTTCTGTTGTGGGTCCTCTGGTAGATTAGGATAAGGGCACTTTAGCACGACAGTTTTCTTTGACGCTGGGGAGCCTTAGGAGGCCGGGGTGCCACCGCCACACCTGACCACGCCATCTGTACTCCCTCCTCCAGGCACTGTGCCCTGGTTCCCCCGGAAGATCGCGGACCTGGACCGCTTCGCCAACCAGATCCTGTCGTACGGGTCGGAGCTGGACGCGGACCATCCCGGCTTCACCGACCCCGTGTACAGGGCGCGCAGGAAGTACTTCGCTGACATCGCCTACCACTACAAGCAGTGAGTACTCAACCACACCTTCACATGCCTTCACTAACTTAGCGCATTAGAGGAAATGATCTGTGCTTACTGGGGTTCGACTTGAGCTCCTGGGCCTCGTCACTGATACACTATTCGGTGACTGATGACCCCAATCTCCCACTCCCTCACAGTTAGCTTAGTTCATTTATCATGCACCTCATACCCATCTTGTGGGCGGTAGTGGGAAGGGTTACAGAGGCACATAATGGGCTCAGGGACTGAACCCCACAATTCATTTAGCTAAGCAAGTTACAATCTTGATGAGCTAGTTACAAAATTCAGTATAAGTCGTCACATCAACAATGGGTTCGAGATCGACCACAAGTACAGGTTCTAAATTAACCAACTGACATATGTGGAGAGCTAGTGTCACAATTGATATGTTTGTCCTGCACACCGCCCCCCATCCAGTGGGCAGCGGTGGATAGGTTACAATCACTTAGTTACTACCTACAGTTAGCAAACTGGAGATATTTGCCTAAAATTTCTGGTAGCAGATCATTTTGAATGAAATATTTACACATCGTTGGAACATTAGTTATAAAATTGTCTCTGAATTCACGTATCTTTTCGCACTCCATCACATAGTGACGGAGGGTGTGGGAATAATTTTGTTGACACAGTTTACATTTGGTCACGTCAGTGAAGCCAATCTTTCATTCATCTCTGTCGCATTATTTAACCATTTCTGCGTGTTTATTATACGAGAACGTAGTCTCGAGTAATTACTATATAACTGATATATACGAATTTTTTTTATTTAATGTTTGTTTGCAGCAATCAGGAGATCCCACGGGTGGAGTACACGGCCGAGGAGAAGGAGACGTGGGGCGTGGTGTTCCGGAACCTAGCCAAGCTCTACAAGACCCACGCCTGCAAGGAACATAACACTGTCTTCCCGCTACTCATAGAAAACTGTGGCTACAGAGAGGACAATGTTCCTCAGCTTCAAGACGTTTCGAATTTCCTTAAAGGTAAGAGATGAATATCTTTTATATGGTTACTTCTTTAGAGAGTAAATGGTGTGTGACCTTTGATGAAACTTTAAAGTTACCCCTTTTAATAGATTAAGATATATATTTTCTCTGAAGGAAACTTTAATATAAGAAACTTGAACTACTTCTTTAGCAAGCGAATTATGTGCATACTTTCAGAAACATTAGTTACTCTTCTAAAGAAATTAATAATTACGTTTTCTATGAAATACTTGATTATAAGAAAACAGTTTTGTGGGTATAACTATTTAATAAAATATAAATTTGTTCACACGTTAACAATTATCTGTAATATTAAGTAATTGTAAGTATATGTAATTGTAAGTATATGTATATAGTTAATGAACTTTATTTAATAATGTTTCTAGCTAGATTACTTTAGAATATGCAGTATTTTCTTTAATTAATACCATTAAGCTTTAAAATAAGAATTGTATTATTTAAACCATATCTAGCTTGGATTAGCAATACATATATTTGAACTGCGTCGTATAGTTTAGGATATCAAGAAATACTCAACGTAAAATGTATTCTCGATGGCTATAGATTGAAAGTGTGCTTTAGTTTTGACCAGTGGTTAAGGCTCATGTATACTTGCTGGTTAATTGGCCAATAAGCTTTAGAAATGTCCTTAACAAGCCTCGAGAGGTTGACTGACCACACCCTCACCCCCCTAGACTGTACCGGGTTCACCTTGCGGCCTGTAGCCGGCCTGCTGTCGTCTCGAGACTTCCTGGCAGGTCTGGCCTTCCGGGTCTTCCACTCGACGCAGTACATCCGGCACCCCAGCAAGCCGCTCTACACCCCGGAGCCGGATATCTGCCACGAGTTACTGGGCCACGCCCCCCTCCTGGCCGACCCGGCCTTCGCCCAGTTCTCTCAGGAGATCGGCCTGGCCTCCCTCGGAGCTCCCGACGAGTTCATCGAGAAGCTGGCCACGGTGAGTTTATCTGAGTTTACCCTAGAGCACTAACACTAGTGACCTCGATGAGGACAGGATGCCGGCGGGGTGTCGAAGGTCCTCCCCATCCCTTGTTCACCCCACTGGTAGATTATTGTATTGGTTCAGATAATGTCATGGAGGAGGGTTACTTGTAGCATGTCGTCGTCCAGGGGTCAAGGTGCGCGTAACACTGGTTCGATTCCAGTCCTGCTCTGAAGATTCTCTCAGAAATACATCGTGGTGACGTAATGGGGTTATGTGTGGTATGTTGATGGTTGTAACAGCGCCGCATGTGTGGACGGTAGTTAAGTGTGCTAAACCGCACTTAATAATAAGTGGCTCAGCATTTGAGCCTAACCTAGAATCACGTGCCCTAGCCTAACCTGACCTGACCTCACCCGATCTAATCTGTCTTGTTCTGGCCTTACCTAATTTAATCTGGCTGGACCTGGCGTGACCTATTATAACCTGACCCAATCTTTCGTGACCTAACCTAACCTATAGTGACTTGACCTAACCTATAGTGACCTAACCTATAGTGACCTAACCTATGGTGACCTAACCTATAGTGACCTAAGCTAACCTGGCCTCTAGTGTGAACTCTAACGGAAAGTATTCAGAGTGTTGGCTGACCTTTCAATTGGTTTGCTATGTAAATATGCACTTACTTTCTTAGCAATTTATAATACATTGTCTCCACAGTGCTACTGGTTCACCGTCGAGTACGGCATCTGTCGGCAAAACGGTGAAAACAAGGCGTTTGGAGCGGGTCTCCTGTCGTCGTTTGGGGAGCTTGAGTACTGCCTCAGTGACCAGCCGGAGCTGCGGATCTTCGACCCCTCCAAGACGTGTGAGCAGAAGTACCCCATAACAGAGTACCAGCCTGTCTACTACGTGGCCGAGAGCTTTGAGGACGCCAAGCAGAAGATGATGTGAGTACATGAGTACCTACACTCCTGGCGTTCAGTGGGGGTCTTATATGATAGCGTTCACAGAGTACCTGGACTCCTGGCGTTCAGTGGGGGTCTTATATGATAGCGTTCACAGAGTACCTGGACTCCTGGCGTTCAGTGGGGGTCTTATATGATAGCGTTCACAGAGTACCTGGACTCCTGGCGTTCAGTGGGGGTCTTATATGATAGCGTTCACAGAGTACCTGGACTCCTGGCGTTCAGTGGGGGTCTTATATGATAGCGTTCACAGAGTACCTGGACTCCTGGCGTTCAGTGGGGGTCTTATATGATAGCGTTCACAGAGTACCTGGATTCCTGGCGTTCAGTGGGGGTCTTATATGATAGCGTTCACAGAGTACCTACACTCCTGGCGTTCAGTGGGGGTCTTATATGATAGCGTTCACAGAGTACCTGGACTCCTGGCGTTCAGTGGGGGTCTTATATGATAGCGTTCACAGAGTACCTTTTATCTCCCCTTCAATGGGGGTCTTATATGTTAGCGTTCACAGAGTACCTACACTCCAGGTGTTCAGTGGGGGACTTATATGATAGCGTTCACAGAGTACCTACACTCTAGGTGTTCAGTGGGGGTCTTATATGATAGCGTTCACAGAGTACCTACACTCCAGGTGTTCAGTGGGGGTCTTATATGATAGCGTTCAGAACTATTAAGAAAACTTGTAAGTTAGAACATATATAAGTATTGATTAACTTGTTGAAGTTGTAGGTTGTTAACTCACCATCACGGCTTTAATAACCAGCAGGTTATTGTTTCTTAGTTAACAATTCATGAAACCTTGAGACGTTAGAGTACGCGCCTAAGTCAATCACCCACATGTGTAGTATATGACTTTATACGTTTAAATCTGTTCCATATACTAGTTCCTTTCAGGTATACCGCTCTAGCGATACACTAATGTGGTTGGTGTGTCCCGTTGCAGACAATTCGCCACGACGATCCCCCGGCCGTTCTCGGTGCGCTACAACCCGTACACGCAGTCCGTGGAGCTGCTCAACTCCAAGCCGCAGATCAAGGCCCTGGTGCGGGAGATCAACTGCGACATGCAGGTCCTGATGGACGCGCTGGTCAAGCTCACCTAGACCTCCTGCTGCTGCTGACTCTGGCCTGGTGTGTGTGTTGGACGGTCTCGCTGCCATACGTTGTTAGTTTTAAGTTTTGTTTTTAATGTGTAAATCATTCTTTGATTGGTTGTGTGTGCAGGGTGGTGTGAGGCAGGTGTCGTGCCTGGGTGAGGCAGGTGTCGTGCCTGTGTGAGGCAGGTGTCGTGCCTGGGTGAGGCAGGTGTCGTGCCTGGGTGAGGCAGGTGTCGTGCCTGGGTGAGGCAGGTTCTGGTGTTCGCGGGCGCTGGAGTGCTCTGAAAAGTAAATAAGCTTTTCAAGAAAAAGTTAGGCCCCCAGAACCCCCATTCCCAAGACTCTCAAGACCTAAGACACCCCCCCCCCCTGCACCCCCTCCATCTCCTGTGATAAGTGGTCCACGCAGAACGACCTCTGCTACTCACCCTCCCTAGAGTGTGTACTCGTGTATGAACCTCTCCGGTCACATCGGAGGCGAGGTGCTGATGAGTCTGTGTCCCCGTGATGCTGAACCACCGCTCTCCTCGGGCCTCTGATCTGTCCTTCATATTTACCATAACTTGAGCTTTGAGAAAGCATATATAACATAAGCTACTAACATAAGTGTATAGAGTGTGAGGGCGCCGTACTGGGTCGCCCCACAGGGACAGGCTTCTCACCACCAGTTTTCATGATATTTGTCACTACGATCGTCTGCTGCAACAGCCCGGCTCTGGTCCTGCAATATTGCTCATATCATTATGCAATTAGTGTTGTAGAAATTATATTATTTTCTTGATAATAAAACATGTATCAGTAAAATAAGTTTAATTTCCTTCCACATAATGTGTTGCTCTTGCCTCTCACCGCCACTCAACGTGTTCCTATATTAGGATTAATATAAAGTTCTTGTGAGATAACATTGACGTCGTGCGGTGGGATCCAACCCCCGTCTCTGGACTCCTACAAACAAACCTAATCGGCCCAGATACGGAAGTTCGATCCCACACTATGGCTTTATTATTTCCTGATAGATACATCACGCAGCTCTGTAAAGCAGGACGCAAGACACAACAACGTGGCTGAACGTTTAGAAGTGTCGTCACTTCACTTATTTTGAGATGAGTGGGGTTGAGTTGTAATTACTACTTCAAGTTAGACCTTCCACAGTACATAAAGTAAGGCGAATATTACCTAATTACACCAAGTGACTTCTCTGGTTACTGAATATCTTGATAAATTCTCATAGACTTTGTGTAAGACTTGCAGGTCAAATTGGCTTCTTATGTGGAACAGGAATTACAGAGAAGAGCTTTTATCAGTGGTACAGGAGATACAATGGAGGCTTCTTATAGAGTTTCAGAGGAGGTCAGCGGCCCGGCTACACCTACTGAAGACCCCAGAAATATTTTCAGAATCAAAAGTTCAGGAAAATCTAATTTATTTGTGTAAGGTTAAGAATAATTATTATGAGAAGATTTGCTTTGTTTAATTTCTTTAAAATAATTTTTTCCAAAACATCAGTAAATTGATGTGTTAGTTGCTGTAACTCACAGCCGGTCTAGCCCTGACCTGCAGCCCTAATGTGGGCCCAAGCCTTAACCCGGCCCTGAATGATTGTATAGAGGTGTAGGGAGCTCCGAAGGTAGAGGTGCAGTGACCCCTGGAGTCTACCTGTCCCTGGACAGGTAGACTCTACCCTCCCTCTGGTGAGGAGAGTGTGTGAGGCTGTACTTGGTGAGGAGAGTGTGTGAGGCTGTACTTGGTGAGGAGAGTGTGTGAGGCTGTACTTGGTGAGGAGAGTGTGTGAAGCTGTACTTGGTGAGGAGAGTGTGTGAGGCTGTACTTGGTGAGGAGAGTGTGTGAGGCTGTACTTGGTGAGGAGAGTGTGTGAAGCTGTACTTGGTGAGGAGAGTGTGTGAAGCTGTACTTGGTGAGGAGTGTGTGTGAAGCTGTACTTGGTGAGGAGAGTGTGTGAAGCTGTACTTGGTGAGGAGAGTGTGTGAAGCTGTACTTGGTGAGGAGAGTGTGTGAAGCTGTACTTGGTGAGGAGAGTGTGTGAGGCTGTACTTGGTGACTCCCACACAGAGCAGTTACTAGCGGCCGGCTGGTGCGTTTCTGTGGGGCTGAGGCACCGTGATGGACGCCTTGTAGAACTACTCAAGCTGGAGAGGTTCAGAGTCTCCAAGTCAGTAGTAAGGTGCTCCCTGAGCCCAACCACTTGGGCTGGACGGTAGAGCGACAGTCTCGCTTCTTGCAGTTCGGCTTTCAATCCCCGACCATCCAAATGGTTGGGCACCATTCCTTTCCGCCGTCCCACCCCAAATCCTTATCCTGACCCGTTCCCAGTGCTGTATAGTCGTAATGGCTTGGCGCTTTCCCCTGAGAGTTCGCTTCCCTTCCCACAGAGTGAAACACTCCACCAAGAAGTGTTTCAGTCCCCTGAAGATAACAGCAGGAGTGAAACAATGTCACTTAATATGTGGCCATGACGCACCGAAACGTCCCCAGTGTCACCTCACATGTATACTCTTGTTTACCTGCTGTAGCCGCCTTCTTGACACATTCTCTGCAACAACAGTAAACACAACTGGAAGGGTCTAAATATAACAGAAAAACTGATTTCAAGATTTATTACAAAATAATGGCGTAGATGTAGACCTGCCACGGACACTACCCGGCAGGGAGCATCCGCTGATGCCTGCAATGGTTGCATATTGAAAGAGCGACGCATGCACGCACTCCAGCCTCAACATGGCGAGAATAACAACTACTCATGCATCCATTACATTCGTAAAGTGAATGAAAGCACAGGAGTAACATTCGTGAATGTAGAACATTGTGAGAGCGCGCTCTACTAATGTATAGTTGTAGCTAATGTTGGGTTAAAGAAAGACGTTCTGGCATGACAACGGAGAACGAAGTTAATCTTTGAGAACGAGCGTTAATCTTGTTAACGCCTCACGTTAACAAGATCAACGAGGGCGTCTCTGGAGCCAGATTCACGAAGCAGTTACGCAAGCACTTACGAACTTGAACATCTTTCCTCAATCTTTGGCGGCTTTGTTTACAATTATTAAACAGTTAATGAGCCCCGAAGCACAAGGAGGCTGTTTATAACAATAACAACAGTTGATTGGCAAGTTTTCATGCTTGTAAACTGTTTAATAAATGTAACCAAAGCCGTCAAAGATTGAGGAAAGATGTACACGTTCGTAAGTACTTGCGTAACTGCTTCGTGAATCTGGCGTGTGGTGTACCAACGCACAGACAACTTCGTATACGCTGTTGAAGGCACAATATCCAGCAAGCTCTGTACGATTATAAGTCTTAAAATAATAACAATATATCATAGTATTTAATAATACTTTGTGCGTGAACTAGAACGCGGGTTGGTCTTGGTACTGGTCGTAGGATGGCTGTTGGTACTGGGAGTCGGAGTCGTACTGGCGCTCTGGGGTGTACTGGGACCTGGTAGGGGAGTACTTGGCCGGCGCTGCTGGGTACTCCTGGTCAGGCTTGGGGGAGGGCACGATGTACAGGTCCTCGTTGACCTGCAGGAGACAAGGAGAACCTCTTCACACCACGGACTGACCGAGTACACGTGAGTAATAGTGGCCGGGTGACCTAACCTGAGTGTAAGGGCGGATGATGAGTCACAGTAACGGGGCTGAAGATATAATGACCCAACCACTCACCAGAAGCACCTTCATCACCTTCAGTGATTAAGTGCTTAATTGCACACTAGTTTCTTTATCAGCTATCTCACCCTGTCAGAGTAAATGAGACAAATGTATGTGAATGCATGTGTTTGTGTATATATGTATGTATATGTGTGTGTGTATGTATATGTATGGGTATAAAGTATATATGGAAGCTGATCAGAACTACATTTCACCTTTGTGAATGCACATTAATGACACTATGCAAAAGACACATCTAACACTTTATGTAGGGCATACGTAAATCTGTGTATCTATGTATTTACGTATGTAGGTTAGCTTAGCATTTTAATAGCACCGAATCACCTTCTGTGGTTGAGTGTTCAATAAACCCTTGAACTATATGTTTAACACTTCTCTAACCCTGTCCATGGTGGACAGAAGAAAATGTATATATGCTGGTTAGCATTGTAAATGTGTGGCCACGTCTGTGGTAGAAAATAATAATAAAAAAAAAACTCACCAGAAGATGAGGAGACAACGACGTTTCGGTCCGTCTTGAACCATTGTCAAGTCGCATCTCACACGACTTAATAATGGTCCAGGACGGACCGAAACATCGTCACTTCTCCAGCTTCTGATGTGTGGTCTGGTCAACAGTAGTAGACACTTGCCTTGGCACCACACTTGCCCTCTTCCAGCAGCTGGGCAATTCCCCCCTGTGTAAGTGGCTCATTATAGATTAGTGCTAGAGGTATGCTGAGGGCCTCTGCTGCTTCTTTTACCACCCATGGTGATACTCTGTCTGGCCCAGTAGCTTTAATTACCTCCAGTGATGCCAGCTGTGTTCTTACTGCCTCACCTGTTACCTCAATATTTAGTAGTATCTCGTGAGGTGGCTGTTTCCTCGTCTGGGAGTGTTCTGGCTCAATGGTGAACACCCCATGGAAGCTGCCAGTGTGCTCCAAACACACTGTGTAGTGTGTGTGAATGTATGTCACCTAGTTGTGCTTGCGGGGGTTGAGCTCAGGCTCTGGTCCCGCCTCTCAACTGTCAATCAACTGGTGTACAGGTTCCTGAGCCTACTGGGCTCTATCATATCTACACTTGAAACTGTGTATGGAGTCAGCCTCCACCACATCACTGCCTAATGCATTCCACCTGTTAACTACTCTGACACTGAAAAAGTTCCTTCTAACGTCCCTGTGAAGGAACTGTGTGTGTGTGTGTGTGTGTGTGTGTGTGTGTGTGTGTGTGTGTGTGTGTGTGTGTGTGTGTGTGTGTGTGTGTGTGTGTGTGTGTGTGTGTGCGTGCGTCTGTGTGTGTGTGTATGCGCGTGCGTGCGTGCGTGCGTGTATACGTACCCTCTCCTGCTTGGCGATGGTGTCGGAGTCACAGCGGACGTTGAACCACCACTCACACACCCGGTTGGCCTGGTTGTAGATGGTGCCATTGGGACACAGGAACGACTCCATCAGACCGTCAGTCTTGCAGTAGTGCCACACCTGCAGCACACACACCACACCTTAGTTAGCGCAGCCCCAGGGGTGAGACGGGCACTGGTGTGGGAGAAGAGACAGGCAGTGGTGTGTGGGAGAAGAGACAGGCAGTGGTGTGTGGGAGAAGAGACAGGCAGTGGTGTGAGGGAGAAGAGACAGGCAGTGGTGTGGGGGAGAAGAGACAGGCAGTGGTGTGAGGGAGAAGAGACAGGCAGTGGTTGTGGGAGAAGAGACGAGCAGTGGTGTGAGGGAGAAGAGACTGGCAGTGGTGTGTGGGAGAAGAGACAGGCAGTGGTGTGGGGGAGAAGAGACAGGCAGTGGTGTGAGGGAGAAGAGACTGGCAGTGGTGTGTGGGAGAAGAGACTGGCAGTGGTGTGTGGGAGAAGAGACAGGCAGTGGTGTGGGAGAAGAGACAGGCAGTGGTGTGAGGGAGAAGAGACAAGCAGTGGTGTGAGGGAGAAGAGACAGGCAGTGGTGTGGGAGAAGAGACAGGCAGTGGTGTGGGGAGAAGAGACAGGCAGTGGTGTGAGGGAGAAGAGACAGGCAGTGGTGTGAGGGAGAAGAGACTGGCAGTGGTGTGTGGGAGAAGAGACAGGCAGTGGTGTGGGGGAGAAGAGACAGGCAGTGGTGTGAGGGAGAAGAGACAAGCAGTGGTGTGTGGGAGAAGAGACAGGCACCGGTGTGATGGAGAAGAGACGGGCAGTGGTGTGAGGAGACAGGGAGCACAAGGTAGAGCAGAGAGAGATAAAGTGATCACCTTGAGTACTTAGGATCTAATCTCAATGATCCTCGGATCCTAGGATCAATGCTTCTACGAGCCGGTCTCTGACTAGGCCTCCTGGTGAACATGGGGGACATTCATGTAGAGTTTCATAAGGAAGAGATGGTTGAGTTACCTCAGGACTGTACTGAGGAGTCAGTAAGAAAAACAAGGGGGAGGGGGGGTCCGGGCGGATTCTAAAGTAAGTCACATACAGAAAAGAGAATTAAAAGTAAATAAGAAATCATTATTAGTGTACACAAAATGGGCTCCAGGCGGCCGGTTGATTCGTCTATACCAGTGTCATGTGTAGACCGGACACGTCTGTTGGGACGGGGACCGGACACGTCTGTTGGGACGAGGACCGGACACGGTCTGTTGGGACGAGGACCGGACACGGTCTGTTGGGACGAGGACCGGACACGGTCTGTTGGGACGGGGACCGGACACGGTCTGTTGGGACGAGGACCGGACACGGTCTGTTGGGACGAGGACCGGACACGGTCTGTTGGGACGAGGACCGGACACGGTCTGTTGGGACGAGGACCGGACACGGTCTGTTGGGACGAAGACCGGACACGGTCTGTTGGGACGGGGACCGGACACGGTCTGTTGGGACGAGGACCGGACACGGTCTGTTGGGACGAGGACCGGACACGGTCTGTTGGGACGGGGACCGGACACGGTCTGTTGGGACGAGGACCGGACACGTCTGTTGGGACGAGGACCGGACACGGTCTGTTGGGACGGGGACCGGACACGGTCTGTTGGGACGAGGACCGGACACGGTCTGTTGGGACGGGGACCGGACACGGTCTGTTGGGACGGGGACCGGACACGGTCTGTTGGGACGAGGACCGGACACGTTCTGTTGGGACGAGGACCGGACACGGTCTGTTGGGACGAGGACCGGACACGGTCTGTTGGGACGAGGACCGGACACGTCTGTTGGGACGAGGACCGGACACGGTCTGTTGGGACGAGGACCGGACACGGTCTGTTGGGACGAGGACCGGACACGGTCTGTTGGGACGAGGACCGGACACGGTCTGTTGGGACGGGGACCGGACACGGTCTGTTGGGACGAGGACCGGACACGTTCTGTTGGGACGAGGACCGGACACGGTCTGTTGGGACGAGGACCGGACACGGTCTGTTGGGACGAGGACCGGACACGGTCTGTTGGGACGAGGACCGGACACAGTCTGTTGGGACGGGGACCGGACACGGTCTGTTGGGACGAGGACCGGACACGGTCTGTTGGGACGAGGACCGGACACGGTCTGTTGGGACGGGGACCGGACACGGTCTGTTGGGACGAGGACCGGACACGGTCTGTTGGGACGAGGACCGGACACGGTCTGTTGGGACGAGGACCGGACACGGTCTGTTGGGACGAGGATCGGACACGGTCTGTTGGGACGGGGACCGGAGAGGAAGTGCGTGACACAGAACAGAGACAGAAGGGGCGTGACACAGAACAAAGACAGGAGGGGCGTGACACAGAAAACACACAGGAGGGGCGTGACACAGAAAACACACAGGAGGGGCGTGACACAGGACACAGACAGGAGGGGCGTGACACAGAACACTGACAGGAGGGGCGTGACACAGAACACTGACAGGAGGGGCGTGGCACAGAACACTGACAGGAGGGGCGTGGCACAGAACACAGACAGGAGGGGCGTGACACAGAACACAGACAGGAGGGGCGTGGCACAGAACACAGACAGGAGGGGCGTGACACAGAACACAGACAGGAGGGGCGTGACACAGAACACAGACAGGAGGGGCGTGACACAGAACACAGACAGGAGGGGCGTGACACAGAACACAGACAGGAGGGGCGTGACACAGAACACTGACAGGAGGGGCGTGACACAGAACACTGACAGGAGGGGCGTGACACAGAGACAGGAGGGGCGTGACACAGAGACAGGAGGGGCGTGACACAGAAAACACACAGGAGGGGCGTGGCACAGAACACAGACAGGAGGGGCGTGACACAGGACACAGACAGGAGGGGCGTGACACAGACAGGAGGGGCGTGACACAGAACAAAGACAGGAGGGGCGTGACACAGAACACTGACAGGAGGGGCGTGACACAGAGACAGGAGGGGCGTGACACAGAGACAGGAGGGGCGTG
This sequence comes from Procambarus clarkii, assembly GCF_040958095.1. NCBI lineage: Eukaryota > Metazoa > Arthropoda > Malacostraca > Decapoda > Cambaridae > Procambarus > Procambarus clarkii. Next base: position 16,979,221 of record NC_091196.1, read on the forward strand.
ACACAGGACACAGACAGGAGGGGCGTGACACAGACAGGAGGGGCGTGACACAGAACACAGACAGGAGGGGCGTGACACAGAACACTGACAGGAGGGGCGTGACACAGAACACTGACAGGAGGGGCGTGACACAGGACACTGACAGGAGGGGCGTGACACAGAACACTGACAGGAGGGGCGTGACACAGAGACAGGAGGGGCGTGACACAGAAAACACACAGGAGGGGCGTGACACAGGACACAGACAGGAGGGGCGTGACACAGAGACAGGAGGGGCGTGACACAGAAAACACACAGGAGGGGCGTGACACAGAACACAGACAGGAGGGGCGTGACACAGGACACAGACAGGAGGGGCGTGACACAGAACACAGACAGGAGGGGCGTGACACAGGACACAGACAGGAGGGGCGTGGCACAGCACCTGGCAGCTGGAGGCTTCGTCGGCGTAGAAGCCCGGGAGTTTGCCCCTACAGGAGAAGCTGCTGGCGGGGATGACGGCGTGGACCGGGTAGTCCTTCCCTGGCTCCCCTGGAACACACACGGGGTTAGTGGCCTGTAGCCTGCTACCTGGACTATCCTCACACACACACACGGGGTTAGTGGCCTGTAGCCTGCTACCTGGACTATCCTCACACACACACACGGGGTTAGTGGCTTGTAGCCTGCTACCTGGACTATCCTCACACACACACACGGGGTTAGTGACCTGTAGCCTGCTACCTGGACTATCCTCACACACACACACGGGGTTAGTGGCCTGTAGCCTGCTACCTGGACTATCCTCACACACACACACGGGGTTAGTGGCCTGTAGCCTGCTACCTGGACTATCCTCACACACACACACACGGGGTTAGTGGCCTGTAGCCTGCTACCTGGACTATCATCACACACACACACACACACGGGGTTAGTGGCCTGTAGCCTGCTACCTGGACTATCCTCACACACACACACACACACACACACACACACACGGGGTTAGTGACCTGTAGCCTGCTACCTGGACTATCCTCACACACACACACACACACGGGGTTAGTGGCCTGTCGCCTGCTACCTGGACTATCCTCACACACACACACACACACGGGGTTAGTGGCCTGTAGCCCGCTACCTGGACTATCCTCACACACACACGGGGTTAGTGGCCTGTAGCCTGCTACCTGGACTATCCTCACACACACACACACGGGGTTAGTGGCCTGTAGCCCGCTACCTGGACTATCCTCACACACACACACACGGGGTTAGTGACCTGTAGCCTGCTACCTGGACTATCCTCACACACACACACACACGGGGTTAGTGGCCTGTAGCCTGCTATCTGGACTATCCTCACACACACACACGGGGTTAGTGACCTGTAGCCTGCTACCTGGACTATCCTCACACACACACGGGGTTAGTGACCTGTAGCCTGCTACCTGGACTATCCTCACACACACACACGGGGTTAGTGACCTGTAGCCCGCTACCTGGACTATCCTCACACACACACAGGGTTAGTGACCTGTAGCCTGCTACCTGGACTATCCTCACACACACACACACACACGGGGTTAGTGACCTGTAGCCTGCTACCTGGACTATCCTCACACACACACACGGGGTTAGTGACCTGTAGCCCGCTACCTGGACTATCCTCACACACACACGGGGTTAGTGGCCTGTAGCCTGCTACCTGGACTATCCTCACACACACACACACGGGGTTAGTGGCCTGTAGCCCGCTACCTGGACTATCCTCACACACACACACACACGGGGTTAGTGGCCTGTAGCCTGCTACCTGGACTATCCTCACACACACACACGGGGTTAGTGGCATTCAGCCTGCTACCTGGACTATCCTCACACACACACACACGGGGTTAGTGGCCTGTAGCCTGCTACCTGGACTATCCTCACACACACACGGGGTTAGTGGCCTGTAGCCTGCTACCTGGACTATCCTCACACACACACACACGGGGTTAGTGGCCTGTAGCCTGCTACCTGGACTATCCTCACACACACACACGGGGTTAGTGGCCTGTAGCCTGCTACCTGGACTATCCTCACACACACACACGGGGTTAGTGGCCTGTAGCCTGCTACCTGGACTATCCTCACACACACACACACGGGGTTAGTGGCCTGTAGCCTGCTACCTGGACTATCCTCACACACACACACACGGGGTTAGTGGCCTGTAGCCTGCTACCTGGACTATCCTCACAAACACACGGGGTTAGTGACCTGTAGCCTGCTACCTGGACTATCCTCACAGTACACTTAAGGAGAGTACACTGTACAGTACACTTAAGGAGAGTACACTGTACAGTACACTTAAGGAGAGTACACTGTACAGTACACTTAAGGAGAGTACACTGTACAGTACACTTAAGGAGAATACACTGTACAGTACACTTAAGGAGAGGACACTGTACAGTACACTTAAGGCGAGTACACTGTACAGTACACTTAAGGAGAGTACACTGTACAGTACACTTAAGGGTGAGGTAGTTAAGTATAACCAGCGGAAGTAACGAGGTCACATCATGAGAGGTTAACCAACAGGAGTCACGAGGGTTTAAGTCAAATACTGACTTATTAAGACCCACATAAGTCAATATTTGACTCACGCCACACTTGACCATTAACTTGGGTACTGGAGTTATAACTTGAGGCCGAGGGTGTGTGGGCTACCGTACCTGGGATTGTGTTGACGTTGTCATCGTACTCCTCCTCCTCCTCCTCCTCGACCTGGTACTTCTTCTGGTACTTGGGCGGCTGTTGGTAGGTCTCCGTCTCGGGGGCCGGGTACCTGGAGACAGACAGGTACTGTACAGAGACAGACAGGTACTGTACAGAAACAGACAGGTACTGTACAGAGACAGACAGGTACTGTACAGAGACAGACAGGTACTGTACAGAGACAGACAGGTTGTGTACTGTGTCCTTCTCTTCTCTCTTGACTCTATGTCTTGCTCTCAATTAGGAACAATATTTGTGCTTTCCAGCTTCCAGTGGTGTGTACTGGAACTGTGGAATGCTTAAGCTTGTACTGTACTGACCTGAAACTGTACTCAAAATTTACTTCAATTACACAATTTTAACTTGAGGTGGTAAAACCCCTTTAATCAGCACGTGAGGTTGAGTGCAGAGTAACTCACTATACACTGTGGCAGCTGCTCTTGAACCGTGTCCCTGTAGGACACATGCGACTGTGTATGCTGGCTAGCACTGTATGTGTGGGCCGCGCCTCAGGTAGAACAACTAATTTTAAAAAAGTTACTGAAAAATATATAACCTCTCCTATTTCATTTGCATGTGATCGCTCAGTATTTGTATCTTTATTTACAAATAAAAAATGACCAGTATTACCTTGACTCCTCTTGATAGGTTTTGGGGGGCTCTCTGTAGGCCTGGGGAGGGTCTCTGTAGGCCTGGGGGGAGCGGCCTCTGGGCGACTGGGGGAAGCCTGCGACTACACACGCTCCCAATATACCTGTGGATGTACACACCTCAGACACTAGTATTACCACACTCGCACGCACAAGCCCACACACACACACTCACACCTACACTTCAGAGAGCAGCAACACAGAATGAGAGCAAAACTACTTGTCATGATTGACCAACATGAGGGAGAGATTGACTAGGACTCGAGAAGTGCCCCCGGTGGGGAGGGGACGTGGGGGTCTCCTCACTCCAGGAGGTGTGTGTGGAGTGCAGCTGGTTGCTGGGCACCGACCTGTGGTGAAGTTTACCTCTGGGGGAGACTACCGGGATGTTGTGGAGAAGTATGGTGGCTGCTCCATTCAGCTCCCTGATGGTGGCGGAAGCGTGTCGGTGTCCGATCATTGTGGGTAAACTACCAACGTTACAGTGCATTGGGCGCCATATGAGTTCTCCGACGACCTCCTAAGTCAGTACTTTTCCAGATCTGGGCGGGTGCTGAGTGTCCGCCGGAACATCATTTCTTCTGGTAGATGAGCGGGTGTGCTGAGTGGAACCCGCACGTTGGCCAGGCGCCTCACTACTCCTGTGTTGTCCTCGGTTATGGTGTCCGCGTGTTCTAGGCGGGCCAACCCTGGCCCTGTTTCCCGTGCTGCTTCTCGGGTCACCAGGCTGCTGCGCGGCGTGGTGAGCGTCGTCTTCACCCTCTCAACCTTTTTCCGGAAGGACAGAAGGAAGATTTTCCCCCACTGGCGGCCCCCCCCAGACTCCTCTCTCTGTCTCTGTCCTGATGTCGTGTATTCACCTAGTTGTGCTTGCGGGGGTTGAGGGCAAACAAGCGTCCTGTAGGCTTGCTACAGGGATCGTGCGGTGTGTGCTCCTGTGCGTCCTCCCGGGACTGGCCGGGAGTTCTGGTGAGGCGCCTCCAGGGGCCGACAGTTCCCATGACCCGTGCAGGGGGGAAGGTCGACGTGACGGAGGCCGCCGTGAGGCCTGTCCCGTGTCGGAGGTCCGTGAGCGACCGGCCTCCTGTGTGGGTGGGGCGAGTGGGGGCTTTCGACGACTTGGAGACTCCAGAGCCTATGTAGCGCCCTCCATAAGCTCTGGAATTTAGCCATACTAAATGGGATTGGGTGCTCTGGGATGTGTACTGTCTGCGGTATCCTAAGGCTGCATTTCTGCATAAATATCTGTAGAGCCTTGCCTTGCTCTGCTGTATTTACTCTGCTGTGTTTGTACGTGTGATCTGCGTCCCCGTGTTCGGTAACTGAGTGTAGTTATGTTTCTGTTATTGTTTTACGTTTTGTGTTCCCCGTGTACTTAACCGTGTTCCCCGTGTACTTAACCGTGTTCCCCGTGTACTTAACCGTGTTCCCCGTGTACTTAACCGTGTTCCCCGTGTACTTAACCGTGTTCCCCGTGTACTTAAACGTGTTCTTCTGTACTTGTGGTGAGTTTTGTAATGTGTTTGTTGTTGTGTTTTGTGTTGTGGGGTCCGTCGATGTCTTGTATTTGATTGTACTTATATATCAGGCCGTTGGCATGTATATATATAACAAACAAAACAAAAATACGAACATAAGAAGAATATCAGAAAAAATTGACTATAAAACTGAATTCCAAACAGTTACTACACATCCATATGAGAAGTGTCAGTGAATGTCCCAGTGACCAGATCACCCCAGAGTGGGAGGACACCGTCATATGTCTATCCTGGGAGAGACAGGTGTACCTGGGAGAGACAGGTGGGGGGGTCTGGTGTACCTGGGAGAGACAGGTGGGGGGTCTGGTGTACCTGGGAGAGACAGGTGGGGGGGTCTGGTGTACCTGGGAGAGACAGGTGGGGGGGTCTGGTGTACCTGGGAGAGACAGGTGTACCTGGGAGAGACAGGTGTACCTGGGAGAGACAGGTGTACCTGGGAGAGACAGGTGTACCTGGGAGAGACAGGTGCACCTGGGAGAGACAGGTGTACCTAGGAGAGACAGGGGGGACCCAGTTAGAGTGGTACTCACAGACAGCGGCGGCAGCTCTCATGGTGACTGGTAACTGAAAGGAGAACACACAGTTAATGACACGTTAATGATGAACACAACATGTTCATGCAGTCTTTGACACACGTGTTGACTCAGTGCATGGAGCCGTGCATGGAGCCGTGCATGGAGCCGTGCATGGAGCCGTGCATGGAACCGTGCATGGAGCCGTGCTTGGGGCCGAGCATGGGGCCGTGCATGGGACCGTGCTTGGGGCCGAGCATGGGGCCGTGCATGGGACCGTGCTTGGGGCCGAGCATGGGGCCGTGCATGGGACCGTGCTTGGGGCCGAGCATGGGGCCGTGCATGGGACCGTGAATGGAGCCGTGCATGGGGCCGTGCATGGGACCGTGCATGGGGCCGTGCACGGAGCTGGGAGCACCACAAGTGCTGCTCAACTTTCTCCCTGGTGCAGGTGTTGTTGTGGCGTCAGCTGGTCCTCCGGCCCCAGGCACCCCTCCCTCACTAACCTCCCCAACCAGCTCCTACCTTCCCCCTGCCCTCTCCCCCTCCCTGTGTCTTCCCCTTCACCACACTTCCCTTCCAGACTACCAGATGCTGCGCCAGAAATAATCAGACATTTATGTATGTGAAACAGAATGTGTGTCGAGAGCAGGAGGCCAGAGGCATACGGGTAGCCTCGCCAAACATTACAGCAGGAAACATGGGGGTGTGTTGGTGCCAAGGGCCAGTCAGGGTCGGCCCCAGTGCCACCGTGTAATGATAGCCGGATACATTGCCACCACCATAATTTTCATTAACTATTAAATAAACTCGGGCATGTGTTTTCCATAGAGTTTGACTGCATTCTGGCAGTTTCTGTGAGAGAGTTGGGTTACCGTTACCTGTGGCAGGTGGCTGCAGGTGACGGGTCTCCCAATCCTGAGCACTCCAGTTGCAAACTCTGTGAGCAGGAACTACGGCATGATCTCCCACACTACATCACTGAATGCCCAGTTATTAGACCTTTCAGACCAGTTGGCATGAGGTACCTGGAGCTTTGCAATTACTTTATTCACTCTCGTATTCTTGAAGATATCCTCACAGTATACCCAAAATTTGCCAGTGCAGGCTATTAAACACATGGCTCTGTATGACTAACCATCCTGCGAGATGGGGACTTGTATTACCACTGATGCCTTATTCAATCTTGTGTTGATGATATCCTCAAAATGCATCCGGAGTCTGCCAGTGTAGACCGCTTATCACATGTCTCTGTATGACTAACCATCCTGTGTGATGGAGATTGTTTAGCATCACCTAGTTAGCTTTTTTTGACACACTGTACTCCACTTCATATAGTCTAGGGCGGCTGCACTAATGCAGATGTACCTAATGTGTTAATAAAAAAAAAATCTGTGAGAGAGAGAGTAGGGGAAGGGAGGGAGGGAGAGGTGAAAAGGGAATTGAGACGGGGAGATGGGTGAGGTTGGGAGCCTGGGTGGGGGGGGGGATGTTTGGGGGAAAACTTTAGTTAATTAGTAGTTAGTAACAGTTGATTGATTGACGGTTGAGAGGCGGGCCGACAGATCAGAGCTCAACCCCCGCAAGCACAACTAGGTGAGTACAACTAGGTAATTATACACACACACACACACACACACACACACACACACACACACACACACACGATGGCTGGAAAGACGGGATCCAAGAGACAATGCTCGATCCTGCAAGCACAAATAGGTGAGTACACACAAAGCAGCCCGTAGCAGCTGTCTAACACCCAGGTACCTATTTACTGCTAGGTAACAGGTGCATCAGGGTGAACAAAACTCTGCCTATTTGTTTCCGCCTCCGCCGGGAATCAAACCTAGGCCACTCGGACTAGGACCTCCTAGCGCTGTCCACTCAGCCAGTGTGAGAGTGAGAGCGAGGCGCCACACTGGAGCGTGAGCCAGGAAGTGGGAGCAACAGCCAGGTGCCTCCCAGGGTGTTGTGAGCCCTCTGCTGCCTCACTGTGTGCTGCTGACCTGGGGCAGGGGGGGGGGAGAACAGCAGGGAGGGAGGGGGGGAGAACAGCAGGGAGAGGGGGGAGGAGAACAGCAGGGAGGGAGGGGGGGAGAACAGCAGGGAGGGAGGGGGGGGGAGAACAGCAGGGAGGGAGGGGAGGAAGGGAAGCACCCCCTCATCCTCCCACCTCACCTAGTGGGGTCCGTGACTAGCACCTGGAGGATCTTGCCAATAATAACTCAGGGTTGTGAGGTTTCCAACCTCACAACCTGCTTACTAAATGTAAATAAAGCCGTCGTGAGTGATGAAAGATGTACAGGTTTCGTGAATGAATCAGGAAACACAGCCTCCGTCCTCCACCCCTTCAGACATTCTAAGTCAGACGTTTCTGGCCGAAACGCTATGCGTGCTACTGGCTTTACAAGAATATATAACTTCAACTCTCTCTACTCTCATAAACCCAATAGACCTTATTGTATATAAATAAATCCATAAATAAATAAGTCCCCTGCCTCCCCTGACACACACACACTGCTCCTTCAACATACAACTTAACACTGGATTTTATACTATATTTTCCTTCTGGAGGGTGTTACAGTAACTGTCACCACACGTCACCATAGTTCACTATCACTAGCACCTCTCGACACCATAGTTCAACAACTGCACAAGTCCCCGATACAAGTGCTCAGACCACATTCTCTCTCATCACCACTCGACAGAAAACGTGTAGCAAAGCATGGGTAACTAGAGTAATGGTCCCCGGGGCGGTTCCAATCCAACGTTAACTAATTTCACGACGTTCTATATCTACCTCAGCCTAGCCTGAGAACCTCTTGGGCCAACATGTGTGTTAGCCAGCCCCCTCAGGCTGTAATCTTCCATCCAGCAGCTGACCCCAATCGTGTATTTTCTCATACATAAATTATCGTTATTATACATTAGAATTGTGTATAATTAGCTCCAGGTTAGGTTAGGTGTTTAGGTTGTGTTGGCAATTATTTGTAGGTGTAGCATCTAGGCTTTACAGAAGTGGGATTCGAACAGACGTCGTCACGAAAGCACTGTTAGAGAAATGTTCGAATGTCTTCAGTTATGGGTCATGTGAAAATGATTTTTAATTCACAAACAAGAGTTTGGCGGATGGTTTAAAGAACATTTGACCATTGTTGATGAGGACGGGCCGTGTTGATGAGGACGGCCTGTGTTGATGAGGACGGGCTGTGTTGATGAGGACGGCCTGTGTTGATGAGGACGGCCTGTGTTGATGAGGACGGGCTGTGTTGATGAGGACGGGCTGTTGATGAGGACGGCCTGTGTTGATGAGGACTGGCTGTGTTGATGAGGACGGCCTGTGTTGATGAGGACGGCCTGTGTTGATGAGGACGGGCTGTGTTGATGAGGACGGCCTGTGTTGATGAGGACGGCCTGTGTTGATGAGGACGGCCTGTGTTGATGAGGACGGGCTGTGTTGATGAGGACGGGCTGTGTTGATGAGGACGGGCTGTGTTGATGAGGTGGCCAGCTTCCATGAGCATATTAAGAGTGTTCCTGCCGACTCACACTTACAAGACGCAATGAGGCGCATTCAGATGTTAAGATATACCTCACAATCATGGTTGCAACCCGTTCTCGCACTTGCGTGTAGTCAATATTGGCTTATTAAATAGGTGCATATGTGACATACTAATTTATTGTGAATATTTTAGTTTACCGAGAAAAGCTTCATAGAAAACACCGACCTTACCTAACCTTCTTAGTATGTTAAGATAAGCATCTTATTGCTTCTTAATTACTATTATTACTTAACCTATACCTATAATAGGTTAAGTAATAATTGTAATAATTATTACCTATACCTATAATAGGTGCGAGAACGGGTTGCACACACACACACACACACACACACACACACACACACACACACACACACACACACACACACACACACACACACACACACACACACACACACACACACACACACACACACACACACACACACACACACACACACTGGATTGTCGGAAAGCCTTTGACACAGTACCGCATAAGAGGCTGGTACATAAGCTGGAGAGACAGGCAGGTGTAGCTGGTAAGGTGCTCCAGTGGATAAGGGAGTATCTAAGCAATAGGAAGCAGAGAGTTACGGTGAGGGGTCAGACCTCCGATTGGCGTGAAGTCACCAGTGGAGTCCCACAGGGCTCTGTACTCGGTCCTATCTTGTTTCTGATATATGTAAATGATCTCCCAGAGGGTATCGATTCATTTCTCTCAATGTTTGCGGACGATACTAAAATTATGAGAAGGATTAAAACAGAAGAGGACTGTTTGAGGCTTCAAGAAGACCTAGACAAGCTGAAGGAATGGTCGAACAAATGGTTGTTAGAGTTTAACCCAACCAAATGTAATGTAATGAAGATAGGTGTAGGGAGCAGGAGGCCAGATACCAGGTATCATCTGGGAGAGGAAATTCTTCAGGAGTCAGAGAAGGAAAAAGACTTGGGGGTTGATATCACGCCAGACCTGTCTCCTGCAGCACATATCAAGCGGATAACATCAGCGGCATATGCCAGGCTGGCCAACATACGAACGGCATTCAGAAACTTGTGTAAAGAATCATTCAGAACTTTGTATACCACATATGTCAGACCAATCCTGGAGTATGCAGCCCCAGCATGGAGTCCATATCTAGTCAAGGATAAGACTAAACTGGAAAAGGTTCAAAGGTTTGCCACCAGACTAGTACCCGAGCTGAGAGGTATGAGCTACGAGGAGAGATTACGGGAATTAAACCTCACTTCGCTGGAAGACAGAAGAGTTAGGGGGGACATGATCACCACATTCAAGATTCTGAAGGGAATTGATAGGGTAGATAAAGACAGTCTATTTAACACAAGGGGAACACGCACAAGGGGCCACAGGTGGAAACTGAGTGCCCAAATGAGCCACAGAGATATTAGAAAGAACTTTTTTAGTGTCAGAGTGGTTGACAAATGGAATGCATTAGGAAGTGATGTGGTGGAGGCTGACTCCATACACAGTTTCAAATGTAGATATGACAGAGCCCGATAGGCTCAGGAATCTGTACACCTGTTGATTGACGGTTGAGAGGCGGGACCAAAGAGCCAGAGCTCAACCCCCGCAAACACAACTAGGTGAGTACACTCCACACACACACACACACACACACTCACATCAAGATGAAGACAACAGTGAAGGAACAGGTGATGAAACTTAAGGTGGGCGAGGACAGGTACACAGAGAATGACAAAGAGGTGTGTGAAGAACTCAATAAAAGGTTCCAGGAGGTCTTTACAATAGAACAGGGAGATGTTACGGCGCTAGAAGAGGTGGCAGCAAACCAGGTGACCTTGGATAGGTTCGAAATTACAAGAGATGAGGTCAAGAAGCACCTATTGGAGCTGGATGTGAGAAAAGCTGTTGGGCTGGATGGAATCTCGCCATGGGTATTGAAAGAGTGCGCAGGAGCACTTTGCTTACCACTCTCCATAGTGTATAGTAGGTCACTGGAAACGGGAGACCTACCAGAAATATGGAAGACTGCTAATGTAGTACCAATATACAAAAAGGGTGACAGACCAGAGGCACTGAACTACAGGCCAGTGTCCTTAACTTGTATACCATGCAAGGTGATGGAGAAGATTGTGAGAAAAAACCTAGTAACACATCTGGAGAGAAGAGACTCCGTGACAACCCATCAACATGGGTTCAGGGAGGGTAAATCTTGCCTTACAGGCTTGATAGAATTCTACGATCAGGTAACAAAGATTAAGCAAGAAAGAGAAGGGTGGGCGGACTGCATTTTTTTGGACTGTCGGAAAGCCTTTGACACAGTACCCCATAAAAGGTTGATGCATAAGCTGGAGAAACAGGCAGGAGTAACTGGTAGGGCGCTCCAATGGATGAGGGAGTACCTAAGCAGTAGGAAGCAGAGAGTTACAGTGAGGGGTGAGACCTCAGACTAGCGTGAAGTCACCAGTGGAGTCCTACAGGGCTCTGTACTTGGACCTATCCTGTTTCTGATATACGTAAATGATCTCCCAGAGGGTATAGACTCATTCCTCTCAATGTTTGCTGCCGACGCCAAAATTATGAGAAGGATTAAGACAGAGGAGGACAGCTTGAGGCTTCAAGAAGACCTGGACAAGCTGCAGGAATGGTCGAACAAATGGCTGTTAGAGTTTAACCCAACCAAATGTAATGTAATGAAGATATGGGTAGGAAGCAGGAGACCAGATACAAGGTATCATCTGGGAGATGAAATACTTCAAGAGTCAGAGAGAAAGAAAGACCTGGGGGTTGACATCACGCCAGACCTGTCCCCTGAAGCTCATATCAAGAGGATAACATCAGCAGCATATGCCAGGTTGGCTAACATAAGAACGGCCTTTAGAAACTTGTGTAAGGAATCTTTCAGAACATTATATACCACATATGTCAGACCAATCCTGGAGTATGCGGCTCCAGCATGGAGTCCATATCTAGTCAAGCGTAAGACTAAACTGGAAAAGGTTCAAAGGTTTGCCACCAGACTAGTACCCGAGCTGAGAGGTATGAGCTACGAGGAGAGACTACGGGAATTGAACCTCACTTCGTTGGAAGACAGAAGAGTTAGGGGGGACATGATCACCACATTCAAGATTCTCAAGGGAATCGACAGGGTTGATAAAGACAGGCTGTTTAACACAAGGGGCACACGCACTAGGGGACACAGGAGAAAACTGAGTGCCCAAATGAGCCACAGAGATATTAGAAAGAACTTTTTTAGTATCAGAGTGGAATGCATTAGGCAGTGATGACAAATGGAATGCATTTGGCAGTGATGTGGTGGAGGCTGACTCCATACACAGTTTCAAGTGTAGATATGATAGAGCCCAGTAGGCTCAGGAACCTGTACACCTGTTGATTGACGGTTGAGAGGCGGGACCAAAGAGCCAGAGCTCAACCCCCGCACACTCACACACTCAGCCTCAGTTACACAAACACTTACCAAAGCCGTCCATCTTTACGTAACAACGAGTGTTGTGTTTACACATATTAAACACAGTTTTTTTTTTTGAGATATATACAAGAGTTGTTACATTCTTGTAGAGCCACTAGTACACGTAGCGTTTCGGGCAGGTCCCTGGAATACGATCCCCGCCGCGAAGAATCGTTTTTACAACCAAGTACACATTTTACTGTTGCGTTAAACAGAGGCTACAGTTAAGGAATTGCGCCCAGTAAATCCTCCCCGGCCAGGATACGGACCCATGACATAGCGCTCGCGGAACGCCAGGCGAGTGTCTTACCACTACACCACGGAGACTGGTAGTTGAGGAGGGTGGTAACCCCAGGAGCCTGGAGGTTATCATTGTCACCACCGCCAAGAACAGCGTCGCAGAGCCTCGCTGGTCCTACATGGTGTACTCGATGTAAACAACGGTGGCAGCACTACGGAGAGATGTACTGGTGTCGTCGGTGGAGGTGGAAACGCTTGCCCAACCAACACCACAATTGCTTAACTGCACAAAGTCATCACAATAACCTGATATATCAGTGAGAAAATCAGTAGGAGCCCTGTGGAGGATTCGAACCCATGCTCTGAGCACTTCAAAGCAAACACCATACACCACAACATGGTCATAAGAACTGCAACCTGGGATTCAGCTGAATCCTCTAAGGTTCCTGAGGCTTCCAAGTGCATGGGGGGCTTCAGCTGAATCCCAAGTTGCATTGCTTTTGACCATGTCGCGATCTATGGCGCTTGCCTGGGAGTACCTAGCGTGTAGGTTCGAATTCTCCTCATTGTTCCAACTAATTTCCAAAACTATTACGTATGAACATATAAGACCCCAGTGAGAGTGAAGGGTGAGCTACACAGTCACTTCAGTAAAGGTGTTGAGCAAGTGCCTACCTGCGGCGTGTGGAGGAACACTGCCTCCCGCCGCTCTGGCTCGCCCTTATATACTCCCGCCACCCCCCGAGGCCACGCCCACCACTGTGACGTCACCGTCCCCTCCATTACCGCCCTTAAGGCTATGTTTCGTCTCGGTGTTTTCCCGCGGTAATATGTGTCCTGGGTGAGGCGTGGGGGCGCCTGGTAGCCGGGGAGGCCGGAGACTCTCAACCTCCTCAGCTACGGTGAAGAAAGCTGCGCTCCTCCACCCGTGTAGCGCCGTCTTCACGTAAGCGGGAAAGTTGGCCGCCAGAACCATGCTAATGGCGTCGCGTGAGGCCCAACTCTCGCGCCGCCTGAAAGTGAAATGTAAAAGTTACATGGGGGAGGGGGGCTGCTGGGGGAGGGGGAGCTGCTGGGGGAGGGGGGAGCTGCTGGGGGAGGGGGGGGCTGCTGGGGGAGGGGGGAGCTGCTGGGAGGGGGGCTGCTGGGGGAGGGGGAGCTGCTGGGGGAGGGGGGCTGCTGGGGGAGGGCGGGCTGCTGGGGGAGGGGGAGCTGCTGGGTGGGGG